>NC_069502.1:653572175-653890925 GCF_027579735.1 Bombina bombina | reverse complement strand
TATCGCTTCAAAGTGCACTGCTTTGTACACCTGGTCTGCAGTACTTAGTTCTGTTTTATTTTATTCCATAACTTTTATTGTGGTTAAGGAGATCTTATAAGGCATTTGGTTGAGCTTCTATTAAAATAGCTAACTAAGCCGTGCAGTCGATTAGAACCTCCTGCCTCACAGACACATTGGCAGCATTAAAAACTAGTTCATTAGGGCTTTAGTCACTTTATAACTACAATTTTCAGCCAAAACTCATTTACTGAGTACAGAGAGCTAGTTTAGATATAATAATGTGTTGATGTATTTTTATTGCATTTTGTTTTAATTTGGCATTTTATTTATTTGAAATGTAGTTTTCACAAGGTAACCGCAGTTTCCTACAATGTCTTTATTTATATGGCATTTTTAGGTGTGTTTTATATAAAGCTGAGCAATATTTATAATCATTCTCACCCATATTTTCAGAATATTAAGGATGGTTATTTCATTATTTAAAGGGACACTTAAAGGGACAGTCAAGTCCAAAAAAAACTTTCATGTTTCAAATAGGGCACGTAATTTTAAACAACTTTCAATTTACTTTTATCACCAATTTTGCTTTGTTCTCTTGGTATTCTTAGTGGAAAGCTATACCTAGGAAGGCTCATATGATAATTTCTAAGCCCTTGAAGGCCACCTTTAATCACATGCTTTTTTATTTGCTTTCACAACAGGGGAGAGCTAGTTAATGTAAACCATATAGATAACATTGTAAGCACGCCCGTGGATTGTGGCAGACACTGCACTAATTGGCTAAAATGAAAGTCAATAGATAATAAATAAAATGTCAAGTGATCAGGGGGCTGTCAGAAGATGCTTAGATACAATGTAATCACAGAGGTAAAAAGTGTATTATTATAACTGTGTTGGTTATGCAAAACTGGGGAATGGGTAATAAAGGGATTATCTATCTTTTAAAACAACAAACATTCTGGTGTTGACTGTCCCTTTATGTCAAAATAAACTTTTATGATGCAGGAAGAGCATGAATTTTTCAGACCCTTTCCAATTTACATCTATTATCACATTTTGCACAGTCTTTTTATATACACACTTTCTGGGGTGGTCCTTTAACAGTCATTCTAAAACTTCCAAAAAACTTTTATGATGCACGATACAGAAAGAATGTGCAATAAAATAAACGTTCAATTTACTTCTGTTATCAATACATGTCTTTCTTTCTCTTGGTATCCTTTGTTGAAACAGATTCTGTTTGTGAGAGCATACTGTGTGTGCAAGTATTTTGAATATTATATGTCAGCAGTGGTTGTAGCACAGATACCTGTAGTGGTAACTTTAAAGGGACATTAAACACTTTGAGATGGTAATATAAAATAATAAATTGTATATGTAAAACAACTCTACAATATACTTTCATTATTTATTTTGTCCCAATTTCTTGTAATTCCGTTTTGAAATTGTGAGCTTTTAATTTGCTGTTAGAAATGGAAGTGCAGAACACTGTTATATTCCACACAGCCATTTTCTGCACACTTTGGGCTAGATCTATTATAGCTGAGGCGTACAGGGGCGTGTATACGCACCCCTATACGCCTCAGCTCGCCTGTGGCGGGGCGAAATTACCCGCAGGTATTTGGCATTACACACGAGCGCAATTTTACGCTCGCGTGCAATCCCGCCCCCTGCCCGCACACAGCCAATTACACGCGGGCAGGAGCTGTCAATCTCCTCGGTCGGACTCGACCGAGGAGATTGAATTTCGCCAGTTTAGAGGTGGCGAAGAGTTTAGGGAAGCAGCGGTCTGGTGACCGTTGCTTGATAAATCACGGTCAGCAAGTTCTTGTGAGAACTTGCTGCCGTAGGGGCTTGATAAATCTAGCCCTTTACTGACCTATTTATAACTGCCCCTAATTGGCCACAGCAGAGAAGGTAACCTAAGTTACAACATGGCAGCTCCCATTGGTTTATAGACATTAAACCTAAAGTTTTTTTGTCACTATTTAAACAACTAATGAAACTTTAAAAAATACATCTACATTTTATTCTCAGACTAATCTTTTCTTTGAATGCATTATTCTATCTAGCATTTATTTGGTGTTTAATGTCCCTTTAAAGCAGCACTTGACAAATATGTTGAAAATCTAGGAGCCATGTATCTTTGGTGTTATTTATATACAGTATATACAGATTGCTTATATAACATTGCCACAAACACCGCTGCCACATAGTGCGCAAGACACATGCCCCCACCAGAGCCTACATCAGTAGGCTCTCGTGGAAATTTCAACCAAGGGGACCAAGAAAGAGATGTACATTTTCTGACAATGGAAAGTTATTTTTTTTTTATAATAATCTTGTGATTTTTACATAGTTGCCAACAGTCCCTGGATTTTTTTTTTTTTGGCCCTGGAAATATCCCCTCCAGGAGATTTATAAAGGGCTGCAGCTGAGCTGGTGCATGTGTGACACAAGTTAATGGGGAGGAGCTGTTGGTGAGGCTGTGAGTGCTGCACGTGCTTTCAGAGCAGGTCAAGGCAGGAACTCCGTGTTGCACCTGCTCTGAGTTATTAATGTTTAAAATGCCACAAATCAGAAGAAAAAAAAACCCTTACAAACAGCTCCTCCACATAGGGTTAGAGGCTGTTCTGGTTTGTTGTAACAGATGGAGGATTACTTGGCAACTAATGTAGATAATTTATTCTTTGCATCTTCACATTATTTAGTCTGACAGTAATCTTAATATTTTAGCACTCTGTGTGGTCTGTCTGCAGTTTATGATTTTACATGAGTTTTAAACATACACCACTTCCTACACACAGCGCAAAAATATATAAATGACAGTGATCAATACTTCAGTAGCCCACTTGCTTACTCTGCTGCAAAGTGTCCTTGGAAATCTTTTTTACATGTTGGCAACTATGGATTTATATAAATAATCTTGAGAAACTAAATAAACCACCGAGCAAATAAATATCATGCAATTGTGTGAAGAGATGATCTCCGGGTGGGGGAAGCTGTTCTGGCTGTGAAAAAGAACAAAGGTAAGTTTTTAAACAAAACGGCTGCTTTCTAAACTTTGATGAATGAAAGTGCCACTTTTTTTAATAGTATTTTTAAAAAAAGGGCCATCATTCATCAAAGTTTACCTTCACTTTAACACCCTGAATATAGCCGTGTTCCTGACCCACCAGACAGTGTATATGAAATAGTGATGGAGATACTGCGAAAAGGTTGCAAGCAAGACACTATTCCTGAGAATTTCATTACAAGTATAAAAAAGGAAATAGTGTACATATGCCCCATGCACCTGCATTCAAATGGTGTCCCTGCTTAGAGATCATTGCCTCAGTTTGACCCGCTTTGCATCATCGCTAAGGAATGCATGCCATGCCATGGCTTTTGTAGTTAGGAAACTGTAGTCGTAGGTAGCAAGTTAAATTAAGCTGGGTCTAAATTGCCCAGGATGGTTGCTAAGCCCTACTCTTGCACAACTGATTGCATGAGAGCAGGGGGCAAGGCTGAACAATTATTTGCTTGTGTGATGAGAACTATGGGCAGCAGATGCTCCCTGCTCACCCCCGAACCCAGGTTGGCAGGTTCCTAGCTGAGAACTTAAAATTTTATTTTTCTCAATAGTGACAGTGATACCATTTACTATAAGCTTGTTAAGTAATTCATTTGTGTTGGAAAATGCTCTTTTTCTAAATTAAAATGCACTAAATTGCATTTCAATATGCTTTTTTTTTGTCCTTCTAACTTTCTAATGGTGCAGAATAAGAAATACACATTTCAAAGGGTAGACTCATACAGGCCCATCTCTCTACTTAATGTGGATTATAAGATTCTGGCCACTATAGTAGCAGATAGATTAAAAAATATCATGGGTAATATTATACATCCTAACCAGGTGGGCTTCATGAATGGTAGAAGTTCTGTAGTTAATATTCGAAAGGCATGTCTCATTATTGAATACTTTAAAGAATTATCGTACCAACCTGAGAAACTTCATAAATTAAACCAGGACGCAGCTATAATAGCTCTAGACGCTGAAAAAGCTTTTGATGCAGTTCAGTGGGATCATCTTTTTACTTCTTTATTTAGATTTGGTTTCTCAGGGCCATTCGTAAATTTCATTAAAATCATTTACAACAATCCGGCTTCTACAATCTCGGTGAATGGGCTAGTCTCTACAGAAATAATATTGGAAAGAGGTACCAGACAAGGTTGCCCCCTTTCCCCCTTTTTATTTAATTTGTCAATTGAGCCGCTAGCGATCAAAATCCGCCAGGTGCTGCAAGGGGTCTTATGTAAAAATATAGAAGAAAAGATTTTATTATATGCGGACGATATACTGATCTTCTTAAGAAATAGTAAGTATAATATCCCAAAATTAATGGAAATGATAGAACTATATAGCTCCTTCTCAGGTTATAAAATAAATGTTAATAAATCGGAACTCTTATGGCTCAGTAATTATAAGGATTCGTATAAAAGTCCATTTAAAGTTGTGGATCAAATCTTGTATCTTGGTATCATTCTTAATAAGAATCCAAAATGTTGGTATGACTCAAATTTAACTCCAACTCTACAGAAAATATATCTCCAGCTAAATGCCTGGAAACATTTACCACTATCTCTATCTGGAAAGATTGGTTTAATTAAAATGATTATTGTCCCTAAGATCCTTTATAAACTTCAGAATTTACCCCTCCTTCTAAAGAAGGCCGATATCTCACTGTTTAATAAAAATATAACAGAATTTCTGTGGGGAAATGGAAGGAGAAAAATCTCTCTAAAAACACTATCATATTCCAAAGAATATGGGGGCTATGCATTACCAGATATTAGGAATTACAACTTAGCATGCCTGGTTAAAATAGCAGCTGAATGGCTGATAGATAAAGAATATTTCACAGATAAATTATTAGAAGAAGAGATTGTAAAACCTTATACAACTAAAGCGTTATTACACACACAAGTTAAAGATATCCCTCAGAAAATCAAACGTCTGTTTTCATATCTCAGCATTATAAAAGCTTGGCAACAATTCTGCAAGAAATTAAGAGTCAATTTTGCAGTATCTAAGTTTTTAACAATAACTGGTTACCCTCCGTTTCCAGAAGCCTTAAAATCCGCAGTATTCCATAGATGGAAAAGAAAGGGCTTAATCAATATCAGTCAAATAATTATTTTTACTTCAGTTATAGCACAGATTAAAACATTTGAAGAGCTAAGAGGTGAATTTGACCTCCCTAGCAAAGACTTTTTTGCTTATTTACAATTAAGAGATCTTGTTAACAAATTACTACAGAATCAAAATAATGAATGGGGCTGGCCGCCACTTACTCATCTTTTGGATCTATGTAAGGGTGGGAATTTCTCAATAAAAAAATGGTACAGGGAATCATTAAGACAGGAGGGTAATTCAAATCTCCAACTGATTGTTAAGAAATGGCATTTGAAGGGCTTAACAGTCTGTAATGAAGAATATATACAAAATAGTATCATGAGATCTAATAAGATCTTTATTTCTACTAACTTTAGAGAAGTAAATAATAATATTATAAATCAAATATATCTTACCCCTTCTGCCATGGCAAGATGGAATAGCAAAACGCAAGATAAATGTGTTAAATGCGGTAGCAGGGGGGCTGATATTGTGCATTACTTTTGGGAATGCACATTAATTAGACAATATTGGAATAAAATGAGTTTTTGGCTATCAAGAATATTAAAAAAAGAGTTTAAGATCCATCGAGCTTTAGTATTTTTTCTATTCCCTCCAGATATAAAAGAAAAGATCAATAATAAGGAATTTATTGAATTAGCTATTGGGGTGGCCAGGTTCTTATTATTGAAAACATGGATCTCGAAAAAAGTGCCTGCTATATCTGAAGTAAATAATCAGATCATGAAACAAATGACTATAGAGCAATGCTTATTAGAACCAGACAAAAGTAACGAAGTTGAGAGATTCTTTAAGAAATGGGAGATATTGATATATTCACAGTCATTGGATATGCAAAAGAAAATTATCTATCCACTTAGATCTACAGAGTACGTAATGAATGCCATACTTAGAAATGAGCTACCCTTGGTATACTGAGCTGGGTATAGGAGAAGACTGAGGATACTATATTATACTTATATCCCCCTTTTTTTTTTTTTTTTTTTTTTTTTTCTCTTTTTCTCTTTCCCCCCATCTTGTTTTGCTGTTTACATACCATATAATAAAAGGTTGTTCTTGCAGGGAGGAATTAATTGTTTTGGTGTTGTTAAGAAGGATAGGGGATTTGAAGGACTGAGACTTTACTTAGTTTTTGTGAGTAAGCCCTTGGTTAAAGGGCTGTATATAACATAGAAGGAAATTTTTTTTTTTTTTCTTTTTTTGTTTTGTTTTTTCTCTCTTTCTTCGAAGGTAAAATGTATTTCTATAACTTCTAAATATGTGAATTTGAGATGTAAATACACCCCAATGTCCTTCCCCTTTGCTTTTTTTTTTCTGTACCCCTCATGGATTTCCTTTCTCAATAAAAATATTATAAAAAAAAAAAAAAGAAATACACATTTCAAAACTTTGGTGTTATATTGTGTTTGCTGGCAAATAATCTTCCAGCAGTATTTTCTGACAGCTTTCCTGCTAACCTATTTTTTTCTTTAGTTAAAGATAAGTATATGAAAAGATGATATTTTATATCTCTTTATAGTTTAACTAAACATGTAATCATTAAGCACCTTTTAGTTCAGGCGGTTGCATGTAACAGTAGGTGTTGCCTCCAGCTGCCTGATGTGCATTCATTTTCCCTTGTACCATGGGTGTATCATACAGCATACAAGAGTGAGTACAATATAACCTTCCTTGTAAACATGTTTTGGGTCTGTAGGCTGAAGACTTGAGTTTAATTTAACATTGTTGCAAAAATGTTTATACAGAGACAAATTTGCTTTTCAATTGTGTCAGAGGTTTACAAAGCTCGAGTGTCCCTGATCTTCCTGCGCCATCCCATTCCCCTATCCTCATCAGTTTACCACAAAGCTAAGTCTAGTACCAGGTACTGAAAGAAAATGTTTGGGTTTTATGTCCTTTTAATTAAATATTCATAATTTGTACAGCAAAATAAATGTGTATATATATATATATAATTATAATTATTTTTTATTTCATTGTAAACGCTGAGTTTTATGAGTTGCTTTGCTTTTTTCTGCAGGGTGGACCATCTTTACACATTTTTTGTTCAGTGGTCACCAGAAGTCTATGGCAAAGATGCAAAGGAGCAAGGCTTTGTTGTGGTAGAAAAAGATGAGCTAGACATGATTGATAACTTCTTCAGTGAGCCATCAACCAAAAGCTGGGAGGTGAGTGGCTGATAATTATCTCAGATGTAGTATTGTCATTTTGGTGAAGGTGAAATGTGTGCAGTGTTGACATAGACAACCCACAGATAACTGCAGCCGGCATTCCAGTTCCCCAGTCCCTCAGGGAGGAGGGGGAAAAAGGACAATTTGCAAAAAAGCATGCAACATAAACAATTATTTTGCATCTATGCTTAATTAAATATTTTATGGGAGATTTCATTTTGTGGTTAAAGTGATTGTCAATCCTAGTGTTTGTGAAATGCTAGGATTGACCATTGGAACAAATATAGGGGACTTTAGTCATGAAGTATAAAATACTTCATGCTAAAAGCTCCTTTATTTGTTTCAAGCGTTCGCCTTTGAGGCAATGATGGGGGGGGGTGACTAGCAGCTTAGGCAGTCCCCTATGATCAGATCCCAGCCTTGAAATTACGCGATCTCATCAACGATCGCATGATTTCATTTTTGCAAATAGTGTTTACATTGGAACTTTGTTCCGATGTGAACACTATAATTCTGCCATGAAGAGGTTAATGTTTTGTTTGTCCTTGCATCAGAGCCGCATGTAGTACTAGTAAGACTTTGTATGGATCTATGTCCAAAGACAGTTAACTCCATAAATTCTGGAACAAATTTTGACCATTGCTTCTGTGTAACATGCAATCTTATAGTAATAAGCACTTAGAATTATTGCCTATATATGCATTTGGTTGTTTGTTGCATTTAAATTTTTATCTTATCGTACAACTTTAGCGGAATATTAGAAACCGTAATCCCAGTGTCTTGGTGAATTGCTAAATAACACCAGAATCTCTGCAATAGATACTGAATTATCTCTAATAGTTAATACTTTACTATTCTCAGTAATACTCTTGTCTAGTAATTCTAGACAAGGCCTCGAAAGTTTGTTCAAAATATAGAAGCCAGCCCACAATTTTAGGAGACAGAAAGTTTTCTACATCCAGCTGTGGGATAGGAACTATTAGACCTATTTATCAACCCATTCGCCTGCCTACGACTGCAGGTTCTCACAAGAGAATGTGCAGTCCGTATTTATGAAGCAGGGGTAATTAGACTTCTCATCCGACCACTGAAATTGACAGCTCGCGTCCGCTCATGATTGGCTGTGCGCGGGTAGGGGCGGGATTGAAGGCGATTGCAAAATAGCGCTTGTGTGCAATGTTGAATTCCAGAAGTGGAATTCAGCCTACCAGAGGCGAGTTGGGGCGGACAGGGGCGCTTATGTGTGCCCCTGTCCGCCGCAGCTTCATAAATCGACTCCTAAGGAAGAGAGACTTCTAGGCACAGGAGGCACCAGACAGAGTTTAAAGGCGGCACAGGCATTTGGAATTGTCAAGCCCTGTTCTCCACTGTTGTAGGTTAAATTAGGATTTTTAATCTGGAAGGTGACAATTTACCTTTGCTTTGTTTAGCATTCTTTTAAAGTTACAAAGAAAACATTTGAAAATGAATTCTAGTGTTCTGTTGGTATGTGGTAAATAGCGTTGCTGTGCAGGGTAATAGTGAGTGGATGTAATGTGATACACTGATATGTTTATGTATCCGGGCCACCAGCAAGTTAGTCAATAAAAAATCATCACACCAAAAAGTTGAACAGTATGAGATTAAAAAAACACACCTTGTTAAAGGCTTTATTAATAACATGCAGGGATTTCTCCAACATAGGTGTGTCCGGTCCACGGCGTCATCCTTACTTGTGGGATATTCTCCTCCCCAACAGGAAATGGCAAAGAGCCCAGCAAAGCTGGTCACATGATCCCTCCTAGGCTCCTCCTACCCCAGTCATTCTCTTTGCCGTTGTACAGGCAACATCTCCACGGAGATGGCTTAGAGTTTTTTAGTGTTTAACTGTAGTTTTTATTATTCAATCAAGAGTTTGTTATTTTGAAATAGTGCTGGTATGTACTATTTACTCAGAAACAGAAAAGAGATGAAGATTTCTGTTTGTATGAGGAAAATGATTTTAGCAACCGTAACTAAAATCCATGGCTGTTCCACACAGGACTGTTGAGAGCTATTAACTTCAGTTGGGGGAACAGTATGCAGTCTCTTGCTGCTTGAGGTATGACACATTCTAACAAGACGATGTAATGCTGGAAGCTGTCATTTTCCCTATGGGATCCGGTAAGCCATGTTTATTACGATCATAAATAAGGGCTTCACAAGGGCTTATTAAGACTGTAGACTTTTCTGGGCTAAATCGATTCATTATTAACACATATTTAGCCTTGAGGAATCATTTTATCTGGGTATTTTGATATAAGAATATCGGCAGGCACTGTATTAGACACCTTATTCCTTAGGGGCTTTCCCAAAGCATAAGCAGAGCCTCATTTTCGCGCCGGTGTGGCGCACTTGTTTTTGAGAGGCATGGCATGCAGTCGCATGTGTGAGGAGCTCTGATACTTAGAAAAGACTTTCTGAAGGCGTCATTTGGTATCGTATTCCCCTTTGGGCTTGGTTGGGTCTCAGCAAAGCAGATACCAGGGACTGTAAAGGGGTTAAAGTTTAAAACGGCTCCGGTTCCGTTATTTTAAGGGTTAAAGCTTCCAAATTTGGTGTGCAATACTTTTAAGGCTTTAAGACACTGTGGTGAAAATTTGGTGAATTTTGTACAATTCCTTCATGTTTTTTCGCAATTGCAGTAATAAAGTGTGTTCAGTTTAAAATTTAAAGTGACAGTAACGGTTTTATTTTAAAACGTTTTTGTGCTTTGTTATCAAGTTTATGCCTGTTTAACATGTCTGAACTACCAGATAGACTGTGTTCTGAATGTGGGGAAGCCAGAATTCCTATTCATTTAAATAAATGTGATTTATGTGATAATGACAATGATGCCCAAGATGATTCCTCAAGTGAGGGGAGTAAGCATGGTACTGCATCATTCCCTCCTTCGTCTACACGAGTCTTGCCCACTCAGGAGGCCCCTAGTACATCTAGCGCGCCAATACTCCTTACTATGCAACAATTAACGGCTGTAATGGATAATTCTGTCAAAAACATTTTAGCCCAAATGAACACTTGTCAGCGTAAGCGCGGCTGCTCTGTTTTAGATACTGAAGAGCATGGCAACGCTGATACTAATATCTCTGAAGGGCCCCTAACCCAGTCTGATGGGGCCAGGGAGGTTTTGTCTGAGGGAGAAATTACTGATTCAGGGAACATTTCTCAACAGGCTGAACCTGATGTGATTGCATTTAAATTTAAGTTGGAACATCTCCGCATTCTGCTTAAGGAGGTATTATCCACTCTGGATGATTGTGACAAGTTGGTCATCCCAGAGAAGCTATGTAAAATGGACAAGTTCCTAGAGGTGCCGGGGCTCCCAGAAGCTTTTCCTATACCCAAGCGGGTGGCGGACATTGTTAATAAAGAATGGGAAAGGCCCGGTATTCCTTTCGTCCCTCCCCCCATATTTAAAAAATTGTTTCCTTTGGTCGACCCCAGAAAGGACTTATGGCAGACAGTCCCCAAGGTCGAGGGAGCGGTTTCCACTTTAAACAAACGCACCACTATACCCATAGAGGATAGTTGTGCTTTCAAAGATCCTATGGATAAAAAATTAGAAGGTTTGCTTAAAAAGATGTTTGTTCAGCAGGGTTACCTTCTACAACCAATTGCATGCATTGTCCCTGTCGCTACAGCCGCATGTTTCTGGTTCGATGAGCTGATAAAGGCGGTCGATAGTGATTCTCCTCCTTATGAGGAGATTATGGACAGAATCAATGCTCTCAAATTGGCTAATTCTTTCACCCTAGACGCCACTTTGCAATTGGCTAGGTTAGCGGCTAAGAATTCTGGGTTTGCTATTGTGGCGCGCAGAGCGCTTTGGTTGAAATCTTGGTTGGCTGATGTGTCTTCCAAGAACAAGCTACTTAACATTCCTTTCAAGGGGAAAACGCTGTTTGGCCCTGACTTGAAAGAGATTATCTCTGATATCACTGGGGGTAAGGGCCACGCCCTTCCTCAGGATCGGCCTTTCAAGGCAAAAAATAAACCTAATTTTCGTCCCTTTCGTAGAAACGGACCAGCCCGAGGTGCTACGTCCTCTAAGCAAGAGGGTAATACTTCTCAAGCCAAGCCAGCTTGGAGACCAATGCAAGGCTGGAACAAGGGAAAGCAGGCCAAGAAACCTGCCACTGCTACCAAGACTGCATGAAATGTTGGCCCCCGATCCGGGACCGGATCTGGTGGGGGGCAGACTCTCTCTCTTCGCTCAGGCTTGGGCAAGAGATGTTCTGGATCCTTGGGCGCTAGAAATAGTCTCCCAAGGTTATCTTCTGGAATTCAAGGGACTTCCCCCAAGGGGGAGGTTCCACAGGTCTCAGTTGTCTTCAGACCACATAAAAAGACAGGCATTCTTACATTGTGTAGAAGACCTGTTAAAAATGGGAGTGATTCATCCTGTTCCATTAAGAGAACAAGGGATGGGGTTCTACTCCAATCTGTTCATAGTTCCCAAAAAAGAGGGAACGTTCAGACCAATCTTAGATCTCAAGATCTTAAACAAGTTTCTCAAGGTTCCATCGTTCAAGATGGAAACCATTCGAACTATTCTTCCTTCCATCCAGGAAGGTCAATTCATGACCACGGTGGATTTAAAGGATGCGTATCTACATATTCCTATCCACAAGGAACATCATCGGTTCCTAAGGTTCGCATTCCTGGACAAGCATTACCAGTTCGTGGCGCTTCCTTTCGGATTAGCCACTGCTCCAAGGATTTTCACAAAGGTACTAGGGTCCCTTCTAGCTGTGCTAAGACCAAGGGGCATTGCTGTAGTACCTTACTTGGACGACATTCTGATTCAAGCGTCGTCCCTTCCTCAAGCAAAGGCTCACACGGACATCGTCCTGGCCTTTCTCAGATCTCACGGATGGAAAGTGAACGTGGAAAAGAGTTCTCTATCTCCGTCAACAAGGGTTCCCTTCTTGGGAACAATAATAGACTCCTTAGAAATGAGGATATTTCTGACAGAGGCCAGAAAAACAAAGCTTCTAGACTCTTGTCGGATACTTCATTCCGTTCCTCTTCCTTCCATAGCTCAGTGCATGGAAGTGATCGGGTTGATGGTAGCGGCTATGGACATAGTTCCTTTTGCGCGCATTCATCTAAGACCATTACAACTGTGCATGCTCAGTCAGTGGAATGGGGATTATACAGACTTGTCTCCGAAGATACAAGTAAATCAGAGGACCAGAGACTCACTCCGTTGGTGGCTGTCCCTGGACAACCTGTCACAAGGGATGACATTCCGCAGACCAGAGTGGGTCATTGTCACGACCGACGCCAGTCTGATGGGCTGGGGCGCGGTCTGGGGATCCCTGAAAGCTCAGGGTCTTTGGTCTCGGGAAGAATCTCTTCTACCGATAAATATTCTGGAACTGAGAGCGATATTCAATGCTCTCAAGGCTTGGCCTCAGCTAGCGAGGGCCAAGTTCATACGGTTTCAATCAGACAACATGACAACTGTTGCGTACATCAACCATCAGGGGGGAACAAGGAGTTCCCTAGCGATGGAAGAAGTGACCAAAATCATTCTATGGGCGGAGTCTCACTCCTGCCACCTGTCCGCTATCCACATCCCAGGAGTGGAAAATTGGGAAGCGGATTTTCTGAGTCGTCAGACATTGCATCCGGGGGAGTGGGAACTCCATCCGGAAATCTTTGCCCAAGTCACTCAGCTGTGGGGCATTCCAGACATGGATCTGATGGCCTCTCGTCAGAACTTCAAAGTTCCTTGCTACGGGTCCAGATCCAGGGATCCCAAGGCGGCTCTAGTGGATGCACTAGTAGCACCTTGGACCTTCAAACTAGCTTATGTGTTCCCGCCGTTCCCTCTCATCCCCAGGCTGGTAGCCAGGATCAATCAGGAGAGGGCGTCGGTGATCTTGATAGCTCCTGCGTGGCCACGCAGGACTTGGTATGCAGATCTGGTGAATATGTCATCGGCTCCACCTTGGAAGCTACCTTTGAGACGAGACCTTCTTGTTCAGGGTCCGTTCGTACATCCGAACCTGGTTTCACTCCAGCTGACTGCTTGGAGATTGAACGCTTGATCTTATCGAAGCGAGGGTTCTCAGATTCTGTTATCGATACTCTTGTTCAGGCCAGAAAGCCTGTAACTAGAAAGATTTACCACAAAATTTGGAAAAAATATATCTGTTGGTGTGTTTCTAAAGGATTCCCTTGGGACAAGGTTAAGATTCCTAAGATTCTATCCTTCCTTCAAGAAGGATTGGAAAAAGGATTATCTGCAAGTTCCCTGAAGGGACAGATTTCTGCCTTGTCTGTGTTACTTCACAAAAAGCTGGCAGCTGTGCCAGATGTTCAAGCCTTTGTTCAGGCTCTGGTTAGAATTAAGCCTGTTTACAAACCTTTGACTCCTCCTTGGAGTCTCAATTTAGTTCTTTCAGTTCTTCAGGGGGTTCCGTTTGAACCCTTACATTCCGTTGATATTAAGTTATTATCTTGGAAAGTTTTGTTTTTAGTTGCAATCTCTTCTGCTAGAAGAGTTTCAGAATTATCTGCTCTGCAGTGTTCTCCTCCTTATCTGGTGTTCCATGCAGATAAGGTGGTTTTACGTACTAAACCTGGTTTTCTTCCAAAAGTTGTTTCTAACAAAAACATTAACCAGGAGATTATCGTACCTTCTCTGTGTCCGAAACCAGTTTCAAAGAAGGAACGTTTGTTGCACAATTTGGATGTTGTTCGCGCTCTAAAATTCTATTTAGATGCTACAAAGGATTTTAGACAAACATCTTCCTTGTTTGTTGTTTATTCTGGTAAAAGGAGAGGTCAAAAAGCAACTTCTACCTCTCTCTCTTTTTGGATTAAAAGCATCATCAGATTGGCTTACGAGACTGCCGGACGGCAGCCTCCCGAAAGAATCACAGCTCATTCCACTAGGGCTGTGGCTTCCACATGGGCCTTCAAGAACGAGGCTTCTGTTGATCAGATATGTAGGGCAGCGACTTGGTCTTCACTGCACACTTTTACCAAATTTTACAAGTTTGATACTTTTGCTTCTTCTGAGGCTATTTTTGGGAGAAAGGTTTTGCAAGCCGTGGTGCCTTCCATTTAGGTGACCTGATTTGCTCCCTCCCTTCATCCGTGTCCTAAAGCTTTGGTATTGGTTCCCACAAGTAAGGATGACGCCGTGGACCGGACACACCTATGTTGGAGAAAACAGAATTTATGTTTACCTGATAAATTACTTTCTCCAACGGTGTGTCCGGTCCACGGCCCGCCCTGGTTTTTTTTTAATCAGGTCTGATAATTTATTTTCTTTAACTACAGTCACCACGGTACCATATGGTTTCTCCTATGCAAATATTCCTCCTTAACGTCGGTCGAATGACTGGGGTAGGAGGAGCCTAGGAGGGATCATGTGACCAGCTTTGCTGGGCTCTTTGCCATTTCCTGTTGGGGAGGAGAATATCCCACAAGTAAGGATGACGCCGTGGACCGGACACACCGTTGGAGAAAGTAATTTATCAGGTAAACATAAATTCTGTTTTTGTTTCCTGTGGATTAATTGTATAATGAAGTTTGAATTGATAATGACAATTTTTCTTCTATAAGGTACGACAAGTCCACGGATTAATCCTTTACTTGTGGGATATTATCCTCCTGCTAACAGGAAGTGGCAAAGAGCACCACAGCAGAGCTGTCTATATAGCTCCTCCCTTAGCTCCACCCCCATTCATTCTCTTTGCCTACTCTAAGTACTAGGAAGGGTAAAGTGAAAGAGGTGATAAAATATTAGTTTTTAATTTCTTCAAGCAAGAGTTTTTTGTTTTAAATGGTACCGGTGTGCACTATTTACTCTCAGGCAGCAGATGGATGAAGACTTCTGCCTGGAGGATGATGATCTTAGCATTTGTAACTAAGATCCAGTGCTGTTCCCACAGAGGCTGAGGGGTACAAGAAACTTCAATGTGAGGAACGTTTTCATGCTATACAGCAGTGAGGTATGTTCAGTCATTTTTTCTGGAGAGACTGTGTATTTCAGAAAGGCTGACAGTATCCCCATGAGGGTAAGGGTAAGCAGTAATCCTAAGAGCTATAGAAAGGCATTACTAAGCTTGCATAAGGGGCTAATAAAAAAATGGTTGACACTGAGTTTTGAATGTTTGTGGGCAAACGTTTTATGAACTGGGAGTGCTGTTAACGTTTTGTGGGCAATAACGTTTTTTGGGCAACTTTATTGAGGGTACACTTGGCTTATCTTTTGGGTCTCAGAACCCACATGGCTAGTTTAAAACCGCTCTGGTGTGGTTCTTTGAGGCTGTAGAGACATTGAGTGCTAAAAGCTCCTTTATTTGTTTCAAGCGTTCGCCTTTGAGGCAATGATTGGCCTGGGGGGGTGACTAGCAGCTTAGGCAGTCCCCTATGATCAGATCCCAGCCTTAAAATTATGCGATCTCATCAACGATCGCATGATTTCATTTTTGCAAATAGTGTTTACATTGGAACTTTGTTCCGATGTGAACACTATAATTCTGCCATGAAGGGGTTAATGTTTTGTTTGTCCTTGCATCAGAGCTGCATGTAGTACTAGTAAGACTTTGTATGGATCTATGTCCAAAGACAGTTAACTCCATAAACTTTATTGAGGGTACACTTGGCTTATCTTTTGGGTCTCAGAACCCACATGGCTAGTTTAAAACCGCTCTGGTGTGGTTCTTTGAGGCTGTAGAGACATCGAGCCTATTTTCGCACCTCAGATGCACAGTTGTTTTCACTCTGCAAGCAGCAAGCTCCAACTCCTGAGGGCCCTTGTGGATGTTTTGGGCCAAATCGAAGCTTTAACCCCATATTTACAATCCCTGAGGGCAGGTAGGCGCCACAGCAGGGCTGTGGCAAGGTGCTGGGGGGGGTGTTTTTACGGATTTAAGCCTTATTTCAATCCGGTTTGCACAATAAGGGGTTAAATGTTAAATTTCCTTGTGGGGCAAACTTAACTACACATATTGAGTCTGCTATCAAAAATTTGAAAAATTTGGTGCATTTTAAAGCAGTTTTGCAGAACATGTATGCTTTTTTTCTCTTAAAGGCGAAGTACCGTTTTTTAAGATTGTTATTTTATTTCACTAAATAAAGTGTTTTCATGCTTGTTTGTAGTCATTACTAGCCTGTTCAACATGTCTGACATTGAGGAAAGTCATTGTTCAATATGTTTAGAAGCCATTGTGGAACCCCCACTTAGAATGTGTCCCTCATGCACTGAAAGGTCAATAAATTGCAAAGAACATATTTTAGCTACTAAAAGTATGTCGCAGGATGATTCTCAGTCAGAAGGGAATCAGGTTATGCCATCTAATTCTCCCCAAGTGTCACAACCATTAACGCCCGCACAAGCGACGCCAAGTACTTCTAGTGCGTCTAATTCTTTCACCCTGCAAGATATGGCCGCAGTTATGAATACTACCCTCACAGAGGTTTTATCTAAGCTGTCTGGGTTGCAGGGGAAGCGCAGTAGGTCTGGTGTGAGAACAAATGCTGAGCCCTCTGACACTTTATTAGCCATATCCGATGTACCCTCACAATGTTCTGAGTTGGGGGTGAGGGATTTGCTGTCTGAGGGAGAGATTTCTGATTCAGGAAAGATGTTCCCTCAGACAGACTCAGATATGACGGCTTTTAAATTTAAACTAGAACACCTCTGCTTGTTGCTCAGGGAGGTTTTAGCGACTCTGGATGATTGTGACCCTATTGTAGTTCCAGAGAAATTGTGTAAAATGGACAGATTTCTAGAGGTTCCTGTCTACACTGATGTTTTTCCGGTCCCTAAGAGGATTTCGGACATTGTTACTAAGGAGTGGGATAGACCAGGTATTCCGTTTGCTCCCCCTCCTACTTTTAAGAAAATGTTTCCCATATCAGACACCATGCAGGACTCGTGGCAGATGGTCCCTAAGGTGGAGGGAGCTATTTCTACCCTGGCTAAGCGTACAACTATACCTATTGAGGACAGTTGTGCTTTCAAAGATCCTATGGATAAAAAATTAGAGGGTCTCCTAAAGAAAATATTTGTTCATCAGGGTTTTCTTCTCCAACCTATAGCGTGCATTGTTCCTGTAACTACTGCAGCTGCTTTTTGGTTCGAGGCTCTGGAGGAGGCTCTTCAGGTTGATACCCCATTAGATGATATTCTGGATAGAATTAGGGCTCTCAAGCTAGCTAATTCTTTCATTACAGATGCAGCTTTTCAACTGGCTAAATCAGCGGCAAATAATTCAGGTTTTGCCATTTTAGCGTGTAGAGCGTTATGGCTTAAGTCCTGGTCTGCTGATGTGTCATCAAAATCTAAGCTTTTAGCCATCCTTTTCAAGGGTAAGACCCTATTCGGGCCTGAACTGAAAGAGATCCTTTCAGACATCACTGGAGGGAAAGGCCATGCCCTTCCTCAGGATAAGACTAACAAGATGAGGACCAAACAAAATAATTTTTGTTCCTTTTGAAACTTCAAAGGTGGTCCCTCTACCTCTTCCCCTGCTGCAAAGCAAGAGGGGAATTTTGCTCAATCCAAGTCAGTCTGAAGACCTAACCAGACTTGGAACAAAGGTAAACAGGCCAAGAAGCCCGCTGCTGCCACCAAGACAGCATGAAGGGGTAGCCCCCGATCCGGGACCGGATCTAGTAGGGGGCAGACTTTCTCTCTTTGCTCAGGCTTGGGCAAGAGACGTTCAGGACTCCTGGGCTTTAGAAATCGTAACCCAGGGGTATCTTCTAGATTTCAAAGATTCTCCTCCAAGGGGGAGATTCCATCTTTCTCAATTGTCTGTAAACCAGACAAAAAGAGATGCGTTCTTACGCTGTGTAGAGACCTATATACCATGGGAGTGATTTGCTCAGTTCCGGAAACAGAACAGGGGCAGGGGTTCTACTCCAATCTGTTTGTGGTTCCCAAAAAAGAGGGAACCTTCAGACCAATTTTAGATCTCAAGATCCTAAACAAATTCCTCAGAGTCCCATCCTTCAAGATGGAGACCATTCGGACTATTTTACCAATGATCCAGGAGGGTCAATATATGACCACCGTGGACTTAAAGGATGCGTATCTACACATCCCTATCCACAAAGATCATCACCAGTTCCTCAGGTTCGCCTTTCTGGACAAGCATTACCAGTTTGTGGCTCTTCCCTTCGGGTTGGCCACAGCTCCCAGAATTTTCACAAAGGTGCTAGGGTCCCTTCTGGCGGTTCTAAGGCCGCGGGGCATAGCAGTGCGCCTTATCTGGACGATATCTTAATTCAGATGTCGACTTGCCAACTAGCCAAATCTCACACGGACATCGTGTTGGCTTTTCTAAGATCTCACGGGTGGAAGGTGAACGTAAAAAAGAGTTCACTTATCCCTCTCACAAGAGTTCCATTCCTGGGAACTCTGATAGATTCGGTGGACATGAAAATTTTTCTGCCGTGCTCTTCATTCCATTCCTCGGCCGTCAGTGGCTCAGTGTATGGAGGTAATCGGTCTAATGGTAGCGGCAATGGACATAGTTCCGTTTGCTCGCTTGCATCTCAGACCACTGCAACTATGCATGCTCAATCAGTGGAATGGGGATTATGCAGATTTATCTCCTCAGATAAATCTGGATCAAGAGACCAGAGACTCTCTTCTTTGGTGGTTGTCACAGGATCATCTGTCCCAGGGAATGTGTTTCCGCAGGCCAGCTTGGGTCATAGTGACAACGGACGCCAGCCTTTTGGGCTGGGGTGCAGTCTGGAATTCCCTGAAAGCACAGGGTTTGTGGACTCAGGAGGAGACTCTCCTCCCGATAAATATTCTAGAACTGAGAGCGATATTCAATGCACTTCAGGCGTGGCCTCAGCTGGCTTCGGCCAGATTCATAAGATTCCAGTTGGACAATATCACGACTGTAGCAGATATCAATCATCAAGGGGGAACAAAGAGTTCTCTAGCGATGATAGAGGTTACCAAAATAATTTGATGGGCAGAGACTTACTCTTGCCATCTATCAGCAATCTATATCCCAGGAGTGAAGAACTGGGAAGCGGATTTTCTAAGTCGTCAGACTTTTCATCCGGGGGAGTGGGAACTCCATCCGGAGGTGTTTGCACAATTGATTCAGCAATGGGGCACACCAGAATTGGATCTGATGGCGTCTCATCAGAACGCCAAATTTCCTTGTTACGGGTCCAGGCCAAGGGATCCTCAGGCAGTACTGATAGATGCTCTAGCAGTACCCTGGTCGTTCAACCTGGCTTATGTGTTTCCACCATTTCCTCTCCTTCCTCATTTGATTGCCAGAATCAAACAGGAGAGAGCCTCTGTGATTTTGATAGCACCTGCGTGGCCACGCAGGACTTGGTATGCAGACCTGGTGGACATGTCATCTCTTCCATCATGGACTCTGCCACTGAGACAGGACCTTCTGATTCAAGGTCCGTTCCAGCATCCAAATCTAGTTTCTCTGCGGCTGATTGCTTGGAGATTGAACGCTTGATTTTATCCAAGCAGAGTTTCTCTGAGTCGGTCATAGATACCTTGATTCAGGCTCGAAAGCCTGTCACTAGGAAAATTTATCATAAGATATGGCGTAAATATCTTTATTGGTGCGAATCCAAAGGCTACTCATGGAGTAAGATCAGGATTCCTAGGATTTTGCCCTTTCTACAAGAAGGATTGGAGAAGGGGCTATCAGCAAGTTCCTTAAAGGGACAGATATCTGCTTTATCAATTCTACTGCACAAGCGTCTGGCAGATGTTCTAGACGTTCAGTCGTTCTGTCAGGCTTTAGTTAGAATCAAGCCTGTGTTTAAACCTGTTGCTCCGCCATGGAGTTTGAATTTAGTTCTTAAAGTTCTTCAAGGGGTTCCGTTTGAACCTATGCATTCCATAGATATTAAGCTTCTATCTTGGAAAGTTCTGTTTTTAGTGGCTATCTGTTTGGCTCAAAGAGTTTCTGAACTATCTGCATTGCAATGCGACTCGCCTTATCTTGTTTTCCATGCTGATAAGGTGGTTTTGCGTTCCAAACCTGGATTCCTTCCTAAGGTTGTCAATCAGGAAATTGCTGTTCCTTCTCTGTGTCCTAATCCTTCCTCGAAGAAGAAGCGTCTGTTGCACAACTTGGACGTGGTTCGTGCTTTGAAGTTTTACTTGCAAGCAACCAAAGATTTCCGTCAAACATCTTCTTTGTTTGTTGTCTATTCTGGAAAGCGTAGAGGTCAAAAAGCTACGGCTACCTCTCTTTCTTTTTGGCTGAAAAGCATCATCTGTTTGGCATACAAGACTGCTGGACAGCAGCCTCCTGAAAGGATTACAGCTCACTCTACTAGAGCGGTGGCTTCCACATGGGCTTTTAAAAATGATGCTTCTGTTGAACAGATTTGTAAGGCTGCGACTTGGTCTTCGCTTCATACCTTTTCCAAATTTTCCAAATTTGATACTTTTGCTTCTTCGGAGGCTATTTTTGGGAGAAAAGTTCTTCAAGCAGTGGTACCTTCTGTTTAACCATCTGTCTTGTCCATCCCGTTCATCCGTGTCCTGTAGCTTTGGTATTGTATCCCACAAGTAAAGGATGAATCCGTGGACTCGTCGTACCTTATAGAAGAAAAGTAAATTTATGCTTACCTGATAAATTAATTTCTTCTATGGTACGACGAGTCCACGGTCCGCCCTGTCATTTTAAGACAGATTATATTTTTTGATTTTAAACTTCAGTCACCTCTGCACCTTGTAGTTTCTCCTTTTTCTTCCTGTACCTTTGGTCGAATGACTAGGGGGTGGAGCTAAGGGAGGAGCTATATAGACAGCTCTGCTGTGGTGCTCTTTGCCACTTCCTGTTAGCAGGAGGATAATATCCCACAAGTAAAGGATGAATCCGTGGACTCATCATACCATAGAAGAAATTAATTTATCAGGTAAGCATAAATTTCCTTTTTTTGTTTAAGGAAAATAGAAAGTAAAAAAAAAACTTTAAGAGCAGTTTAAAAGGGACATTCCAGTCAAAATTATAATGCATATATCTGAATTACATTTTTGAATAGAAACATATTTGCAATATACATGTATTGGCGAAAATGCTTCTATTAAGAGTTAGTACTGTTTTAGTGTTAACATTTTTCTCTGCACTTGAAACATAGCTAGATATTCTTAGTGAACCAGCATTTTAAATACTGCAGCTGCTCAGAGCTCCAGTGGGACTTGTATCATGTCAGCAATTAACAAAATGAGTCATCACCACATGGTACAAGCACCTTAGGCTCTCTGAGCAAGTGCTGTGTTTAAAATGCTGGTGCATGGTGCATACTTAAATATACTTTTGAAACAGCTATAGCTTTTATTAGAAGCATTTTAGCTAATAGATGTATATTACAAAATGCTTCTATTCAAAACTAAAATGCATCCATGTGGATTCCAATTTTGGCTGGAATGTTCCTTTTCAACGGACATTGTACACTAGATTTTTCTTTGCATATATATTTTGTAGATGACCCATTTATAAAGCCAATCTGGAAGTGCTTTTGTAACAATGTATAGTTTTGCTTATTTTTAAATAACATTGTGCTGATTTTCAGACTCCTAACTAAGACCCAAAGTTTTAGATGTATACTGATGTCTACTGATGCTTCCTCCTAGCTCTTGTTTGTATCATGGGTCTTTTCATATGCAGGGGAGGGGGGAGTTTTGCTTTTTCAGCCCTTTTCAGTGGGTGTCCCAGCCTAACCTCATCAACAGTGCTAAATTGGAAGCTCCTAAGTAAGTTTTTAATACTTTTATACTGGATTTTTATATCAGTATCTGTGCATATTCTTCTTTATAGTAGTGTCTATTACATGCTGTTATATGGAAATTTGTGTATACTGCCCCTTTAACTGATTGTTTGATCCTCCCATTTAGATTTCCAGGAAACGCACAATTCATGCATTTTTCCATTAAATACTGTAGGTGAGCAAACAGGAAAGCAACAATTAGTGTGAAAACTAACATGAAAAAAGGCCCTAATTAATCAGATATGCAATGTATTCCACAGTCACCCTTGGCAGACGCGAGAGAGGAACCTGAGTGCATGCGAGTACATGTTTTTCAGGCTGCATTCATAGTAAAAACTATCATTGAAGGCATAGTCTGCTTGAAAAATTGTATTGTTTAAAAAGATAGATGATACCTTTATTACCCATTCCCCAGTTTTGCACAACCAACACAGTTATATTAATATACTTTTTACCTCTGTGATTACCATGTATCTAAGCCTCTGCAGACTGCCTCCTTATCTTAGTTCTTTTGACAGACTTGCATTTTAGCCAATCAGTGCTGACTCCTAAGTATCTCCACGGGAGTGAGCACAATGTTATCTATATAATACACAATAACTAGCGCTGTATAACTGTCAAAAACTGTCCAAAAGCATTGACATAAGAGGCGGTTTTCAACAGTTTAGAAATCATTGTGAGCCTACCTAGGTTTAGCTTTCAAAAAAGAATGCCAAGAGAACAAAGCAAATTTGATGGTAAAAGTAAATTGGAAAGTTGTTTAAAATGGCATGCCCTATCTGAATCATGAAAGTTTAATTTTGACTAGACTATCCCTTTAAAACAGTGCTAAGTTTTGCTAAAAAGATTTATTTATTCATTTATTTATTTTTTTGCTAGCATATATACGCTCCTAGTCCAATTTGAAATGCACTCAAATTCAATTAGAATGCTCCTTTTAAAGGGACAGTCTAGTCCAAAATAAACTTTCATGATTCAGATAGGGCATGTAATTTTAAACAATTTTCCAATTTACTTTTATCATCAATTTTGCTTTGTTCCTTTGGTAATCTTAGTTGAAAGCTAAACCTAGGTAGGCTCATATGCTAATTTCTTAGACCTTGAAGGCCACCTCTTTTCAGAATGCATTTTAACTGTTTTTCACCACTAGAGGGTGTTAGTTCATGTGTTTCATATAGATAACACTGTGCTCAAGCACGTGAAGTTATCTGGGATTAGGCACTGATTGGCTAAACTGCAAGTCTGTTAAAAGAACTGAAATAAAGGGGCAGTTTGCAGAGGCTTAGATACAAGATAATCACAGAGGTTAAAAGTGTATTAATATAACAGTGTTGGTTATGCAAAACTGGGGAATGGGTAATAAAGGGATTATCTACCTTTTAAAACAATACAAATTCTGATGTAGACTGTCCCTTTAAGTGCATTCATTTTTCCTGTATGACAAACACTTATAATGTCATATTTTATTGTTCTAAGAATGCTTTACATGTTTCTAGGCTGAGTAACGGTATCCTACGAATAGAAGAGAGCGCCAATCTTCTAGAATTAGTTGGACTTCTCTTTATTTTTTAAATAAATTCTTGTTTTACACACACATGTGTAGTACTAATTATTTGTTCTGGGGAATTCGATGTGTAAAGCTAAATTTGCCAGTGGGATATTTTGTGTATCTTACATGTAGAAATGTGTAATGCCAGAGAGTGAAAGGTACAGACGAGCTGAATCTTGCAGATCCCTCCTCCAGCAAGGGAAAAGAAACTAATTTCTGTAGAGAGAAAGTGAAACTCTCTGTAGCTAGCATCACCCTCACATAATGGAAACTGTAGGCTGAACGTATAAAAAGGCGCACATGGCTGTGAGAGAGAGGAAATGAGCTGCAATCATGAAAACAAAGAGTAATCAGAACTCACTAAACCTCCAAATTCTGTACATTGCAAAAAGGGACCAGGAACCTTATGTGCAGGTAACTTTATCAAAGCAAACTCTTTCAGCCAAAATGTGGATGCTTGCTTATTTATTTTAATGGATTTAATGCACTTTGCATTTAATTGATTGCTGTTGCTTGACTAATTCCTCCTTAATTGAATAACAGTTCTGCGTGTGTTGCAAAAGCATCATTTTTGTAACTCATTTTTTTCACATAATTATTGTAAATTTTTATATGAGTGTTTAAATATTTGTTTTCTCCAACATGAGCATTTCTTAGTTATTTATTCTATATAATTGTAATACATTAGAAGGTTTGGCTTAGGGAGAAAAACATATTTCATTGTAAAAAACAAAAAAACTGAACACCCTACAGTTAAAGTTGTGTAATATTGTCTGGGTTAGAGCCCTGAAGGTAGAAATATCCAGCTATGATTCAGTTAATCCCCTCTGGAAATAACAGAAATGTGCATGTGTAACAAAAAAGTGACAGCGCTAGATAAGCACGGATATGTATTAAATGATGTGTATGCCAAATATATTACAAAATATAATAAAAAATATAAACAGATATAATACAGAATGGCAGATAATAGTTAAGAACAATATTTAATAACTATATATCAATAAAATGTGGTTTAATAAAATACGCAATCTTCACATACAATATATGAAAATATCGGGACGTGAATTCGTATATTTTTAAACTTTTTTTCACTTTTATGGGAAGACGTCCCGATATTTTCATATATTGTATGTGAAGATTGCGTATTTTATTAAACCACATTTTATTGATACATAGTTATTAAATATTGTTCTTAACTATTATCTGCCATTCTGTATTATATCCGTTTATATTTTTTAATATATTTGGTATACACATCATTTAATACATATCCGTGGTTATCTAGCGCTGACTCTTTTGTTACACAAGAAGTTAAAGTTTAACATTAAAGGGGCAGAAAAGTCCAAACTGAAATGTACACGGATACATCTCAATTTGAAATAGAAGCATTTTTGCAATATACTTTAATTAGCAAAATTTCTTCTAGTAAAAGTTATTTATTTTTGTATGTGGCATACGCACATATCCTGTGAGGGCCCGTGCATCACTATTCAAACACCATGCTTGTTCAGAGAGGTGACAGTGGTGTGTATTGCTTCTGAAGACATCATTTGTGTCAAACAAGCAAGTGCTGACTCTCTGAAAAAAAGGGTTGGTGTTTGAATACTAGGGCAATGGCCTTTCTATCCCTTTAGGGCATTTCAGGACTAAATAAAGGGACAGTAAACATTAAATAAATGCAAGATATAATAATGTATCCAAAACAGAGCTGAGCCTGAGAATTTTATACTATGTGGTAAGCCAGGTTTCCCTTCATTTAAAAGCATGTGACCTTATCTCTGCTACTGTGGCCAGTTAGAGACAGTTATAAATAAATTGTAAGATAACATAAGCAGACTTTAAAAAACAGAAAGTGGTGAAGATCCTAGATAAACACCTTTTATTATGTACACATTAAAAAAGCGAGTTTACACTTATCTCAGTGTCCTCTGGGAAAGTCGCTGGAGCTGTTCTGCATATCTTATTTTGTTATTTGATGTTTAAATTCCTAAAGCATTTTTCTTTTATAAATTAAAAGTTGCTTCTAAAATCTTACACCAAGTGGACACATTCAGGGATATCATTTTTTTTAGGGTGAGTTTTGAAAAATCAGGGACACTGGTAAAAAAATCTTTTATCTTTTATTTATTTTAACTTTAGTTCCTGTGTAGCAGGGTTACCTAAGACTGGAGGTGAATCCTTTCTGCATCTTTACATGGCCTCAGGGAAAGTTAATGTTTTGTTTTGGTAACAGGATAACAGTCTATATTAACAACCCCAAATAATAATTATTATGCTGGTTCTTCAAACTATCACTGACCAGCAAAATCCTGTATTTAGTTTAGCATTTGTAGAGTAATATATTTATCTAGCATACATGTTAACAAACCAATAAAGTTGTTTTGGGCGCATTCCGCTGTGCTGACTGCACATATCTCTTTCCTAGATCATCACAGTAGAAGAGGCAAAACGACGGCAGAGCACCTGCAGTTATAGTTATGATGACGAGGAGGAGGAAATTGGCAGCTTTTTGCCCGATTTAAAACATCAGAGTTTACTACTAAATGACATACATGTTGAAAAGGTAAGAATATTATCCCTTCATGCCTGCTGTGATTTAATTATCTATATTTACAGGTGAACAAATAGAATAAAATAGCTTGTTTTATATTTCCGATTTGCATATAAAGAACAGCAAATTATGGGGATAAATCCATCCTATCTATTTGTCTGTCTTGGTGCATAACTGTTAAAGGGACATAAAACACTGAGGTTGTAATGTTTGTTTATAATAAAAACACTGTGCAATATGTTTTTATTATTTAGTTTCTCCATTTTTGTTGTTGCTATAATGTAACTATGTAAATTGTGGGCTTTCCAATCCCCCTGAGTTTCTGTAAGTAATGGGTGCTGTAATGCTGAAACCTAGGTTTCCCTTATCTAATCTCTTCTGCTGTGGACAATTAGGGACAGATACAAATGATTGATTCCAGTCTTTCCTGTTTTTTTGGCTCACAATACATGTTTTTCAAGTTCTCAGTAGGAAAAGTTCAAATCGTAAGCAGATAGCGTGAAAATTGCCAATGTGATGCATGCACAGCAATGGCTTTGGTGACCACAATCCTCCTGACCACAGGTGTTGCACTTTATTTTGGCAACAAAAATGGACACGTTGAATTCAACACACCAAGGGTGTTGATAAAGTCAAAACTGTATTTTTTTGGCATGTTTTCCAGTAGACTGTGACGATTGTGCAATATGCTCTATAGTGGCCACAGGCGCCATTTTAGATGTATATATCAATATATGGTCTATATTCATTAAACCTTTATAGAGCACTATTGTATAGTCTCTCAGTAGTGGGTGGGACAGACATTTACATATGCATATGTATTTAATAGACAGATACAAGATATATTGTACAGCTAACAAGATCTGCAGGAAATGTGAAAAAATGTAAATCGTGACCAGAACATTGAGTACAATATTCTCTTCATTAGGAACAGGGTTTCTCTTGGTAATCAAGTAGCTGTGATCAGGAGCTAAGTATTTGCCATTCTGTGTTGTTTGTTTAATACAACAGTCTTCTTATAGTTATGCGGCAAAGAGAAACCCCTGTACTATACAGTGATAATGACGTTTGGAAATTTGGGCCCCAAAGTCTGCAAATGATGGCTGTGTGGGATACAGCAATGTTAAAGGGACTTTAAACACGGATAACTAAAAGTTTACATTGGCGTGTTTCACAGAACTATTGTTTGTACTTTTTTCTGGACCTAATTTTCCTCAGCCGATATTAAATATGAAAAACCTAGGTTTCAGCATGACATCACCAACTACTTTATGCACTAATCTAGAAATCACTGCGTAGAACACCAGGCTTTCTAGAGTTAGTGGAAAAATGAATACAAGTGCATTGCAAAGGTTTTTGTTGTTTTTTTACTATACATGTTTAAACATTTTATGGTGAATTAGATTTGGAGTTTAATAGTTAGACTGAGTGTATCCTATCTAGATAATTCACACATCCATGCTTTTCTTTCTTTAGCTGGCACATCACCTGCCTGCACGGGTGCAAGGATATCCATGGAATCTGGTGTACAGTACCCAAAATCATGGCACAAGTCTGAAGACTCTGTACAGAAATTTAGCTTCTCTGGACAGTCCTGTGCTACTAGTTGTCAAAGACATGGATAACCAGGTAGTTAAACAGTGTATTCATATAAAGTGTCTTTGTGACTACAGCTGTGATGTATGTTCTGCAACTTTGTGTTTATTCAAAACAATGACCCAGTGTCACTAAAATGACTTTTCTGCATTATGGTAACCTATCCTAATGTTGTGCATTAAATATGCACTATAATGATTTCATAAGGTTCACATCATTTTAGAACATATCCTTATTAAATGATTATATTGTAAATAATTGCATACTAGGTAAATGATCACAATGTGTAGTAGTCTCAGAGTGTTTTTGCATTTGCCCTGTCTGGTTTTACATCTGCAATAGATTCTAAAGATCTTTTTGTTTGTTTTCTTCTATTAAAAACAGGTATTTGGAGCTTATGCCACTCATCCTTTCAGGGTCAGTGATCACTACTTTGGCACTGGAGAAACGTTCCTGTTCTCCTTTGATTCTGAGTTCAAGGTAACTTTTAGACCACTCATTTTTTTTGTACAATGATATAGTAAGAATATTCACTGCACCATAACTGGGGTCGTCACAAAAATACTGTCTGACCGTTAGTTGACTGGGCACAGGTGTTAGGCTGATCACACAATGACTATATATATTCTTCACAACTGAGCATAGAGTGGATCCCCATGGCTGCCAACAACGCACAAATAAATGATTTTACCTCTGAGTGCCAGGAACACCCATAGTGATCTGCCCCAATTTGACTGCCAGTTAGACACACAGAGCAGTGTTTTTACACCCTCATGGTTCCCTGTAAAACTGACTTTAACCCAGAGGCTACATGTAGCACACAAAGCAATACTTTATCATAACACAGACTGCCAAAAACGCACAAGTGCTTATTTTTACCATCCCTGGCTGTAATTATCCCATAGAGCCGTACATGTGCAATGTCTCTACTTTCTGGCCCATATTTGTGATACATTAAAATGTAGCTTTCACTCAGGGGAGTTTAAAATATCTGGATATTTAAGTGTCCAGTATTTTTTGTAAAGAATTTACTGGATATGCAGGTGACCCTAACCATAACATATATTAGCCTTCTACAAAGATTTGTTGTATGAATAGTTCCTACATGCTCTCACGTCCAATAGAAATTGAAGCACACATATAGTATATACTATATTTTCCTTTGACAAAGATATTGTCAGAATATTCACTGCACTTTAAAAATTGTTTAGCCTTCTACAAGGGTCTTTCTGCCACCCCAATAAATACATATACTATGTATTATACTATGTATAAATACAATCCTATATTTTATAGAGAGGAACCAAGCACCGGTAGATTTGTATCAGTCACAAAGATAGCAAAAAAAAATAAGGATTATGGTCTGCTTATCATCAAAACCATTAATTTCATCTTTACTGACAACACCAAAGTAACTACTAATATTATTTGCCTGCTCCCCAAAGTTCTCTCTGTTCATCCATTTATCCTCACTATCCGCTAGATTTGGAGTTTTGTCGGTAACAACCCGAAAAACTAACGCCGGCTTTTTTCTGGCCGCACCATAAAAATAACTCTGGTATTGAGAGTCCACATAAAGGCTGCGTTAGGCTCCAAAAAAGGAGCGTAGAGCATTTTTAACGCAGCTTCAACTCTCGATACCAGAGTTGCTTACGGACGCGGCCAGCCTCAAAAACGTGCTCGTGCACGATTCCCCCATAGGAAACAATGGGGCTGTTTGAGCTGAAAAAAAACCTAACACCTGCAAAAAAGCAGCGTTCAGCTCCTAACGCAGCCCCATTGTTTGCTATGCGGTAACCCTTCCTACGTCTGCACTTAACACTCTAACATGTACCCCGAGTCTAAACACCCCTAACCTTACACTTATTAACCCCTATTCTGCCGCCTCCGCTATCGCTGACCCCTGCATATTATTATTAACCCCTAATCTGCCGCTCCGTAAACCGCCGCTACTTACATTATCCCGATGTACCCCTAATCTGCTGCCCTAACATCGCCGACCCCTATATTATATTTATTAACCCCTAATCTGCCCCCCACAACGTCGCCTCCACCTGCCTACACTTATTAACCCCTAATCTGCCGACCGGACCTGAGCGCTACTATAATAAAGTTATTAACCCCTAATCCGCCTCACTAACCCTATCATAAATAGTATTAACCCCTAATCTGCCCTCCCTAACATCGCCGACACCTAACTTCAAACATTAACCCCTAATCTCCCGACTGGAGCTCACCGCTATTCTAATAAATGTATTAACCCCTAAAGCTAAGTCTAACACTAACACCCCCCTAAGTTAAATATAATTTAAATCTAACGAAATTAATTAACTCTTATTAAATAAATTATTCCTATTTAAAGCTAAATACTTACCTGTAAAATAAATCCTAATATAGCTACAATATAAATTATAATTATATTATAGCTATTTTAGGATTTATATTTATTTTACAGGTAACTTTGTATTTATTTTAACCAGGTACAATAGCTATTAAATAGTTAAGAACTATTTAATAGCTAAAATAGTTAAAATAATTACAAATTTACCTGTAAAAGAAATCCTAACCTAAGTTACAAATAAACCTAACACTAGACTATCAATAAATACATTAAATAAACTACCTACAATTACCTACAATTAACCTTAACACTATCAATAAATTAATTAAATACAATTGCTACAAATAAATACAATTAAATAAACTAGCTAAAGTACAAAAAATAAAAAAGAACTAAGTTACAAAAAATAAAAAAATATTTACAAACATAAGAAAAATATTACAACAATTTTAAACTAATTACACCTACTCTAAGCCCCCTAATAAAATAACAAAGCCCCCCAAAATAAAAAAATGCCCTACCCTATTCTAAATTACTAAAGTTCAAAGCTCTTTTACCTTACCAGCCCTGAACAGGGCCCTTTGCGGGGCATGCCCCAAGAAATACAGCTCTTTTGCCTGTAAAAAAAAACATACAATACCCAAGCCCCCCAACATTACAACCCACCACCCACATACCCCTAATCTAACCCAAACCCCCCTTAAATAAACCTAACACTAAGCCCCTGAAGATCATCCTACCTTGTCTTCACCATACCAGGTTCACCGATCGGTCCAGAAGAGCTCCTCCGATGTCCTGATCCAAGCCCAAGCGGGGGGCTGAAGAGGTCCATGATCCGGCTGAAGTCTTCATCCAAGCGGGGCAGAAGAGCTCTTCCATCCGATTGAAGTCTTCATCCAAGCGGCATCCATCCGGAGCGAAGCGGCAGCATCCTGAAGACCTCCACCGCGGAACATCCATCCTGGCCGACGACTGAACGACGAATGACGGTTCCTTTAAATGACGTCATCCAAGATGGCGTCCCTCGAATTCCGATTGGCTGATAGGATTCTATCAGCCAATCAGAATTAAGGTAGGAATATTCTGATTGGCTGATGGAATCAGCCAATCAGAATCAAGTTCAATCCGATTGGCTGATCCGATCAGCCAATCAGATTGAGCTCGCATTCTATTGGCTGTTCCGATCAGCCAATAGAATGCAAGCTCACTCTGATTGGCTGATTGGATCAGCCAATCGGATTGAACTTGATTCTGATTGGCTGATTCCATCAGCCAATCAGAATATTCCTACCTTAATTCCGATTGGCTGATACAATCCTATCAGCCAATCGGAATTCGAGGGACGCCATCTTGGATGACGTCATTTAAAGGAACCGTCATTCGTCGTTCAGTCGTCGGCCAGGATGGATGTTCCGCGGTGGAGGTCTTCAGGATGCTGCCGCTTCGCTCCGGATGGATGCCGCTTGGATGAAGACTTCAATCGGATGGAAGACCTCTTCTGCCCCGCTTGGAGGAAGACTTCAGCCGGATCATGGACCTCTTCAGCCCCCCGCTTGGGCTTGGATCAGGACATCGGAGGAGCTCTTCTGGACCGATCGGTGAACCTGGTATGGTGAAGACAAGGTAGGATGATCTTCAGGGGCTTAGTGTTAGGTTTATTTAAGGGGGGTTTGGGTTAGATTAGGGGTATGTGGGTGGTGGGTTGTAATGTTGGGGGGCTTGGGTATTGTATGTTTTTTTTTACAGGCAAAAGAGCTGTATTTCTTGGGGCATGCCCCGCAAAGGGCCCTGTTCAGGGCTGGTAAGGTAAAAGAGCTTTGAACTTTAGTAATTTAGAATACGGTAGGGCATTTTTTTATTTTGGGGGGCTTTGTTATTTTATTAGGGGGCTTAGAGTAGGTGTAATTAGTTTAAAATTGTTGTAATATTTTTCTTATGTTTGTAAATATTTTTTTATTTTTTGTAACTTAGTTCTTTTTTATTTTTTGTACTTTAGCTAGTTTATTTAATTGTATTTATTTGTAGCAATTGTATTTAATTAATTTATTGATAGTGTAGTGTTAGGTTAATTGTAGGTAATTGTAGGTATTTTATTTAATGTATTTATTGATAATCTAGTGTTAGGTTTATTTGTAACTTAGGTTAGGATTTCTTTTACAGGTAAATTTGTCATTATTTTAACTATTTTAGCTATTAAATAGTTCTTAACTATTTAATAGCTATTGTACCTGGTTAAAATAAATACAAAGTTACCTGTAAAATAAATATAAATCCTAAAATAGCTATAATATAATTATAATTTATATTGTAGCTATATTAGGGTTTATTTTACAGGTAAGTATCTTTAAATAGGAATAATTTATTTAATAAGAGTTAATTAATTTCGTTAGATTTAAATTATATTTAACTTAGGGGGGTGTTAGTATTAGGGTTAGACTTAGCTTTAGGGGTTAATACATTTATTAGAATAGCGGCGAGATTCGGTCGTCAGATTAGGGGTTAATAATTGAAGTTAGGTGTCGGCGATGTTAGGGAGCGCAGATTAGGGGTTAATACTATTTATGATAGGGTTAGTGAGGCGGATTAGGGGTTAATAACTTTATTATAGTAGCGCTCAGGTCCGGTCGGCAGATTAGGGGTTAATAAGTGTAGGCAGGTGGAGGCGACGTTGAGGGGGGCAGATTAGGGGTTAATAAATATAATATAGGGGTCGGCGGTGTTAGGGGCAGCAGATTAGGGGTACATAAGTGTTACAGAAGCATTAGTTATTTTGTTGTGAAGAGCTTATTTCCCAGCAGCAATGCCTGAACCAGCAAGCCAGCGCCTAAGAAGGGCTCCAAGAAAACCGTAACAAGTATCATTTCATAAAGAGTTAACTCTTTTTTTTCAGCTTTTAGAAACTATTGCCTAAATACACATTTTTGCTGGCCTCAGCTCTAAGTTTAGGGATAACCAATCCCATTGTCTAATCACCTCTGGAGCCAGACTGCTAATTGATAAGATGAACTTGTAAACTTGTTATCTTAAGTACTGTAATCCTATTGTGGCCTGTCAAAGGACAGTGCTCTCTATCTAAATGTGTGATGGGGGATTTTGTGCTCCCCCCCCTCTCCCCCTGGGAGTGCCCTGTGTGCATGTAACCTTAATAAAAAGCAGGCTGGGCATCCCAGTGCTGAGTTCTTGTTTGACCCTCAATCGCAGCGTTGACTCGTTTTTGTGGGCAGAAGGGTATCCTAGCTGTACTACAGCTAAGGGAGATTATTCTATATTTGCGAGACTCATATAGAATACTATGGAAAGCAGCTTCTCCCCTCTTTAGCAATAGGGATCCAGGCTACTAAGCGGTCCATCTCTCAGCGAGACTAAGGGTAACCGTAACATTTGGCGGCAGCGGCGGGATTTTCCTGGATTTCCTAGGAGAGGTACAGAACGGATGGAGAGCGCTTACGAAAAATTGAAGCGTACAACCCTAAAGGATTTACTTGAAAGCAGAGGGGGGTACACCAGCAACCGGCCGAGGAGAGAGCTGATCGCAGAATTGAACGAACTGGATCAGAGCTTCACAATGGTGGAAACACCGACCACGATTAGTGACGAAAAAACCAGGATTGTTCGGGAAAGGCTCTCATTATACGGGCCGAACCCCTCCATGGAATTGGTACAGCAGTTGATGGCGGAGGCGGACGAGGATATACGAGAGACTCGAGCCCACGAACTCAACCTAGCGAACGCACACCGCAATGCTGTAGCCCCGCAGGTAATCATCCCTGTCGAAAATGCTGGGAGGCCCAAGATACCCTATACAGCATTTCGACCCTTTCTAGAGAGCGAGACAGGGATTGATGAATATTTGGCGGACTTCGAAAGGCAATGTGCCCTGCACCAGATTCCCAACAGAGAGTGGCCCACGATATTGTCTGGGAAACTATCCGGGCGAGCCCTGGAAGCCTTTCGTACTCTGGGTGCTAAGGAAGTGACACAGTATGAGCTAGTTAAGGAGACACTGTTGCGACGGTACGCTGTAACTCCGGACACGTATCGCCGACAGTTTCGGGGCACGGAAAAGAAGCCTAACGATACCCATATGGAATGGGCGCACCGAATGCGGAGAGCGGCAAATCACTGGCTGAGCGGACGTAAAGCGGTGACTGGGGAGGAAATTTTACAATTGTTTCTCTTAGAACATTTTTATAATGGCATGGAACAGCAAGGGAAGGAATGGCTGCGAGACAGGCGGCCTTCTACCTTAGAAGAAGCAGCCAAATTGGCCGATGAACATTATGACTCCCGTCTTCACGAACCCATGAACTACCGAGCTCCAGCACGGGTCGAACCCAGAGAGGTTTACCGTGCACCCCCTCGTGCTGAATTCCGAGCCCCGGTGCCCACAGGGCCCGTCCGACACTCAGGACCACCCAATAACAGCTCTGAGCATCACAGACCGACTTGCCACCGATGCAAGCAACCAGGGCATTTCATGGCTAGCTGCCCCCTTAATACGCACCAGACACCCAGGAATTACAATTACCCCTCTGGGTCCTATCGTCCGGCCCGGGCCCTCTGTGTTAACCAAGAGGCCCCTATGGAGGGATATGTGGGGCCGCTTCACGAGGCAGACCCTGTATATGCTGCCTCAGATAACCGCCAGCACCATCGGCAGAGGGTATGGCTCGAGGGGCGATCTACCGAGGGATTGCGAGACACAGGGGCTACTATCACGCTGGTACAGAGTCATTTGGTGCCAGAGCACAAGCGATCCGGACAGACTGTGGCCGTTAGAGTGGCGGGGGGGGATGTGTACAAAATTCCAACAGCTAAAGTGCATCTTGATTGGGGAGCGGGAAAGGGGGCTGTGAACGTGGGCCTAATGGATAATTTACCTGCCGAAGTACTACTGGGCAACGATTTGGGCCCCATGACTTCTGCCTATGCTCCAGTATGCAACAACGAGGCGGACCCAGTGACTACACGGGCCCAAGCCCGGACGGAGCGAGAGCTCTCACCAGTGCGGGAGACACAGGTAAGACCTACCCCGACCTTGCCTGACAGGTTAGGCCCCATACCCTGGGACACCCCAGATGCTTTCGAGGCAGAGTCTAAGACTGACCCGACCTTACAAAAGTACCGGGAACGAGCAGAGACCGGAGGGGGCGGGGCAGATAACGAAACATTCTTATGGGAAAAAGGGAAACTATACCGCTGGACAGAGAAAAGGGGACAGCGTAGGCGACAGCTGGTAGTGCCCCACAAATACCGTCAAGAAATCCTCAAAATAGGCCACGACATCCCCTTAGCAGGCCACCTAGCCGTTACCCGTACCCTACACCGCATTACTCACACGTTCTTTTGGCCAGGGGTGCACGCTGACGTTAGAACTTACTGTTACACCTGCGATGTGTGTCAACGAGTAGGAAGGCGAGGCGATCACCCTAAAGCCCAGCTAGTAAATATGCCCATTGTAGAGGAACCCTTCAGCCGGGTTGCTATTGACCTAGTGGGACCACTGGCTACCCCTAGTCCCTCCGGTAAGCGCTACATTCTTACCGTAGTGGACTACGCTACCAGGTACCCAGAGGCTGTCGCCCTATCCAACATACAAGCGGATACGGTAGCGAATGCACTAGTACAGGTGTTCTCCCGGGTAGGATTTCCAAAAGAAATCCTATCCGACCGAGGCACCCAATTTACGGCTGAATTAACCCAACAACTCTGGCAGGTTTGCAAAATTAAGTCCCTCCTGAGCTCCCCATACCACCCCCAGACGAACGGGCTGTGTGAGAGGTTCAATGGGACCCTCAAGCAAATGCTCAAGACGTTCACTCAGGAATACCGAGACTGGGAACGCTTCCTGCCGCACCTCCTATTTGCTTATCGGGAGGTGCCCCAGGAAACGACAGGGTTCTCTCCCTTCGAGTTGCTCTACGGAAGAAAGGTACGGGGACCCCTAAACCTGATCCGGGAGCACTGGGAGGGAGAGATGGAGGCTGACGGTGTCCCCATTGTGCCATACGTGCTGGAACTCAGGGACCGAATGGAGCAATTAGCCAAATCCGTGCGGGCTAATCTCCAGTTGGCCCAGAGAAGACAGAAAGTATGGTACGATCGGGGGGCCCGAAAGAGAATCTTCACCATAGGACAAAAGGTGTTAGTACTTAAGCCGGTGAAGACAGACAAATTGCAGGCGTCCTGGCAGGGTCCCTACCAGATCGTAGAGAAAAGGGGAGACACCACTTATGTGATAGCTAGCTGCCATGACAACAATCTTAGAAAGACATTCCATGTAAACATGCTCAAGGAATATTTTGAGCGACCAGAGAACGTGACGGCCGTATGTTGTTCCCCTCAGGAAGACCCCGACAGTTTACCCATTCCAGACCTATTAGAAAAGAGTCTCCCCACAGGTATAGTGGCGCAGGTTCAGATAGGGGACCAACTTAGCCCCACTGAAAGGGAGCAGCTCAACCAACTCCTCCAGTCCAAACACCTCACCTTCTCCCCGAAGCCAGGGTACACTACTTTAACCACCCACCAGGTAGATACTCCGGGACAAGCTCCCTTGCGCCAGGCTCCGTACCGAATCCCCGAAGCAGTTAGGACAGGAATGAAGAAGGAGATCGATGAGATGCTCCAGCTCAGGGTAATTGAGCCCTCCGATAGTCCATGGGCCTCCCCAGTTGTCTTGGTGCCCAAGAAAGATGGGACCACCCGGTTCTGTGTAGACTATCGGAGGCTCAATGAAAATACCGTGACGGACGCTTACCCTATGCCCAGGGTAGACGAGCTACTCGATCGTATAGCCAGGGGAAATTACCTGACCACTATTGACCTCTGCAAAGGTTACTGGCAGATTCCCCTGGCCCCGGAGGCTATCCCCAAGTCGGCATTCGTCACCCCATTCGGCTTATATCAGTTTAGGGTAATGCCGTTTGGGATGAAGAATGCCCCAGCTACATTCCAGCGCTTGGTGGATAGGCTCCTGGATGGCTTCCAGAGTTTTGCTTGCGCCTACCTGGACGACATAGCGATCCACAGTGAGTCCTGGGAGGACCACTTAGCTCATGTGGGAATGGTTCTGGATCAGATCCGGGCTGCTGGCCTGACTCTGAAGCCAGAAAAATGCCACTTTGGGATGGCCGAGGTACAGTACCTGGGTCACCGGGTGGGGTGTGGAAAGCAGCGACCAGAGCCGGCCAAAATAGAAGCTGTCGCCAATTGGCCCACCCCCATCACTAAGACTCAGGTCCTAGCCTTCCTGGGCACGGCAGGGTACTATAGACGGTTCGTACCAGACTACAGCACACTTGCCAAACCCCTGACTGACTTGACCAAGAAGAACTTACCTCGACAGGTCCTGTGGTCTCCCCACTGTGAAACGGCTTTCCAGGCTCTCAAAAATGCTCTAATTAACGCTCCTGTCTTGGCGGCCCCAGCCCTTAACAAACGTTTTATCGTCCATACAGACGCTTCCATGTTCGGGCTGGGAGCTGTCCTCAGCCAAGTAGGCGAAGATGGAGGGGAGCATCCAGTTGCCTACATCAGCCGGAAGCTCCTGCCCCGCGAAGTCAGCTATGCAGCGGTCGAAAAGGAGTGTTTGGCTTTGGTGTGGGCATTAAAGAAATTGACTCCCTATTTATATGGTCAGGAGTTCACTCTGGTCACCGACCATAACCCGTTGGTGTGGCTGAACCGGGTCTCTGGAGATAACGGCAGGCTATTACGTTGGAGCTTATCGTTGCAACCCTTCAATTTCACCATTACTTACAGACCTGGGAAACAGAATGGCAACGCCGACGGGTTGTCCAGACAAACAGACCTCAGCCCTGCATAACCAGCGGTCTGGACAGCCTTAGTCTGCCCCGAAAAGGGGTCAGACCGTGTCTGCCAGAGTGTTCCACAGAAAGGGAGCACTGTTACAGAAGCATTAGTTATTTTGTTGTGAAGAGCTTATTTCCCAGCAGCAATGCCTGAACCAGCAAGCCAGCGCCTAAGAAGGGCTCCAAGAAAACCGTAACAAGTATCATTTCATAAAGAGTTAACTCTTTTTTTTCAGCTTTTAGAAACTATTGCCTAAATACACATTTTTGCTGGCCTCAGCTCTAAGTTTAGGGATAACCAATCCCATTGTCTAATCACCTCTGGAGCCAGACTGCTAATTGATAAGATGAACTTGTAAACTTGTTATCTTAAGTACTGTAATCCTATTGTGGCCTGTCAAAGGACAGTGCTCTCTATCTAAATGTGTGATGGGGGATTTTGTGCTCCCCCCCCCCCTCTCCCCCTGGGAGTGCCCTGTGTGCATGTAACCTTAATAAAAAGCAGGCTGGGCATCCCAGTGCTGAGTTCTTGTTTGACCCTCAATCGCAGCGTTGACTCGTTTTTGTGGGCAGAAGGGTATCCTAGCTGTACTACAGCTAAGGGAGATTATTCTATATTTGCGAGACTCATATAGAATACTATGGAAAGCAGCTTCTCCCCTCTTTAGCAATAGGGATCCAGGCTACTAAGCGGTCCATCTCTCAGCGAGACTAAGGGTAACCGTAACAATAAGTATAACGTAGGTGGCGGTCGGCAGATTAGGGGTTAAAAAAATTTTTCGAGTGTCGGCGATGTGGGGGGACCTCGGTTTAGGGGTACATAGGTAGTTTATGGGTGTTAGTGTACTTTAGAGCACAGTAGTTAAGAGCTTTAGAAACCGGCGTTAGCCCAGAAAGCTCTTAACTAATGACTTTTTTCCTGCGGCTGGAGTTTTGTCGTTAGATGTCTAACGCTCACTTCAGAAACAACTCTAAATACCGGAGTTAGAAAAATCCCATTGAAAAGATACGCAATTGACGTAAGGGGATCTGCGGTATGGAAAAGTCGCGGCTGAAAAGTGAGCGTTAGACCCTATTTTGAGTGACTCCAAATACCGGCGGTAGCCTAAAACCAGCGTTAGGAGCCTCTAACGCTGGTTTTCACGGCTACCGCCAAGCTCTAAATCTAGGCCTATATCATCAATGCTTACTGCTATGCTAAAATATACTTGAATGCGCCCCCTAGTGTTTAGGATGCTGTAGTTAATCTTAAAGGGATAGAAACATCTTGAGATTATTATGAAAAAAATGTTTAGTTATAGATAATAAAACTTTGAAAAGTATTATCATTGTTTATTTTGCCATCTTTTCATGTCATTTAGCTTTTGTTTTAATTCTCAGAGCTGAAAATGCATACACCTTATGGCTAACCCTGCTGCATCCCTATTTGCAGTTTATACTAATATAATGGCCAAGCATTGCTGTCTACAGGATCGAGTTAAGATTGGCTCCCCAAAATAAGACAAATTGTGGGTGGAGTTTGTCTATTGAAAAAAAATTGCAGCAAACACAATTTATTTATGTTTTACAAAATTTTTACTTGAATGATATGTTATTATTATATAGGAAGACAACAGAAATGCAATTACAAGGTGTTTAGTGTCCTATGGACATTACTTTGATTTGCTGTAATCTTATGGAATTTCACTGAAATCACGCAATATTTCATAGTAAACTTCCTTAAACTGACAAGGGAAATAAAGTGACTGTGCCTGTACATGCCAGATGCACACTCCTGGGGCAAGCATCCTGATAGGATGTTAAAATTCCCTTTACAATAAGATGTGGCTACTGAGGAACTTTTTAAAGGGACCTAAAACAAGTTGGGATAGAGACAAAATATGTACTCTAACTCCCCCCACACATTTCCTTTTATGGCTGTATCTATATCTATTGTTGTTTTGGTAGAATACAAAAATGCATAGGGATTATCTGCTGGAGCATGCCTAGAAGCTGTGAAATCAGTTGAAATACAATGCCTGTGTCTAAACACTGATAAGAGGGGTGGAGCTAGCTGCTCCAGGCAGCTTAGCTATGTAATTGATTTTGCTTATTTTTGAAAATTATTTTAAAATACTTTTTTTATGCAAACTATTTTTAATTAATTATCCCTTTTAGGATATGCACAGATCTCAACCTGTTTTATGTCCCTTTAAGTAAAATATCTTCCTTTTTTAATTAGACATTTTTATATGATAAGCTATTTTACAGATATGCTGTCTCACTTTAAAAGGGACAGTATACACCAAATTTCATATAACTTCATGTAATAGACATTACTATAAAGAAGGATATGAACAGATACTGCTACAAAAATAGAGTATAAAACCTTTTAAAAACTTACTTAGAAGCTCCCAATTTAGCTCTGTTGAATAGCTTAGGCTGGGACACCCTTTGAAAGGGGCTGATAGCAGACACCCCCTTCCTCCGCTGCTTATGAAGACGTATTATACAAACAGGAGCAAGCAAGCAAGCATCTGTTGACGTCAGTATACATAAAAAACTTTGGGGCTTGAAAATCAGCACGTTATTTAAACATACATTTTTACAAAAACACTCCAAGATGGGCTATATAAATGGATCATGTACAAAACATTTATGCAAAGAAAAATCTAGTGTACAATGTCCCTTTAAGTAATTAAATGTTTGGGTATCATGTCACTAAGTTAAAATTTCTTTACATTCATATTTAATCAAGGAGGAAGTCTGTGTGCTCACAACTTATACTTAAAGGGACATGAAACCCAAAATATTTCTTTCATGATTCAGATAGAGAATACAATTTTAAACAACATTCCAATTTACTTCTATTATTTAATTTGCTTTTTTGCATCTTTATGCAGCCAACAATAAGCAGCTACTGAGCCTATGTAGATATGCCTTTCAACAAAGGATATGAAGAGAATGAAGCAATTTAAATAATATAAGTAAATTTGAAAGTTGTTTAAAATTGCATGCTCTTTCTAAAGCATGAAAGAAAAATTGTGGGTTTCATGTCCCTTTAAGTATTAATAGATAACTGGCCGATAAGCATAACTCCTAATGTAATTTTAATATTAACCCCTTAACGACATACGTCGTACAGGGTACGTCTTGCACAACCTGGTCTTTAAAGACCAGCGACGTACCCTGTACGACGTTGGGGTTGAAAGTGGCTGGAAGCGATCCTGATCGCTTCCAGACGCTTTCCGGTTATTGCAGTGATGCCTCGATATCGAGGCATCACTGCAATAACATTTTCCCCCATCCGATGCAGAGAGAGCCACTCTGTGGCCCTCTCTGCACCGGACATCGGCGGCCGCAATCGTTGGTGGGTGGGAGCCGACGTGGGAGGCGGGTGGGCGGCCATCGATGGATTTTCAAGTGCAGTGGTGGGTGGGATCGTGGGCGGGGTAGTTAGGGGGCGCGCACGGACGCGCGCGCGTGCACGGGGGAGGCGGGCGGGCGCGTGCACGGGGAGGGAGCTGGTGGGAACCGTTACACTATGGAACAGTTAGAGGGAGAGAGGGGGAATAAAAAATTATTAAAAATCATATATAATCGAAGTGATCTGGGAGGGGGTGGGGGTTTAGTCTTTAGGGGGGGGAAGCTACACTACAGAAAAGTGGGGGAAAAATGTAAAAATATATATTTTTTTGTAAACTGTACTGACAGCTGCCAGTACCCAAGATGGCGCCCAATAATGTAGAGGGGGAGGGTTAGAGAGCTGTTTGGGGGGGGATCAGGGAGGTTTGGGGCTAAGGGGGATCCTACACAGCAGCATATGTAAATATGCTATTAAAAAAAAAGAACTAAAAAAAAAGATACCTTTTATTTTAGTACTGGCAGACTTTCTGCCAGTACTTAAGATGGCGGGGACAATTCTGGGGTGGGGGAGGGAAGAGAGCTGTTTGGGAGGGATCAAGGGGTCTGATGTGTCAGATGGGAGGCTGATCTCTACACTAAAGCTAAAATTAACCCTGCAAGCTCCCTACAAGATCCCTAATTAACCCCTTCACTGCTAGACATAATACACGTGTGATGTGCAGCGGCATTTAGCAGCCTTCTAATTACCAAAAAGCATTGCCAAAGCTATATATGTCTGCTATTTCTAAACAAAGGGGATCCCAGAGAAGCATTTACAACCATTTGTGCCATAATTGCACAAGCTGTTTGTAAATAATTTCAGTGAGAATCCTAAAATTGCGAAAAAATTTAAGTTTTTTTTAAAATTTGATCGCATTTGGCGGTGAAATGGTGGCATTAAATATACCAAAACGGGCCTAGATCAATACTTTGGGTTGTCTACTACACTACACTAAAGCTAAAATTAACTCTACAAGCTCCCTACATGCTCCCTAATTAACCCCTTCACTGCTGGGCATAAAACACGTGTGGTGCGCAGTGACATTTAGCAGCCTTCTAATTACCAAAAAGCAACGCCAAAGCCATATAAGTCTGCTATTTCTGAACAAAGGGGATCCCAGAGAAGCATTTGCAACCATTTATGCCATAATTGCATAAGTTGTTTGTAAATAATTTCTGTGAGAAACCTAAAGTTTGTGAAAACATTTGTGAAAAAGTGAATTTTTTTTTTATTTTATCGCATTTGGCGGTGAAATGGTGGCATGAAATATACCAAAATGGGCCTAGATCAATACTTTGGGATGTCTTCTAAAAAAAATATATACATGTCAAGGGATATTCAGGTATTCCTGACAGATATCAGGGTTCCAATGTAACTAGAGCTCATTTTGAAAAAAAGTGGTTTTGAAATAGCAAAGTGATACTTGTATTTATTGCCCTATAACTTGCAAAAAAAGCAAAGAACATGTTAACATTGGGTATTTCTAAACTCAGGACAAAATTTAGAAACTATTTAGCATGGTTGTTTTTTGGTGGTTGTAGATGTGTAACAGATTTTGGGGGTCAAAGTTAGAAAAAGTGTGGTTTTTTCCATTTTTTTCCTCATATTTTATATTTTTAATAGTAAATTATAAGATATGATGAAAATAATGGTATCTTTAGAAAGTCCATTTAGTGGCGAGAAAAACGGTATATAATATGTGTGGGTACAGTAAATGAGTAAGAGATTAATTACAGCTAAACACAAACACCGCAGAAATGTAAAAATAGCCCTGGTCTTTAAGGGAAAGAAATTGAAAAATGGCCTTGGTCCTTAAGGGGTTAAACGGTAGATCTTGAATTGTCTGTAAATTGTATAGTCTGAATTGGTTTTATGTTGACAGATTATTTAACATATTCCAAATATAATAATAGTTATGCATTTTGCCTCTAACTCATACTGTCTACAATACAGTAATGCATGGTTATAGCATCATTTTTCATGTTTTCCGCAGGTCTTTAAATGGAGTGGAGTGAACTCTTATTTCATCAATGGAGATATACGATTTTTAGAACTAGGAGGAGAGGGGTAAGTCTTGTACATTCATTTTCTACTCATAAGCTAAAGGTATAAATAATAAAACCCTTGGCAGGATTTACTTCAGTATCATAAGCTTATTTAAATGGAATTGTTTTTCAGGATATAGAATAAAATAGAATACAAATAAATTCTGTTAAATAAAGGGATGCACTGGAGTTATGCCCAATATGTCCCCATATCCCATATTAGCCAGACTGTTGAAATCATAATCATGTTGTAAAATGTCCAATTTAAAGATACAGATCACATTTTGCTAAGATTGACAAAAAAAAGTTAAAGGGATACTAAACCCCATTTTTTTCTTTCATGATTTAGATAGAGCAGGCAACTTTGTAATTTACTCCTATTATGAATTTTTCTTCGTTCTCTTGCTATCTTTATTTAAAAGCAGGAATGTAAAGCTTAGGAGCTGGCCCATTTTAGGTTCAGCACCCTGGATAATGCTTGCTTATTAGTGGCTATATTTGGCTTACCAATAAGCAAGCATTACCCAGGTTCTGAACCAAAAACAGGCCAGCTCCTAAGCTTTACATTCCTGCTTTTTAAATAAAGATAGCAAGAGAATGAAGAATAAATGATAATAGGAGTAAATTAGAAAGTTGCTGAAAATTGCATGCTCTATCTGAATCATGAAACCCAAAATGTGGGTTTAGTATCCCTTTAATTTTATTAAATTGACTACAATAATTATTATATTTGTCTTTTCAGGGGTCGATCTGGCCTTTGGATTGATTCAGACTTGTATCATGGACGCAGTAACCCTTGCAGCACTTTCAATAATGAAACCTTATCTAAAAAAGAAGATTTCATTGTGCAGGATGTTGAAGTGTGGACCTTCCAGTGAACTGAAGGCTTCAGTTAATATAACAATAGGATAAACGCATCTTGTACTGCACCTAAGAAGCGAATATTCAAGTCTACATATTGTGGACATAACCCTGCCTGTTCGGTGTTCTTTGACAAGTCATGCATCGTGCTGATTTATGGCTATGTATGGCATCTGTCTCTGTACTGAAGAATCTGTTTTTCCAATAGTGCAGTGCAGTTATAAGTAACAAGAATACGGAAGACCACATACGAAGAGCTGGAAACAGACTTTAGAGCAATAGACTGGGTCATGAAGATAAGCATGAAATGATCATTGCTCCAATTTCACACACTTAGATGTGGAACCAGACCAAAAATGATGACTAAATGGAGTTTATTCCGATAACTTTGAGAGAAACTAAATAAGACTGCATAATGAGTTTAGAGCATTTCAAGCTTTGTGTTTCAGCTAAATGAATGGAAACAAACATTCATAGTGAAAAGCATTGTTTTATTTTTTCTGTTGTTAATTTATTGAGCAGTGTAACTGGCCTGGCATTTTGTAGACCTTTATTGAATAGCACTTTTTATGTTTTTATTGTCTTTTTTTCCTTTTTCTAATCATTTTTCATTATTGGAATTCAAATGCATGACAAGATTTTCACATTTTGTTACCTCACTGAAAAAAACACACCATTTTTACTATAATAATATATATATAGATGAAGGGGAGATTACTGAAGTCAAGTCTCTAGTATTGAAGGTGTCCAAACATGCAAGAGTGTTCTAGGTACCTGAAAAGAAACAACATTTTGTACACATTTTGTCAGTGAAAATTGAAATGAACAATATTTAAATTGCATTTGAAGCCCAAATTGTTTTTCATGATTTTTATAAAACGTGATTTTAAACAACTTTCCAAGTTATTTCTATTATCGAATTTGCTTCATTCTCTTGTTATCCATTGTTGAAGGAGCAACAGTGCACTACTGGGAACTAGCTGAACACATCTAGTGAACCAATGACAAGAGGCATTTATGTGCAGCAACCAATCAGCAGCTAGCTCCCAATCTCAAACCTAGCTAGGTATGCTTTTCAACTAAAGATACCAAGAAAATGAAGCAAATAAAATAAGTTAATAGAAAAGTTGTTTAAAATCACATGCTGTGTCTGAATCATGAAAGAAAATTTTGGGATTTCATGACCCCTTAAGGGAATTACTACATAGCGAAATTGTTTATTGTACTTCAAATGCAACTATATCGATTATGTATTGAAACAACTTTGTTGGGGTTTTTTGCCAGGAAACATACACCGAAATATCTTACACTGGTCTTTATGCACTGTCATGCAAAAAAATATGAATATACGCCAGGCATGCACATCTATAAATATATATATATACTATACAGCACTTTTGACTTTATATACAGAACTTTATCTCACTTGAAATTTTGCTTACTGCTAGTTAAATTCCTTTATGGAAATATCATTTTTGTTTTAGAAAACATTATACCTTTTATTATGTTACAAACAAAAACACATAATAAGGGTCTTTGGGTTTGAATTTAGTCAGTATATTGTTATTATATTAAAAAAAAAAATTCTATGAAAACGAAAAAACTAATTTATGCTGGTTTATGGGCTGGTTGTTCTAAGAGCAGTGTATTGTATGGAGAAGCGCAGGACGTTTCTGCTAGCTGCTTGATTTTATTTTTGTAAATGTATTTTTTTCCCTCTGTAGTAAAATACATTTTGCCTTTTTTTCCCTGTTGTTTCTTGCTAAGTGATGTTAAGAGGTGATACAGTAAAACTGTAGTCCATCTGAAATTTGTCAGCTTGGTCTTTGAATACAATTCATGTTGTAATATATTACAATTATAAACTATAGTACTCACTATTGTTGTAACATTACAACTGTGATATCACAACTTTTTTTTTACAAGACAGGCATATGTCCTTTTATTAAAGTGAAGGTAAACTTTGATGAATCAGTGCCCTGTTTTTAAAAATACTATTAAAAACAGGGGCACTTTCATTCATCAAAGTTAACATTTCACCATTTTTTTGTAAAAATACTTACCTTTCATTCTGCAAGCCGCCCCAGTGCTTCCCTCGCCCATCACAAGTCTCTTCATACGTCACCAATGAAGAATCCGGCTTCCTCCAATCACGATGTGGCCTCAGGCAATGTTTGCTCTGGGGGGGAAGCTGTGATTGGAGGAAGCCGGATTCGTCATTGGTGATGTATAAAAAGACTTGCGACGGGCAGGGGAAGTGCTGGAGCGGCGAATTGTTAACTTTGCTTAATGAAAGTGCCCCTGTTTTTAATAGTATTTTTAAAAACAGGGCACTGATTCATCAAAGTTTACCTTCACTTTAAGGGATAAAAAGGTCAAAAATGAAATGTTTATGAATGTATTTCAATTTTAAAAAACATAATTTATGTAAGAACTTACCTGATAAATTCATTTCTTTCATATTGGCAAGAGTCCATGAGCTAGTGACGTATGGGATATACAATCCTACCAGGAGGGGCAAAGTTTCCCAAACCTCAAAATGCCTATAAATACACCCCTCACCACACCCACAATTCAGTTTAACGAATAGCCAAGTAGTGGGGTGATAAAGAAAGGAGTAAAAGGCATCAACAAAGGAATTTGGAAATAATTGTGCTTTATACAAAAAAATCATAACCACCATAAAAAAGGGTGGGCCTCATGGACTCTTGCCAATATGAAAGAAATTAATTTATCAGGTAAGTTCTTACATAAATTATGTTTTCTTTCATGTAATTGGCAAGAGTCCATGAGCTAGTGACGTATGGGATATCAAATACCCAAGATGTGGAACTCCACGCAAGAGTCACTAGAGAGGGAGGGATAAAAAATAAACAACAGCCAAATGCTGAAAAAATAATCCACAACCCAAATATAAGTTATTCTCATGAAGAAAATAAAAACTTAAAATAGCAGCAGAAGAATCAAACTGAAACAGCTGCCTGAAGAACTTTTCTACCAAAAACTGCTTCAGAAGAAGCAAATACATCAAAACGGTAGAATTTAGTAAATGTATGCAAAGAGGACCAAGTCACTGCTTTGCAAATCTGATCAACTGAAGCTTCATTCTTAAAAGCCCATGAAGTGGAGACTGATCTAGTAGAATGAGCTGTAATTCTCTGAGGCGGGGCTTGACCCGACTCCAAATAAGCTTGATGAATCAAAAGCTTTAACCAAGAGGCCAAGGAAATAGCAGAGGCCTTCTGACCTTTCCTAGGACCAGAAAAGATAACAAATAGACTAGAAGCCTTCCTGAAATCTTTAGTAGCTTCAACATAATATTTCAAAGCTCTTACCACATCCAAAGGATGTAAGGATCTTTCCAAAGGATTCTTAGGATTAGGACACAAGGAAGGGACAACAATTTCTCCACTAATGTTGTTAGAATTCACAACCTTAGGTAAAAATTCAAATGAAGTCCGCAAAACCGCCTTATCTTGATGAAAAAAACAGAAAAGGAGATTCACAAGAAAGAGCAGATAGCTCAGAAACTCTTCTAGCAGAAGAGATGGCCAAAAGGAACAACACTTTCCAAGAAAGTAGTTTAATGTCCAAAGAATGCATAGGCTCAAACGGAGGAGCCTGTAACAAATTCAAAACCAAATTAAGACGAAATTGAGGAAAAATTGATTTAATGACGGGCTTAATTCGAACTAAAGCCTGTACAAAACAGTGAATATCAGGAAGTTTAGCCATCTTACCGTGAAATAAAACTGAAAGAGCAGAGATTTGTCCCTTCAAGGAACTTGCAGACAAAACCCTATCCAAACCATCCTGGAGAAACTGTAAAATTCTAGGAATTCTAAAAGAATGCCAAGAGAATATATGAGAAGAACACCATGAAATGTAAATCTTCCAAACTCGGTAATAAATCTTCCTAGAGACAGATTTATGAGCTTGTAACATAATATTAATTACTGAGTCAGAGAAAACTCTATGACTTAATACTAAGCGTTCAATTTCCATACCTTCAAATTTAATGATTTGAGATCCTGATGGAAAAACGGACCTTGAGACAGTAGGTCCAGCCTTAACGGAAGTGGCCAAGGTTGGCAACTGGACATCCGAACAAGATCCGCATACCAAAACCTGTGGGGCCATGCTGGAGACACCAACAACACAAACGATTGTTCCATGATGATCTTGGAGATCACTCTCGGAAGAACTAGAGGTGGGAAGATATAAGCAGGTTGATAAAACCAAGGAAGTCTGCCTGAGAATCCCTGGACCTGGACAGGTATCTGGGACGTTTCTTGTTTAGATGAGAAGCCATCAGATCTATTTCTGGAAGACCCCACATCTGAACAATCTGAGAAAACACATCCGGATGGAGAGACCACTCCCTTGGCTGTAAAGTCTGACGGCTGAGATAATCCGCCTCCCAATTGTCTACACCTGGGATATGAACCGCAGAAATTAGACAAGAGCTGGATTCCGCCCAAACAAGTATCTGAGATACTTCTTTCATAGCTAGGGGACTGTGAGTCCCACCCTGATGATTGATATATGCAACCATTGTGATATTGTCTGTCTGAAAACAAATGAACGGTTCTCTCTTTAACAGAGGCCAAAACTGAAGAGCTCTGAGAATTGAACGGAGTTCTAAAATATTGATTGGTAATCTCGCCTCTTGAGATTTCCAAACTCCTTGTGCTGTCAGAGATCCCCAGACAGCTCCCCAACCTGAAAGACTCGCATCTGTTGTGATCACAGTCCAGGTTGGCCGAACAAAAGAGGCCCCTTGAACTAAACTCTGGTGATTTAACCATCACGTCAGAGAGTGTAGAACATTGGGATTTAAGGATATTAATTGTGATATCTTTGTATAATCCCGGCCCCATTGATTCAGCATGCAAAGCTGGAGAGGTCTCGTGAAAACGAGCAAAAGGAATCGTGTCCGATGCTGGAGTCATGAGGCCTAAAACTTCCATGCACATAGCCACTGAAGGGAATGACTGAGACTGAAGATGCCGACATGCTGCGACCAATTTCAAACATCTCTTGTCTGTTAGAGACAGAGTCATGGACACTGAATCTATCTGGAAACCTAAAAAGGTGACCCTTGTCTGAGGAATCAAAAAACTTTTTGGTAAATTGATCCTCCAACCATGTTTTTGAAGTAATAACACAAGTTGATTTATGTGAGATTCTGCAGAACATAAAGACTGAGCTAGTACCAAGATATCGTCCAAATAAGGAAACACCGCAATACCCTGTTCTCTGATTACAGAGAGTAGGGCACCCAGAACCTTTGAAAAGATTATTGGAGCTGTTGCTAGGCCAAATGGAAGAGCTACAAATTGGTAATGCTTGTCTAGAAAAGAGAATCTCAGGAACTGATAATGTTCTGGATCAATCGGAATATGAAGGTAAGCATCCTGCAAGTCTATTGTAGACATATAATGTCCTTGCTGAACAAAAGGCAGAATAGTCCTTATGGTCACCATCTTGAAAGTTGGTACTCTTACATAACGATTCAAAGTTTTCAGATCCAGAACTGGTCTGAATGAATTTTCTTTCTTCGGGACAATGAATAGATTTGAATAAAACCCCAGGCCTTGTTCCTGAAAGGGAACAGGCATGATAACCCCTGAAACCTCCAGATCTGAAACACACTTCAGGAAAGCCTGAGCTTTTACTGGATTCACTGGGATGCGTGAGAGAAAAAAATCTTCTCACATGAAGTCTTACTCTGAAACCTATTCGGTACCCCTGAGAGACAATGCTCTGAATCCATTGATTTTGGACAGAATTTGCCCAAACATCCTTGAAAAACCTTAATCTGCCCCCTACCAGCTGAGCTGGAATGAGGGCTGCACCTTCATGCGGACTTAGGGGCTGACTTTGGTTTCTTAAAAGGCTTAGATTTATTCAAATTTGAGGAAGGCTTCCAATTGGAAACAGATTCCTTGGGGGAAGGATTAGGTTTTTGTTCCTTATTTTGACGAAAGGAACAAAAACGATTAGAAGCCTTAGATTTACCCTTAGGTTTTTTATCCTGAGGCAAAAAAACTCCTTTCCCCCCAGTAACAGTTGAAATAATAGGATCCAACTGAGAACCAAATAAATTATTACCTTGGAAAGAAAGAGATAGCAATCTAGCCTTAGATGTCATATCAGCATTCCAAGATTTAAGCCACAAGGCTCTTCTAGCTAAAATAGCTAAAGACATGGATCTAACATCAATTTTGATAAAATCAAAAATGGCATCACAAATAAAATGATTAGCATGTTGCAGTAACAATATGTCAGAATCCAATTCTTGTTGCGCTAAATTCTCCAACCAAAAAGTTGAAGCAGCTGCAACATCAGCCAAAGTAATTGCAGGCCTAAGAAGATGACCTGAATATAAATAGGCTTTACTTGGATAAGATTAAATCTTCCTATCTAAAAGATCTTTAAAGGAAGTACTATCTTCCATAGGAATAGTGGTTCGTTTAGCAAGAGTAGAAATAGCCCCAACTTTGGGGATCTTTTCCCAAAACTCTATTGCAATTGCTGGTAAAGGATACCATTTTTTAAACCTTGCAGAAGGATTAAAAGGAGTACCTGGCTTATTACATTCCTTAGAAATCATGTCAGAAATAGCATTAGGAATAGGAAAAACCTCTGGAGTAACCACAGTAGGTTTAAAAACAGCATTTAAACATTTTCTGGTTTTAATATTGAGAGGACTAGCTTCCTCAATATCCAAAGTAATTAACACTTCTTTTAACAAAGAACGCATATACTCTATTTTAAATAAATAAGTAGATTTGTCAGTGTCAATGTCTGAGGATGGATCTTCTGAATCAGATAGATCCTCATCAGAGGTGGATAATTCATTATGCTGTCGTTCATTCGAAATTTCATCAACTTTATCAGAAGTTTTAAAAGACCTCTTACGCTTATTAGAAGGTGGAAATGCAGACAAAGCCTTCTGAATAGAATCAGTAACAAATTCTTTAAAATTCACAGGTATATCATGTACATTAGAAGTTGAGGGAACTGCAACCGGCAATGTACTATTACAGATGGACACTCTATCTGCATGTAAAAGTTTATCATGACAACTATTACAAATGACATTTGGAGATATAATCTCCACAATTTTACAACAAATGCACTTAGATTTGGTAGAACCGATGTCAGGCAGCAAAGTTCCAGCAGATACTTCTGAGGTAGGATCAGATTGAGACAAAAATGTAAAAGAAAAAACAACATATAAAGCAAAATTATCAATTTCCTTATATGACAGTTTCAGGAATGGGGAAAAAAGCAAATAGCATAGCCCTCTGACATAGCAAAAGGCAAGAGCAAATGGGGCAATAAATAGTGAAAAAAGTTTGGCGCCAAGTATGACGCACTACATAACTGAAAAATGTTTTGGCGCCAACCATGTCCGGAAATGACACTCTTGCGTCACTAGCGACGCAATCCTGTGTGAACCCCTGCGTCAAGTATGACGCCGGAAATTACGAACTTGTATCAACGGACGTGCCTTTCGCCGGAAAAAAAATTGCGCAAAGAATGACGCAATAAAGTGTAGCATTTAGCACACCCGCGAGCCTAAGACAGCCCGCAATTTGAACAAGTAGTCAATTGAAAAAAAGACTAAACCCCAGGTAAGAAAAATATTTCTCAATATTAACTTTCCCAAATATGAAACTGACAATCTGCAAAAGGAAATACATTAACCTGACTCGTGGCAAATATAAGTACAATACATATATTTAGAACTTTATATAAATGCATAAAGTGCCAAACCATAGCTGAGGTGTCTTAAGAAATAAAAACATACTTACCCAAAGACACCCATCCACATATAGCAGATAGCCAAACCAGTACTGAAACAGTTATCAGTAGAGGTAATGGTATATGAGAGTATATCGTCGATCTGAAAAGGGAGGTATGAGATGAATCTCTACGACCAATAACAGAGAACCTATGAAAAAGACCCCCATTAGGAAAATCATTGCATTCAATAGGTAATACTCTCCACGTCCCTCTGACATTCGCTGTACTCTGAGAGGAATCAGGCTTCAAAATGCTGAGAAGCGCATATCAACGTAGAAATCTTAGCACAAACTTACTTCACCACCTCCATAGGAGGCAAAGTTTGTAAATCTGAATTGTGGGTGTGGTGAGGGGTGTATTTATAGGCATTTTGAGGTTTGGGAAACTTTGCCCCTCCTGGTAGGATTGTATATCCCATATGTCACTAGCTCATGGACTCTTGCCAATTACATGAAAGAAATAAGCATTTTTTCAATATACTTTCATCATCAAAAATGCTTCTTGTAAAAGAAATTACTGTTGTTTTTTTTTATGCGGTATGCGCACATATGTTGTGAGGGCCTATGCACTAATATTCAAACACTATGCATGCTCAGAGAGTTGGCAGTGGTGTCTATTGCTTCTGTAGACTATGGTGTCATACAAGTTACTGCTGATTCTCTGAGAAGTTGTAATGTCTGAATACTGGTTCACGGGCCTTCACAGCATATGTGCGTATTCCGCTGAAATTTTTTTTCTATTAAAAGTATATTGCAAAAATGCATATATTTCATATTGAAATTCCTTTAAGATTTTGATATCACAAGGGTAGATAAATTAAAAAAAAAAAACACCTTTTCTTGCCTATTTATTTGATTGTGATTATTTTAGTAATTACCAAAAATCTCGGCAATATGAAATGATTTTCTATATGCCACTTAGATTTTTTTTAAAATGACTGGTTTTCCTTTGATATACATAAAGACACTCTGTGATAGTCTACCTACACTTAGTGATGGAACTCCAATGTACAGTTGTGTGCACATTATTTCATGTGTCATATTATATATATTGTCTATTGCAGAGAAAATAAATGTGCCTCCCTTTTTATCTTTTTTTCTGCACAATGAATTAAAAGTTCATTGCTTTCTTCTATTAAAATGTAAGTCATAAACTTTTAAACACTGGGTTTATTATTGTGCAACATCTTCTTTGTGATTCCCATCTTAAAATATATACTAAAATGTTAGAAACATTTTCAGCAATAGCGTGTGTGTGTATGCATATTTAATCTATGTTTGCACATGCATGTCTGGGTGTCTGTGCATGCATGTCTGGGGGTGCATGCATGTCTGGTTGTCTGTGCATGCATGTCTGGGTGTCTTGTGCATGCATGTCTGGGTGTTTGTGCACGCATGTCTGGGTGTCTGTGCATGCATGTCTGGTTGTCTGTGCATGCATGTCTGGGGGGTGCACGCATGTCTGGGTGTCTGTGCATGCATGTCTGTGTGTCTGTGCATGCATGTGTGTGTACGCATTTGTGTGTGTGCACACATGTCTGGGGGGGATGCACACATGTCTGGGTGTGTGTGCATGCATGTCTGGGGGTGTGCACATTCATTTCTGGGTGTCCGTGCATGCATGTCTGGGGGGTTGTGCATGCATGTCTGGGTGTCTGTGCACACATGTCTGGGTGGGTGCACGCATGTCTGGGTGTCTGTGCAAGCATGTCTGGGTGTCTGTGCACGCATGTCTGTGTGTGTGCATGCTTGTCTGGGTGTGTGCATGCATGTCTGGGTGTGTGCATGCATGTCTGGGTGTGTGCGTGCATGTCTGGGGGTCTGTGCATGCATGTCTTTGTGTGCATGCATGTCTGGGTGTGTGTGCATGCATGTCTGGGTGTGTGCATGCATGTCTGGGTGTGTGTGTGCACGCATGTCTGGGTGGTTGTGCACGCATGTCTGGGTGGGTGTGCACGCATGTCTGGGGGGTGCATGTATGTCTGGGTGTGTGCATGCATGTCTGGGGGGTGCATGCATGTCTGGGTGTGTGTGCACGCATGTCGGGGGGTGCATGCATGTCTGGGTGTCTGTGCACGCATGTCTAGGGGGGGTGCACGCGTGTCTGTGCATGCATGTGTGTGCACGCATTTGTGTGTGTGCACACATGTCTGGGTGTGTGTGCATGCATGTCTGGGGGGGTGCGCATTCATTTTTGGGTGTGTGTGTGCATGCATGTCTGGGTGTGTGTGCATGCATGTCTGGCTGTCTGTGCACGCATGTCTGGGGGGTGCAAGCATGTCTGGGTGTCTGTGCACGCATGTCTGTGTGTGTGTGCATGCTTGTCTGGGTGTGTGCATGCATGTCTGGGGGTCTGTGCATGCATGTATGTGTGTGCATGCATGTCTGGGGGTGCGTGCATGTCTGGGTGTGTGTGCATGCATGTCTGGGAGGTGCATGCATGTCTGGGTGTGTGTGCATGCATGTCTGGGGAGGTGCATGCATGTCTGGGTGTGTTAATGCATGTCTGTGGGGGTGCAGTCTGGGTGTTTGTGCATGCATGTCTGGGTGTGTGTGTACATGCATGTCTGGGTGTGTGTGTGTATGCATGTCTGGGTGTGTGTGAACACATGTCTGGGGTGCATGCATGTGGTGTGTGTGCACGCATGTCTAGGGAGGTGCATGCATGTCTGGGTGTGTGTGCACGCATGTCTGGGTGTGTGTGCATGCATGTCTGGGTGTGTGTGGACGCATGTCTGGGTGTGTGTGTGTGTGCATGCATGCATGTCTGGGAGGGTGCATGCATGTCTAGGTGTGTGTGCACACTTGTGTGTATGTGCAAGCTCCCATGTATGAGCTCATTTGCCATCTCTAGATATATTGACTTTTTCTACAGCAACAAACAGACCAAAATCTAAGACTAAATTCCCCACAAATCCCTGCTGCTTCACTGCTACTTGACTTATTTTTTCATTAGTCCAATAGTTTTTGCTATAAGTTGGGGTAATCATCTTTGCTAATTTCTTTTTATTCAAAAGTATATTTTTACTACTTAATAATTTTAAAAGCACTCGCTCAGTTTACTTCAATTTTCTGCATTACTCCTGACTGAAGGTCCCACAAAACTGCCATATTTGAAAGGTACAAGAACGTGAAGAACAGTATTTGGCATTGAACTAGCCAGCAAACATTATGGCCTAGATTATAAATGAAAAGGATGAGGATATGTTACTGGCACTACGAGGTAAGGAAGGAAAAGGAAACCCTAGACAAAGGGTACCGGTATTGCCCCTTTAATAATAACTTGAGAATTTAAGAAAGAGAGAGAGAGAGAGAGAATAAGGGACTATGATAGCACTCATTCTTACCTTTTAGTAACAACATAAAAGAAAATTTTTAATTGTAAATAGCTAAAATCAGAGAGGACTCTGTCCTCCACACATAGACCCGCTCCCCGTGAGATACCCTAAGTCACTCCCCTGTTTCCTGGCCGATATCTGGAAGCATCGGCATCAGGTGACAGGAGTGACTATATGGGCTAAAATATATAACAGTATATAACAAACGCGTTTCTGACGCTACTCTGCCTTTCTCAATGTTAACAGTTACAATTTCTAAGTGAAATTAATAAGACGAAGCTACTAGTGATGTCCAGTTCATGAACGAATCGTTCTTTTGAACCGGATCATATATATATATATATATATATATATATATATATATATATATATATATATATATATATATAAAAATAATAAAAATATATATATAAAAATATATATATCATAAGTAAATAAAAAATAATAAAGTCTCATTTTCAGTTTAATCTTAGTGACAACAAAAATGTTAACAATTCTATGGTACTTGAGACAACATTTTCCCAAAAGACTCTGGTCCTTAAAGGGTTAAAGTATAAACAAAATGAAATGAGAGCAGAGTGCAAATGGATGTTTATGCTTTTAAGCAGAAAGGGATATGGTCAGGCTTGAAGATTCTGTTTAAAGTTAAAGGAGTTGTACTTATGCAGAACCATAAAACAGAGCACTGTTTCTTATGTTTCACCTCATATCAAAAGGTTTAAAAAAGAAATACATAACAACAGGATTGTAAACAGGCTTTTATCTTTATGAACAGAGGTGTTAGGTTACTCTCGGCTTTATTGTCTGACTATATATAGAAATGTAATCTGGAGCAAGGATTGTGACTGTTCAGTCAGGAGAGTGATTGGTCAGTTGATGCACATGACTTCTGTTTCTTCCTGTCAGTCAAGCACCGTGCAGCTGCTCTCACAGTAACACTAATGCTGAGGATATACACATAGGACGTCGCTGCGGTTTGCGTGTGGGTATTAATTCTATACTAATACTACCAATAAAATATATTCCATGTTCTGTAATACTGATGCTTAATATATTTTAATATAACTGTACAGTTTAGTTAGCTGTCAAACTTTTATTTAGTCTGTTTTAGTTTAATTGTAATCATTTTACTTTAGAAGGCGCCTGAATTGGATGGGTGGCCCCTCTCAGATTTAACTGGTTACTTTATAAGGCCACAATATGTGCTGTGTGCGAGAGCAGGAAACTGCTTATTGTGCATACTGAGGTAACCTATCATTCCAGCTGTGGATAAAGAGAAAGGAATTAAAGGTCAAACAGTGTTCATCTGAAGCTCCAGAATATATTATTTTATCCTTAAAATGATAACAGAATATGTCATGTTCGCTTTATTACTTTATGTAAATGATTATTATTTTTACTTTAGTGCTGCCTCCTTTGGCTTAGAGTATGTTTATACTATTGTATAGGAGTACTACGGCTGCCTATACATGAAAGAGTAACTAGTCTTTGGGTTGGGCCCTATATAAAGTATGCTATGGATAGGCCAGGTCATTGCAATATAGGATAGTATATTTTTCTATCTATTCACAATCTGAAAGTTTCTGGTCCTTCTGTTTTATAGTTTTCCTTGTTTTTTTTTTTTACAGAAATATGATTTTCTACATTACCTGAAAAGGGAACTGATTATCCGAGATTGTGACCATAAAGATACTGAGATTTTAACAATTTCTAAAATGAGCTTCTGACTATCTTAAAACAGAAGTTCTTATCATCAGTGATATAATATTCTGACCACAATTTAAATGCTCTATCAGCCAGGAATTTCATATGGATCATTCTGGCCAACAAATTAAAATACCAGATGCCAACTCAGTGGGTGACCTTAAAAAAAACTGGCAGAGATGGACTAGAGAACATGCCGATTACCAGAAACACAACCCTTTCAGTAACTGCGTCCCCCTTGGTAGTGTGCGACTAGACACACAGAACCCAGAGTATGGTAGACCAAAGGCGGGCTCCCGTACAGAGCAGAGGGGCAAGGATGCCCACCAACATCTAGGAAAGGAACTAGAAGAGCTCTGCCTGGTCATAAAAAATGTTGGTGTCTCAGGTGAAGATGGACTTACCAGAGTCACATTTGGGAAACTGTTTGAAACGTATGTGAACATCTCCAATAAATTAGTAGGGGTGTTAATGAGAGGAAGGAAACATGGTCTACTACAGTTTGAGGGAGAAATGCTTTGGCAAGGAAGAGATGATCAAGTTATCATTACATTGTTACAGTAACACTCGCTAAAACAAAGTTAGACGCAGGTAGTACAATCCACAAGCCTGAAAAAGGGGTATTCATGATAAGAGCTTGTGTTTAAATTTACATAGCATTCTTTAGCCAGGGGTGACAAATATATTTCAAACTCATTTGACTTCAAGAATACTGCAGGTGTCTGTATATGATGTATATCCCTGGCTCCAGTGATTTATGAAGCCTGATCTTTTAGCTATGTTAAAGGGACAGTCAGCATTTTGTTTTTGGATTAGCCATTGTAATTACTTAAAGGGACAGCTAACACCAGAATTTTTGTTGTTTTAAAAGATAGATAATCCCTTAATTACCCATTACCCATTTTGCATAACCAACACAGTTATAATTATGTTATATAATTTTACCTCTGTAATTACCTTGTATCTAAGCCTCTGCAGACTGCCCCCATATTTCAGTTCTTTTGACAGACTTGCATTTTAGCCAATCAGTGCTCACTCCTTGGTAAATTCACGTGCATGAGCTCAATGTTATCTATATGAAATGCATGAACTAACACCCTCTAGTGGTGAAAAACTTTCAAATTGCATTTAGATTAGAGGTGGCCTTCAAGGTCAAATAAATTAGCATATGAACTTTTAACTAAGAAGAAAAAAGCAAAATTGGTAATAAAAGTAAATTGGAAAGTTGTTTAAAATTGCATGCCCTATTTGAATCATGAAAGATTTTTTGGACTTGACTGTCCCTTTAACTCTTTAGTGCTGATTAATAGATCATTCTGTTTTCAGTGCTGCATGTTCATTTATGCCCCCCAGTAGCGACATACACAGATCCTTAGGCTCCTCATTCACCAATCTATTTTTTTACTGGGGTCTCATCTAGCAGTATTTTCAGTCAGAAATCATACTGCCCACTACATTGAGTAACAATAGCGCATCATCCTACATTTACAAACAGAACCTGTACTGTAATCAGAAGATGGGTTGTGCATCTGTCTTCTCAAAAACGTGACAGGCTCAGCAGATACATGAGAGCTTGCTATTGAATCTATTAAACAACATTAAAGAGGTCAATAAATATAATGTTTAAAGGGCCATGAAACCTCACATTTTTCATGATTGTATACAATTTTAAACAACTTTTCATTTTACTTATATTATCAAATTTGCTTAATTCTCTTGGTATCTTTTGCCCTTTGTTGAAGGAGCAACAATACACTACTGGGAGCGGGTGAGCCAATGGCAAGATTTATATATGTGCAGCCACCAATTAGCAGCTAGCTCACAGTAGTGCAATGCTGAGCCCAAGCCAACCTAGATATGCTTTTCAATAAAGGATACCTAAAGAACAAAGCACATTAGATAATAGAAGTAAATTGGAAAGTTCTTTTTTATTGTATGTCCTATCTGAATCATGAAAGTTTAATGTTGACTTTACTGTCCCTATAATTCTAAAAAAAATGTAAGGCTAGATTACAACTGGAGCACCTGGGCCCTGTGGTTTCTAGTTACGCCTCTGGTAATATTTAGAGGAGCATCAACTTTAAGGGATAAATTGGCACCTAGCAAAAAAAAAAGTCAGAAGTGGAATTATAAAAACTTAAGAGATTTAAAAATGCAATAATACCAAATATCACAAACAAACAGAATGTGAAATAAATGTGATAACAATAGTAAATGAAAATAATAAAAAGAAAAGAAAACCAAATAAAGTTCTGAAATAAGGATATGTCTGAGTCCTCTGGATGAATTATTCAGCTTGTTAGCGTTCCTCAGTGAGATCCCATGCAAAAGGAAACAGAAAATTGCAACATAGTGTGAATCTGTAACGGCACTTTGAGGAAGTAGTTGTTTTGTAACAAATGACTACTCACATTTGTTGGAGCTTTCCACTAAGCTCAAGGATATGCGCACTCCCACTTTATACTGATGGGAAAACAGTACACTAGGCAAAACTTGGATACAAATTTTATTTAAAATATATAAAAGCGTCACAAAAGCCTTAATAACACCACAGTGTGAGTGTACAAAAGCAGAGTTAATATAACAAATGCTTCAAATAGCCAAACTTGCAGAGAGGTGAATGAATCAGCAGAAGTGTGACCGCCGAAGCCAATACCTCTTAATTACAAGGCACAGCGCTATTACCCAAGGTGTCCTGGCTGATGTAGAGACGCAATAAAAGTCAAATAGAACAGGTAATATTTAGAGGAGCATCAACTTTAAGGGATAAATTGGCACCTAGCAAAAAAAAAGTCAGAAGTGGAATTATAAAAATTTTAATAAAAAATACCTCTGCCTCCTTTTTAAAGAAAAAAAAAAGGTGTTTATAAATGTGTCAAAATGATGTAGTTGTAAATATATATAAAAAAAGAGTTCTGAATCTTTTGCAGGAAAAAAAACAAATCAATGTAATGTTTGTTGGATATATCGTTGATTGAGTTTGTGGGATTCAATATGTTGGCCATACCACAAAGAGTTTATGTACACATTGGGGTGAGCAAATTACACAATGCTAAAACGGTTACAAAATTACAGCATTCCCAAATATTGTATACAATTACATGCTGTGAATCATTTTATTTACAAAAATACAACCATATAACAGATCCTTAAAACATCAGCCCATGATCATTTGAATTGATTAAAGGGACAGTCAACACTAAAATTGTTATTGTTTAAAAAGATAGATAACACCTTTACTACCCATTCACCAGCTTTGCTCAACCAACATTGTTATATTAATATACTTTATAACATTTAAACCTCTAAATTTCTGCCTGTTTCTAAGCCACTATAGACAGCCTCTTAATCACATGCTTTTTTATTTGCTTTTCACAACAGGAGACTGCTAGTTCATCTGGGCCATATAGATAACACTGTGCTTACGCCCGTGGGTTCTGCACAACACTGCTAAAATGCAAGTCAATAGATAATAAATAAAAAGTCATGTGATCAGGGGGCTGTCAAAAGAGGCTTAGATACAAGGTAATCACAGAGGTTAAAAATATATTAATATTACTGTGTTGGCTGTGCAAAAATTGGGGAATGGGTAATAAAGGGATTATCTATCTTTTTAAACAATAAAACATTTTGAGTTGACTGTTTCTTTAAGACAGAGGGAGACACAGTTCCAGTAACTAAGTGAAATTTCCAGCATTTCTTGAAAGGTTGTTATGCATATAACATCTACACCTAGATGTGAGAAATAAATGTAATGTACTATGCATGTGTCTTTAATAACCCCCACATTTTTGCTTTGCATGTAGAAAAACAATGTTTTACTTATTTTTGAAGGGTATGCATCCAAAATTGCAACAACTCTACATTTAAAGGGACAGTAAACCTTAAAATTAATGTTATATAATTGTGCACATAGTGCAGAATTATATAACATTATATTAGCCAACCATTATTTAATATAATATTGCCTTTTTATTTTTTAGCAAAAAACGCTGTTTTACAGACCCACTCTCTGGGCTCTGCTGAGCGGGTCTGTTTTTTTTCCTCAGCACATCAGGACAGCTGTATAGTCACAGCCAGGCCCGACCACGTCATAAGACTAAGTGCAGCTCGCTCCCGCTCTGTCTGACAGCAGGAGCGAGCTGCACTTAGTCTTATGGCGCGGTCGGGCCGGGCTGTGACTATACAGCTGTCCCGATGCGCTGAGGAAAAAAAACAGACCCGCTCAGCAGAGCCCAGAGAGTGGGTCTGTAAAACAGCGTTTTTTGCTAAAAATAAAAAGGCAATATTATGTTAAATAATGGTTGGCTAATATAATGTTATATAATTCTGCACTATGTGCAGAATTATATAACATTAATTTTAAGGTTTACTGACCCTTTAAAGGGTTGTATTAACAAATAAATCACCAACTTGCTAAAAAAAAATGTATAAATGACATTCTTGCACTGAATTCTCTGTCTCTGCAGTATTTCATAAGATTCTTTTCTGCTGTTGAAGCAATAGCTCTGGGTAATCATTTCCAATAGACTAGTTTAATAGAATTTAGAAAATTAGCACTTTCCTTATTAAAAATATCAAAAACTACTGAACCTATTCCATTAAATATTCACTTCTGTAGTGATTAGCAATAATTTCTTAACAGTAAAATGATCTAATATATAAGAGCATTTAATTATTATTGCGCTTTACTACCTGCAGATAACTATGGGCCAGATTACAAGTGGCGCAATGTTTGGCTCTTTCCCTCATGCGCAAACAGTACCAGAAGTAAACTTTTAATACTCGTGTATTACAAGTTGAAAGTAAATTGTTTGCGTGCAAGCAAAAACCAACGCATGTTAACTTCTTCTCCCTATACACTTCAATGGAGTGCGCAAACTGGAAAAAACTAAAACGTATCGCTCAAACGCTAACCAGACCTAACTGCTTTAAACCTACAGCGCTAACCCGAAGGTAGTTATTCATATTTTACATTCCAATGTTCTTTACATGAAGAAAATGTTCTATTTATTTTTATATATCTTTCTACATATATATGATGTATTTATTTTTTGTAAAATATATATCTATATCTATATATAAGAATATATATAGGGATATGTATATACAGATATATATAGAAATATATATTTAAAAATACATACATTACACCATTTCCCTTATGTGAAGAACATTGGAATGTAAAATATTTACAGTACATTAAACACTAAAACACATTATAAAATATTAAATATGAATTTAAAAAAAATGTGCTTGTGTGCGAGTGCGTATACATGTGTACATATTTATTTGTGTAAATATGTGTATACTGTACATACATATATACACATATAAACATAAATACACATATACAGGGAGTGCAGAATTATTAGGCAAATGAGTATTTTGACCACATCATCCTCTTTATGCATGTTGTCTTACTCCAAGCTGTATAGGCTCGAAAGCCTACTACCAATTAAGCATATTAGGTGATGTGCATCTCTGTAATGAGAAGGGGTGTGGTCTAATGACATCAACACCCTATATCAGGTGTGCATAATTATTAGGCAACTTCCTTTCCTTTGGCAAAATGGGTCAAAAGAAGGACTTGACAGGCTCAGAAAAGTAAAAAATAGTGAGATATCTTGCAGAGGGATGCAGCACTCTTAAAATTGCAAAGCTTCTGAAGCGTGATCATCGAACAATCAAGCGTTTCATTCAAAATAGTCAACAGGGTCACAAGAAGTGTGTGGAAAAACCAAGGCGCAAAATAACTGCCCATGAACTGAGAAAAGTCAAGCGTGCAGCTGCCAAGATGCCACTTGCCACCAGTTTGGCCATATTTCAGAGCTGCAACATCACTGGAGTGCCCAAAAGCACAAGGTGTGCAATAATCAGAGACATGGCCAAGGTAAGAAAGGCTGAAAGACGACCACCACTGAACAAGACACAGAAGCTGAAACGTCAAGACTGGGCCAAGAAATATCTCAAGACTGATTTTTCTAAGGTTTTATGGACTGATGAAATGAGAGTGAGTCTTGATGGGCCAGATGGATGGGCCCGTGGATGGATTGGTAAAGGGCAGAGAGCTCCAGTCCGACTCAGACGCCAGCAAGGTGGAGGTGGAGTACTGGTTTGGGCTGGTATCATCAAAGATGAGCTTGTGGGGCCTTTTCGGGTTGAGGATGGAGTCAAGCTCAACTCCCAGTCCTACTGCTAGTTTCTGGAAGACACCTTCTTCAAGCAGTGGTACAGGAAGAAGTCTGCATCCTTCAAGAAAAACATGATTTTCATGCAGGACAATGCTCCATCACACGCGTCCAAGTACTCCACAGCGTGGCTGGCAAGAAAGGGTATAAAAGAAGAAAATCTAATGACATGGCCTCCTTGTTCACCTGATCTGAACCCCATTGAGAACCTGTGGTCCATCATAAAATGTGAGATTTACAAGGAGGGAAAACAGTACACCTCTCTGAACAGTGTCTGGGAGGCTGTGGTTGCTGCTGCACGCAATGTTGATGGTGAACAGATCAAAACACTGACAGAATCCATGGATGGCAGGCTTTTGAGTGTCCTTGCAAAGAAAAGTGGCTATATTGGTCACTGATTTGTTTTTGTTTTGTTTTTGAATGTCAGAAATGTATATTTGTGAATGTTGAGATCTTATATTGGTTTCACTGGTAAAAATAAATAATTGAAATGGGTATATATTTGTTTCTTCTGTTAAGTGTGATCAGTCCACGGGTCATCATTACTTCTGGGATATTACTCCTCCCCAACAGGAAGTGCAAGAGGATTCACACAGCAGAGCTGCATATAGCTCCTCCCCTCTACGTCACTCCCAGTCATTCTCTTGCACCCAACGACTAGATAGGATGTGTGAGAGGACTATGGTGATTATACTTAGTTTTATATCTTCAATCAAAAGTTTGTTATTTTAAAATAGCACCGGAGTGTGTTATTACCTCTCTGGCAGAGTTTGAAGAAGAATCTACCAGAGTTTTGCTATGATTTTAGCCGGAGTAGTTAAGATCATATTGCTGTTCTCGGCCATCTGAGGAGTGAGGTAAACTTCAGATCAGGGGACAGAGGGCAGATGAATCTGCATAGAGGTATGTAGCAGTTTTTATTTTCTGACAATGGAATTGATGAGAAAATCCTGCCATACCGATATAATGTCATGTATGTATACTTTACACTTCAGTATTCTGGGGAATGGTACTTCACTAGAATTACACTGTAAGAAATACATAAAGCTGTTTAATAACTAGAGATTATGTTTAACGTTTTTGCTGGAATGTAAAATCGTTTTCATTTGCTGAGGTACTGAGTGAATAAATGTTTGGGCACTATTTTTCCACTTGGCAGTTGCTTAATCTGTTTTCTGACAGTTTCTGTTCTCCCTCACTGCTGTGTGTGAGGGGGAGGGGCCGTTTTTTGGCGCTTTTACTATGCATCAAATATTTCAGTCAGCAACTCATTGTATTCCCTGCATGATCCGGTTCATCTCTACAGAGCTCAGGGGTCTTCAAAACTTATTTTGAGGGAGGTAATTTCTCTCAGCAGAGCTGTGAGAATTATAGTTTGACTGAGATAAAAAACGTTTATTCTGTAATTGAATTGTATTTCCAAGTTGCAAGTTTATTTGCTAGTGTGTTAAACATGTCTGATTCAGAGGATGATACCTGTGTCATTTGTTGCAATGCCAAAGTGGAGCCCAATAGAAATTTATGTACTAACTGTATTGATGCTACTTTAAATAAAAGTCAATCTGTACAAATTGAACAAATTTCACCAAACAACGAGGGGAGAGTTATGCCGACTAACTCGCCTCACGTGTCAGTACCTACATCTCCCGCTCAGAGGGAGGTGCGTGATATTGTAGCGCCGAGTACATCTGGGCGGCCATTACAAATCACATTACAGGATATGGCTACTGTTATGACTGAGGTTTTGGCTAAATTACCAGAACTAAGAGGTAAGCGTGATCACTCTGGGGTGAGAACAGAGTGCGCTGATAATATTAGGGCCATGTCAGACACTGCGTCACAGGTGGCAGAACATGAGGACGGAGAACTTCATTCTGTGGGTGACGGTTCTGATCCAAACAGACTGGATTCAGATATTTCAAATTTTAAATTTAAACTGGAAAACCTCCGTGTATTACTAGGGGAGGTGTTAGCGGCTCTGAATGATTGTAACACAGTTGCAATACCAGAGAAAATGTGTAGGTTGGATAAATATTTTGCGGTACCGACGAGTACTGAGGTTTTTCCTATACCTAAGAGACTTACTGAAATTGTTACTAAGGAGTGGGATAGACCCGGTGTGCCGTTCTCACCCCCTCCGATATTTAGAAAAATGTTTCCAATAGACGCCACCTCAAGGGACTTATGGCAAACGGTCCCTAAGGTGGAGGGAGCAGTTTCTACCTTAGCTAAGCGTACCACTATCCCGGTGGAGGATAGCTGTGCTTTTTCAGATCCAATGGATAAAAAGTTAGAGGGTTACCTTAAGAAAATGTTTGTTCAACAAGGTTTTATATTGCAACCCCTTGCATGCATTGCGCCGATCACGGCTGCAGCGGCATTCTGGATTGAGTCTCTGGAAGAGAACATTGGTTCAGCTACTCTGGACGACATTACGGACAGGCTTAGAGTCCTTAAACTAGCTAATTCATTCATTTCGGAGGCCGTAGTACATCTTACTAAACTTACGGCGAAGAATTCAGGATTCGCCATTCAGGCACGCAGGGCGCTGTGGCTAAAATCCTGGTCAGCTGATGTTACTTCTAAGTCTAAATTGCTTAATATACCTTTCAAAGGGCAGACCTTATTCGGGCCCGGGTTGAAAGAGATTATCGCTGACATTACAGGAGGTAAAGGCCATGCCCTGCCTCAGGACAAAGCCAAAGCCAAGACTAGACAGTCTAATTTTCGTTCCTTTCGTAATTTCAAAGCAGGAGCAGCATCAACTTCCTCTGCACCAAAACAGGAAGGAGCTGTTGCTCGCTACAGACAAGGCTGGAAACCTAACCAGTCCTGGAACAAGGGCAAGCAGACTAGGAAACCTGCTGCTGCCCCTAAAACAGCATGAATTGAGGGCCCCCGATCCGGGATCGGATCTAGTGGGGGGCAGACTTTCTCTCTTCGCCCAGGCTTGGGCAAGAGATGTTCAGGATCCCTGGGCACTAGAGATAATATCTCAGGGATACCTTCTGGACTTCAAATACTCTCCTCCAAGAGAGAGATTTCATCTGTCAAGATTGTCAACAATCCAGAAAAAGAAAGAGGCGTTTCTACACTGCGTACAAGAGCTCTTGTTAATGGGAGTAATCCATCCAGTTCCACGATCGGAACAGGGACAGGGGTTTTACTCAAATCTGTTTGTGGTTCCCAAAAAAGAGGGAACTTTCAGACCAATCCTGGACTTAAAGATCCTAAACAAATTCCTAAGAGTTCCATCGTTCAAGATGGAGACTATTCGGACAATTTTACCTATGATCCAAGAGGGTCAGTACATGACCACTGTAGATTTAAAAGATGCTTACCTTCACATACCGATTCACAAAGATCATTATCGGTACCTAAGGTTTGCCTTCCTAGACAGGCATTACCAGTTTGTGGCTCTTCCATTCGGATTGGCTACAGCTCCAAGAATCTTCACAAAGGTTCTGGGTGCTCTTCTGGCGGTACTAAGACCGCGGGGAATCTCGGTAGCTCCATACCTAGACGACATTCTGATACAAGCTTCAAGCTTTCAAACTGCCAAGTCTCATACAGAGTTAGTGCTGGCATTTCTAAGGTCACATGGATGGAAGGTGAACGAAAAGAAAAGTTCACTCGTTCCACTCACAAGAGTTCCCTTCCTGGGGACTCTTATAGATTCTGTAGAAATGAAGATTTACTTGACAGAGGACAGGCTAACAAGACTTCAAAGTGCTTGCTGCACCCTTCATTCCATTCAACACCCGTCAGTGGCTCAATGCATGGAGGTAATCGGCTTAATGGTAGCGGCAATGGACATAGTACCCTTTGCACGCTTACACCTCAGACCACTGCAACTGTGCATGCTAAGTCAGTGGAATGGGGATTACTCAGACTTATCCCCTTCTCTGAATCTGGATCAAGAGACCAGAAATTCTCTTCTATGGTGGCTTTCTCGGCCACATCTGTCCAGGGGGATGCCATTCAGCAGACCAGACTGGACAATTGTAACAACAGACGCCAGCCTTCTAGGTTGGGGTGCCGTCTGGAATTCTCTGAAGGCTCAGGGACAATGGAGTCAGGAGGAGAGTCTCCTGCCAATAAACATTCTGGAATTGAGAGCAGTTCTCAATGCCCTCCTGGCTTGGCCCCAGTTGACAACTCGGGGGTTCATCAGGTTTCAGTCGGACAACATCACGACTGTAGCTTACATCAACCATCAGGGAGGGACAAGAAGCTCCCTAGCTATGATGGAAGTATCAAAGATAATGCGCTGGGCAGAGTCTCACTCTTGCCACCTGTCAGCAATCCACATCCCGGGAGTGGAGAACTGGGAGGCGGATTTCTTAAGTCGTCAGACTTTTCATCCGGGGGAGTGGGAACTTCATCCGGAGGTCTTTGCCCAAATACTTCGACGTTGGGGCAAACCAGAGATAGATCTCATGGCGTCTCGACAGAACGCCAAGCTTCCTCGTTACGGGTCCAGATCCAGGGATCCAGGAGCAGTCCTGATAGATGCTCTGACAGCACCTTGGGACTTCAGGATGGCTTACGTGTTTCCACCCTTCCCGTTGCTTCCTCGATTGATTGCCAGAATCAAACAAGAGAGAGCATCAGTGATTCTAATAGCACCTGCGTGGCCACGCAGGACTTGGTATGCAGACCTGGTGGACATGTCATCCTGTCCACCTTGGTCTCTACCTCTGAAACAGGACCTTCTGATACAGGGTCCCTTCAAACATCAAAATCTAACTTCTCTGAAGCTGACTGCTTGGAAATTGAACGCTTGATTTTATCAAGACGTGGATTTTCTGAGTCAGTTATTGATACCTTAATACAGGCTAGGAAACCTGTTACCAGAAAGATTTACCATAAGATATGGCGTAAATACCTATATTGGTGTGAATCCAAAGGTTACTCTTGGAGTAAGGTTAGGATTCCTAGGATATTGTCTTTTCTACAAGAAGGTTTAGAAAAGGGTTTATCTGCTAGTTCATTAAAGGGACAGATCTCAGCTCTGTCCATTCTGTTACACAAACGTCTGTCAGAAATTCCTGACGTCCAGGCTTTTTGTCAGGCTTTGGCCAGAATTAAGCCTGTGTTTAAAACTGTTGCTCCACCATGGAGTTTAAACCTTGTTCTTAATGTTTTACAGGGCGTTCCGTTTGAACCCCTTCATTCCATTGATATAAAGTTGTTATCTTGGAAAGTTCTATTTTTAATGGCTATTTCCTCGGCTCGAAGAGTCTCTGAATTATCAGCCTTACATTGTGATTCTCCTTATTTGATTTTTCATTCGGATAAGGTAGTCCTGCGTACTAAACCTGGGTTCTTACCTAAGGTAGTTACTAACAGGAATATCAATCAAGAGATTGTTGTTCCTTCTTTATGCCCAAATCCTTCTTCAAAGAAGGAACGTCTACTGCACAACCTGGATGTAGTCCGTGCTCTAAAATTTTACTTACAGGCAACTAAGGAATTTCGACAAACGTCTTCTCTGTTTGTCATTTACTCTGGGCAGAGGAGAGGTCAAAAAGCTTCCGCTACCTCTCTTTCTTTTTGGCTTCGTAGCATAATTCGTTTAGCTTATGAGACTGCTGGACAGCAGCCTCCTGAAAGAATTACAGCTCATTCTACTAGAGCTGTGGCTTCCACTTGGGCCTTCAAGAATGAGGCCTCTGTTGAACAGATTTGCAAGGCTGCAACTTGGTCTTCGCTTCATACTTTTTCCAAATTTTACAAATTTGACACTTTTGCTTCATCGGAGGCTATTTTTGGGAGAAAGGTTCTTCAGGCAGTGGTTCCTTCTGTATAAAGAGCCTGCCTATCCCTCCCGTCATCCGTGTACTTTTGCTTTGGTATTGGTATCCCAGAAGTAATGATGACCCGTGGACTGATCACACTTAACAGAAGAAAACATAATTTATGCTTACCTGATAAATTCCTTTCTTCTGTAGTGTGATCAGTCCACGGCCCGCCCTGTTTTTAAGGCAGGTAAATATTTTTTAATTTATACTCCAGTCACCACTTCACCCTTGGCTTTTCCTTTCTCGTTGGTCCTTGGTCGAATGACTGGGAGTGACGTAGAGGGGAGGAGCTATATGCAGCTCTGCTGGGTGAATCCTCTTGCACTTCCTGTTGGGGAGGAGTAATATCCCAGAAGTAATGATGACCCGTGGACTGATCACACTACAGAAGAAAGGAATTTATCAGGTAAGCATAAATTATGTTTTTTTGTTAAGTTGCCTAATAATTATGCACAGTAATAGTCACCTGCACACACAGATATCCCCCTAAAATAGCTATAACTAAAAACAAACTAAAAACTACTTCCAAAACTATTCAGCTTTGATATTAATGAGTTTTTTGGGTTCATTGAGAACATGGTTGTTGTTCAATAATAAAATTAATCCTCAAAAATACAACTTGCCTAATAATTCTGCACTCCCTGTATATATATATATATATATATTTATATATACAGTGGATATAAAAAGTCTACACACCCCTGTTAAAATGTCAGGTTTCTGTGATGTAAAAAAATGAGACAAAGATAAATCATTTCAGAACTTTTTCCACCTTTAATGTGACCTATAAACTGTACAACTCAATTGAAAAACAAACTGAAATCTTTTAGGTAAAGGAAAATAAAAATAAAAAACTAAAATAATATGGTTGCATAAGTGTGAACACCCTTAAACTAATACTTTATTGAAGCACCTTTTGATTTTATTACAGCACTCAGTCTTTTTGGGTATGAGTTTTTCAGCATGGCACATCTTGACTTGGCAAGATTTGCCCACTCTTCTTTGCAAAAACATTCTAAATCTGTCAGAATGTGAGAGCATCTCCTGTGCACATCCCTCTTCAGATCACCCCACAGATTTTGAATTGGATTCAGGTCTGGGCTCTGGCTGGGCCATCCCAAAAATTTAATCTCTTTCTGGTGAAGCCATTCCTTTGTTGATTTGGATGTATGCTTTGGGTCATTGTAATGCTAAAAGATGAAGTTCCTCTTCATGTTCAGCTTTCTAGCAGAAGCCTGAAGGTTTTGTGCCAATTTTGTCTGGTATTTGGAACTGTTCATTATTCCCTCTACCTTGACTAAGGCCCCAGTTCCAGCTGAAAAAAAACAGCCCCAAAGCATGATGCTGACACCACCATGCTTCGCTGTGGGTATGGTGTTCTTTTGGTGATATGCAGTGTTGTTTTTGTGCCAAACATATCTTTTGGAATTATGGCCAAAAAGTTCAACTTTGGTTTCATCAGACCATAACACCTTTTGCAACATGCTTTTGGGAAACTTCAGATGTGTTTTTGCAAAATTTAGCTGGGCTTTGATTTTTTTTTTGTAAGAAAAGGCTTCCGTCTTGACACTCTACCCCATAGCCCAGACATATGAAGAATACGGGCGATTGTTGTCACATGTACCACACAGCCAGTACTTGCCAGATATTCCTGCAGCTCCTTTAATGTTGCTGTATGCCTCTTGGCAGCCTCCCAGACCAGTTTTCTTCTCATATTTTCATCAATTTTTGAGGGACATCCAGTTCTTTGTAATGTCACTGTTGCACCATATTTTCTTCACTTGATGATGACTGTCTTCACTGTGTTCCACGGTATATCTAATGCCTTGGAAATTCTTTTGTACCCTTCTCCTGACTGATACCTTTTAACAATGAGATCCCTCTGATGCTTTAGAAGCTCTCTGCGGACCATGGCTTTTGCTGTAGGATGCGACTAACAAAATGTCAGGAAAGCCCTACTAGAACAGCTGAACTTTATTTGGGGTTAATCAGAGGCACTTTAAATGATGACAGGTGTGTACTGACTCCTATTTAACATGATTTTGAATGTGATTGCTTAATTCTGAACACAGCTACATCCCCAGTTATAAAAGGGTGTTCACACTTATGCAACCATATTATTTTATTTTTTTATTTTTATTTCCCTTTACCTAAAAGATTTCAGTTTGTTTTTCAATTGAATTGTGCAGTTTATAGGTCACATTAAAGGTGGAAAAAGTTCTGAAATGATTCATCTTTGTCTCATTTTTTTTACATCACAGAAATCTGACATTTTAACAGGGGTGTGTAGACTTTTTATATCCACTGTGTATATATATATATATATATATATATATATATATATATATATATATATATATATATATATATATATATATACACATACATACATATTTAGACATGTATATGTGTGTGTAAGTATATATATATATTATATATATGCTATAGCCCTTACCATTAAATTACCTTGTCATATAAAATGTGTGTGTCCGGTCCACGGCGTCATCCATAACTTGTGGGAATATTCTCTTCCCCAACAGGAAATGGCAAAGAGCACAGCAAAAGTTGTCCATATAGCCCCTCCCAGGCTCCGCCCCCCCCCAGTCATTCTCTTTGCCGCTCTGAACAAGTAGCATCTCCACGGAGATGGTGAAGAGTATGTGGTGTTTAGTTGTAGTTTTTTATTCTTCTATCAAGAGTTTGTTATTTTAAAATAGTGCTGGTATGTACTATTTACTCTGAAACAGAAAGAGATGAAGAGTTCTGTTTAAAAAAGGAGTATGATTTTAGCAGCAGTAACTAAAATCAATTGCTGTTCCCACGCAGGACTGTTGAGCTGAGAGAACTTCAGTTGGGGGGAACAGTTTGCAGACTTTTCTGCTCAAGGTATGACTAGCCATTTTTCTAACAAGACTGTGTAATGCTGGAAGGCTGTCATTTTTCCCTCATGGGGATCGGTAAGCCATTTTCTTAGACTTAGAAAGAATAAAGGGCTTATTATGGGCTATTAACTGGTGGACACTCTTAAGGGCTAAATCGATTGTTTATTTAAGTTATTTTTGAAAGTTTGAAGTAATTTTCACACTTTTATTGTTTGGGGAACGTTTTTATCGCCAGGCACTAGTTTAGACACCTTCCCAGTCAGGAAGGGCCTTTCACTATAGTAGGCAGAGCCTCATTTTCGCGCCATTATTGCGCAGTTACTTTTGAGTACAGTGCATGCAGCTGCATGTGTGAGGGTCTGGTATCCACTGAAAACATTCCTAGAAGGCTTGAATTGGTATCGTATACCCCCCTGGGATTGGTGAAGTCGCAACAAAGGCTGTGGCTGGGACTGTAGTGGGGTTAAAATTGCACATTTTAAGGGTTAACAGCTTGAAAATTGGGGTGCAATACTTTGAATGCATTAAGACACTGTGGTGAAAATTTGGTAAAGATTGGATAATTCCTTCATAGTTTTTCACATATTCAGTAATAAAGTGTGCCCTGTTTAACATTTAAAGAGACAGTAACGGTTTTGTTTTAAAACGGTTTTTGTGCTTTATTAACCAATTTAAGCCAGTTTAACATGTCTGTACCTTCAGATAGATCATGTTCTGTATGTATGGAAGCCAATGTGGTTCCCCCTTCAAATATATGTGATAATTGTGCCATAGCGTCCAATCATAGTAAGGACAGTACTGTCACAAATAGTATGGTTGCCCAGGATGATTCCTCAGATGAAGGAAGTAGAGATAGTTCTACATCATCTCCTTCTGTGTCTATACCAGCTATGCCCGCGCAGGCGACCCCTAGTACTTCTAGCGCCGCCAATGCTTGTTACTATGCAACAATTGACGGCAGTAATGGATATAACTCCATAGCTAATATTTTATCCAAAATGCCAGCATTTCAGAGAAAGCGCGATTGCTCTGTTTTAAACACTGTAGAGCAGAAGGGCGCTGATGATAATTTTTCTGTCATACCCTCACACCAGTCTGAAGTGGCAGTGAGGGAGGGTTTGTCGGATGGAGAAATTTTTGATACAGGAAGAATTTCTCAGCAGGCAGAACCTGATGTTGTGACATTTAAATTTAAATTAGAGCATCTCCGCGCATTACTTAAGGAGGTGCTATCTACTCTGGATGATTGTGACAATCTGGTCATCCCAGAAAAATTGTGCAAGATGGACAAGTTCCTAGAGGTCCCGGTGCACCCTGATGCCTTTCCGATACCTAAACGGGTGGCGGACATAGTGAATAAGGAGTGGGAGAAGCCAGGCATACCTTTTGTCCCTCCTCCTATATTTAAGAAATTGTTCCCTATGGTCGACCCCAGGAAGGACTTATGGCAAACAGTCCCTAAGGTCGAGGGGGCGGTTTCTACACTAGCCAAGCGCACGACCATTCCCATTGAGGACAATTGTGCTTTCAAAGATCCTATGGATAAAAAATTGGAGGGTTTGCTTAAAAATATTTTTGTACAGCAAGGTTACCTCCTTCAACCTATTTCGTGCATTGTTCCTGTCATTACAGCGGCGTGGTTCTGGTTCGAGGAACTGGAAAAGTCGCTCAGTAGGGAGACTCCGTATGAGGAAGTCATGGACAGAATTCAGGCACTTAAGTTGGCTAATTCCTTTATTTTAGACGCCGCTTTGCAGTTAGCGAGGTTAGCGGCGAAAAATTCAGGGTTTGCAATTGTGGCGCGCAGAGCGCTCTGGCTAAAGTCTTGGTCGGCGGATGTATCTTCCAAGACAAAATTTTTTAATATCCCTTTCAAAGGTAAGACCCTTTTTGGGCCAGAATTGAAAGAGATTATTTCAGACATCACTGGGGGAAAGGGCCATGCCCTCCCACAAGATAGACCTTTCAAGGCTAAGAATAAGTCCAATTTTCGTTCCTTTCGCAATTTCAGGAACGGACCGGCTTCCAACTCTGCAGCCTCTAGACAAGAGGGTAACGCTTCCCAGACTAAACCAGCTTGGAAACCAATGCAAGGCTGGAACAAGGGTAAACAGGCCAAGAAGCCTGCTGCTGCTACCAAAACAGCATGAAAGGGTAGCCCCTGATCCGGGACCGGATCTAGTAGGGGGCAGACTCTCTCTCTTTGCTCAGGCTTGGGCAAGAGATGTTCAGGATCCCTGGGCACTAGAAATAGTCTCTCAGGGTTATCTTCTAGAATTCAAGGAACTACCCCCAAGGGGAAGGTTCCACATGTCTCACTTATCTTCAAACCAAATAAAGAGACAGGCATTCTTACATTGTGTAGAAGACCTGTTAAAGATGGGAGTGATACACCCAGTTCCAACTGTGGAACAAGGTCGGGGGTTTTACTCAAATCTGTTTGTAGTTCCCAAAAAAGAGGGAACTTTCAGACCAATTCTGGATTTAAAAATTCTAAACAAATTTCTCAGAGTTCCATCGTTCAAAATGGAAACCATTCGAACAATTTTACCTACAATCCAGGAGGGTCAATTTATGACTACCGTGGATTTAAAGGATGCGTATCTACATATTCCTATCCACAAAGATCATCATCAGTTCCTAAGGTTCGCCTTTCCGGACAAACATTATCAGTTTGTGGCTCTCCCATTCGGGCTAGCCACTGCTCCAAGAATTTTCACAAAGGTGCTCGGGTCCCTTCTAGCGGTTCTAAGACCAAGGGGTATTGCAGTGGCACCTTATCTGGACGACATTCTAATCCAAGCGTCGTCTCTTTCCAAAGCAAAGGCTCATACAGACATTGTTCTAGCCTTTCTCAGATCTCACGGGTGGAAGGTGAACGTAGAAAAGAGTTCCCTGTCTCCGTCGACAAGAGTTCCCTTTTTGGGAACAATAATAGATTCTTTAGAAATGAAGATCTTCCTGACAGAAGTCAGAAAGTCAAAGCTTCTAAACGCTTGTCAAGTTCTTCACTCTATTCTGCAGCCTTCCATAGCTCAGTGCATGGATGTAGTAGGGTTGATGGTTGCAGCAATGGACATAGTTCCTTTTGCTCGAATTCATCTAAGACCATTACAACTGTGCATGCTCAAGCAGTGGAATGGGGACTATACAGACTTGTCTCCAAAGATTCAAGTAGACCAGATGACCAGAGACTCACTCCGTTGGTGGTTGTCCCAGGATCACCTGTCTCAGGGAATGTCACGACCGATGCCAGTCTATTAGGCTGGGGCGCGGTCTGGGATTCCCTGAAAGCTCAGGGTTTATGGTCTCGGGAAGAGTCTCTTCTCCCGATCAACATCCTGGAACTGAGAGCGATATTCAATGCTCTCCGGGCTTGGCCTCAACTAGCGAAGGCCGGATTCATAAGATTCCAGTCAGACAACATGACGACTGTAGCTTACATCAACCATCAGGGGGGAACAAGGAGTTCCTTGGCGATGAGAGAGGTATCCAAAATCATCAAATGGGCGGAGGATCACTCCTGCCACCTATCTGCAATCCACATCCCAGGAGTAGACAACTGGGAGGCGGATTATCTGAGTCATCAGACTTTCCATCCGGGGGAGTGGGAACTCCACCCGGAGGCGTTTGCCCAGTTGACTCAATTATGGGGCATTCCAGACATGGATCTGATGGCGTCTCGTCAGAACTTCAAGGTTCCTTGCTACGGGTCCAGATCCAGGGATCCCAAGGCGACTCTAGTGGATGCATTAGTGGCGCCTTGGTCGTTCAACCTAGCTTATGCGTTTCCACCGTTCCCTCTCCTTCCCAGGCTTGTAGCCAGGATCAAACAGGAGAAGGCCTCTGTGATTCTGATAGCTCCTGCGTGGCCGCGCAGGACTTGGTATGCAGATCTGGTGAATATGTCATCGGCTCCACCATGGAAGCTACCTTTGAGACAGGATCTTCTAGTACAAGGTCCATTCGAACATCCAAATCTAGTTTCTCTGCAGCTGACTGCATGGAAATTGAACGTTTGATTTTATCCAAGCGTGGGTTTTCAGATTCAGTGATAGATACTCTGGTCCAAGCCAGAAAACCTGCGACTAGAAAGATTTACCATAAAATATGGAAAAGATATATCTGTTGGTGTGAATCCAAGGGATTCTCCTGGAGTAAGATTAAAATTCCTAAGATCCTCTCCCTTCTCCAAGAAGGTTTGGATAAGGGATTGTCAGCGAGTTCTCTAAAAGGACAGATTTCTGCTTTATCTGTCTTGTTACACAAACGACTGGCAGCTGTGCCAGATGTACAAGCTTTTGTACAGGCTTTGGTCAGAATCAAGCCTGTTTACAGACCCTTGACTCCTCCCTGGAGTCTAAATTTAGTTCTTTCAGTTCTTCAAGGGGTTCCGTTTGAACCCTTACATTCCATAGATATCAAGTTACTATCTTGGAAAGTTCTGTTTTTCGTTGCTATTTCTTCTGCTAGAAGAGTTTCTGAATTATCTGCTTTGCAGTGTGATCCACCCTATCTGGTGTTCCATTCAGATAAGGTTGTTTTGCGTACCAAGCCTGGTTTTCTTCCAAAAGTTGTTTCCAACAAGAATATTAACCAGGAAATAGTTGTTCCTTCTTTGTGTCCGAATCCAGTTTCAAAGAAGGAACGTTTGTTACACAATTTAGATGTAGTCCGTGCTTTAAAGTTCTATTTAGAAGCAACAAAGGATTTCAGACAAACTTCTTCTTTGTTTGTCGTTTATTCTGGTAAGAGGAGAGGACAAAAAGCTACTGCTACCTCTCTTTCTTTCTGGCTGAAAAGCATCATCCGATTGGCTTATGAGACTGCCGGACAGCAGCCTCCTGAACGAATCACAGCTCACTCTACTAGGGCTGTGGCTTCCACATGGGCCTTCAAGAACGAGGCTTCTGTTGATCAGATATGTAAGGCAGCGACTTGGTCTTCTCTGCACACTTTTGCCAAATTCTACAAATTTGATACTTATGTCATGAGCGCTTCCGTTCATCGCCGTGTCGCCGCGGCTCCCGGAACTCCTCTGTGTCTCTGACGTCATGTTGCTTAGCAACATGACGCTTTCTCTCTCACCCCTCTGATGACGGTTACGCTCCTGCCCTTTAAATCTCGGCGGGAGATCTGAATCTGGGCCCGTTTGTTTGTTTCCCTGGATTGTGAGTACCATATCAGTTTTGTTCTTCTGTGTACCGACTTCTGCCTGCCTGACCAAGCCTTTTGCCTAATCCCTACTTGCTGATATTTGGACATTGACTTCTGCCTGCCTGACCTTGCCTGTAGCTATTACCCTTTTGCTGATACTTGGATGCCGACTTCTGCTTGCCTGACCTTGCTTTTGCCTATACCTTTTGCTGATATTTTGATGCCGACTTCTGCCTGCCTGACCTTGCTTTGGCCTTTACCTTTAAACCTATTCTTTGTTAAACAAGACCTGCTTAAAGGGACATTTTACTTTTACAAGCTGCAAAAGAGAACTTTGCCTTTCTGTTTGTTATACACCTGCTTAAAAGGGACATTTACTTTTACAAGCTGCAAAAGAGAACTTTGCCTTTCTGTTTGTTATACACCTGCTTAAAAGGGACATTTACTTTTACAAGCTGCAAAAGAGAACTTTGCCTTTCTGTTTGTTATACACCTGCTTAAAAGGGACATTTACTTTTACAAGCTGCAAAAGAGAACTTTGCCTTTCTGTTTGTTATACACCTGCTTAAAAGGGACATTTACTTTTACAAGCTGCAAAAGAGAACTTTGCCTTTCTGTTTGTTATAAACCTGCTTAAAGGGACATTATACTTTTACAAGCTGCAAAAGAGAACTTTTCCTTTGTTTTACAAGCCTGCTAAAGAGGACCTTTTTCAGAAGCTTCAAGTAAGAGCATTTCCTTTTTGTTCTTTGTACTACTTAAAGGGACATTTTAACCTTTGTGGCTTTCCTGCATTCTGGAACAATATTCATTTTTGTTATCTTCTAATCTGCTTCCTGAGTGGGTCACGTCCTGGATATTTCTCAGTGTGCTAGCGTGTGCTTTCAATTCACGCTAGCAGTTGGGTTACATCCCGGATTGATTCCAGAGCGGCTGACATTACAAACGGGCCATAAAAATGGACCCCACTGAATTATCTATGGCCGTGGCTCACCAGGGACAGCTCTTGGGTTCTCATGCCACTCACTTGCAGTCTCTGGACACTAAACTTGATCAAATTACTGCTCTATTACAAAATTTGGTTGCTACCGCACCTCCCAATCCTAATCCCAATCCAAATCCGATTGAGGCATTACCTCCTCCGATTCCTAACAATCAGTCTCAGGTACAACTAAGTCCCAGGATTCCTCTTCCGGATAAATATGATGGGAATCCTGAAGAATGTAGAGGCTTTTTGAATCAATGCCGTCTTCATTTCCGAAATAGCCCTACTCTCTTTGCTACTGCCTCTTCTAGAATCACGTTTCTTATTTCCTTAATGAAAGGAAAAGCCTTGGCTTGGGTGTCACCTTTGCTAGAAAAGAATGATCCTATACTGTTGGATGTTGATACATTTCTATCTACATTCTCAAACGTATTCGATAAACCTGGAAGGTCATCCGCTGCTGAAGCAACTCTCCTGGATTTACGTCAAGGAAATCAACCAGTCTCTCAATATGCAATTGAGTTCCGCACCCTTGCCTCTGAAACCACTTGGAATCAGGGAGCACTCAGAGCCGCTTTCCGTAAAGGACTTTCTGAGCGTCTCAAGGATGAATTGGTGTATCGTGAACTTCCAGAGTCCTTAGAAGCCTTAATAAATCTCTGTATCAGTCTCGACGCCAGGTTTCGTGAACGCCAACAAGAAAAGGATAGAACACAGAGGACTTCCACTCGAACTCCTTTTCGTTTAGCTCCTCGTTTTTCTAATCCAGTCACTCCAGCCTCTCCTACTACTGATCAGGCTGAACCCATGGAAGTAGGAAGTATAAAATTAACTGAGACTGAACGCTTAAGAAGACGGACTCTTGGCTTATGTCTGTACTGTGGCCTTAAAGGACATTTATTAAGGGATTGTCCTACTAGGCCAGTAAAAGCCAGGGCTTAACTCTAGTCCAGGGAACTGAGTTAAGCCAAAATAGTGGTCATTCCCTATACAAGAAACTCTTTGTTCCAGTAACTCTTCTAATTGGACATAAGAAGATCTATACCCAAGCTCTAATTGATTCTGGTGCTGGAGGTGTGTTCATTGACTCTACATTTGTTTCTACTCATTCAATACCCTTACTAAAGAAGGAGTATTCCATTTCAGTCTCTACGGTCAGTGGAGATCCTTTGGGTTCTGGATACATTCAGTTTTCTACTCAACCCTTAATCCTCACCGTAGGAATACTTCATTCTGAGACAATTTGTTTCGATGTCATTCCCACTCCGCAATTTCCCATTATCTTGGGATTACCCTGGCTCCAGATTCACAATCCCATTTTTTCTTGGACTTTCGGTGAACTCACTTCCTGGGGATCTACATGCCAGACTAAATGTCTTCAAAAGATTACTAAGTTACCACTCACTATTGCTCTCACAGTTGAAACTCCGGAATCCTTACCTATGCATTACCATGACTTTGTGGATGTCTTCTCCAAAAAAGAAGCGAAACGTCTTCCTCCTCATCGCCCTTTTGATTGTCCCATTGACCTCCTTCCTGGGGCTGCCTATCCTCGAGGCAAGACATATCCACTTTCTAAACCAGAAAACATGGCTCTGGAAGAATATATAAAAGACAATCTGGCTAGAGGATTTATTCGACCCTCCTCTTCCCCTGTAGGGGCTGGTTTCTTTTTTGTGGGAAAAAAGGATGGCGGATTAAGACCCTGTATTGATTATCGTGGATTGAATCAGATTACCATCAAGAACAGTTATCCTCTGCCCCTTATTCCTGAACTTTTTACTTATCTTCAGGGAGCCACCATTTTCACCAAACTCGACCTACGTGGTGCATACAACTTGATCCGTATACGCAAAGGAGATGAGTGGAAGACTGCCTTTAACACTCGATTTGGGCATTATGAATATTTGGTCATGCCCTTCGGGCTATGCAATGCTCCGGCGGTTTTCCAGCATTTTGTAAATGAGATCTTTCGTGATTTTTTGAATATTTTTGTTATCATATACCTGGACGACATCTTAATTTTTTCTCAGAACCACCAAGATCATGTGCACCACGTCAAGAAAGTACTTCAACGTCTAAGAGAATTCCATCTGTTTGCTAAACTGGAGAAATGTTCTTTCCATCAAAAATCCATACCCTTTCTGGGTTATGTAATATCGGCATCTGGATTCGAAATGGACCCTACTAAACTTTCTGCCATTTTGGATTGGCCTAGACCTGATTCTTTGAAGGCTTTACAACGTTTCCTAGGCTTCGCCAATTATTACAGAAAGTTCATCAAGAATTTTGCTACTATTACTTCTCCTCTTACTTCTCTCACAAGAAAAGGACAAAACTGTAAAGTATGGCCGTCTGAGGCTATAGAAGCTTTTGAATCTCTCAAAGAAGCTTTTTCCTCAGCTCCTATCCTTCGTCATCCAAATCCTGAGTTTCAATTTATTCTGGAGGTGGATGCTTCCTCTGTTGCTGCTGGAGAGGTTCTGTCTCAACGAATACCAGAGACTGGAAGGATTCATCCTGTTGCTTTTTTCTCTAAAAAATTCACTCCTTCCGAATTTAACTATGACGTAGGGAATAAAGAGTTGCTTGCCATCAAGATGGCATTGGATGAATGGAGACATTGGCTGGAAGGTACTTCTTTGCCATTTACTATACTTACTGATCATAAGAACCTTCTGTATCTCCAAACAGCCAAACGACTAAATTCCAGGCAAGCACGCTGGTCCTTATTCTTCTCTCGGTTTCACTATAATTTGTCTTACATACCTGGTTCAAAAAATATTAAAGCAGACGCACTTTCCAGACAATTTCAAGATACCCCAGTTCCTGAGTCTGGTACCATTCTCCAACCTCATGAAGTCATTGCCCAGTTAACAACTTCTTGGTTACAAGAATTACAGTCCGCTCAAGAGCATCTTCCTTTGTCCTGTAAACCTCCCAATGGTTTACTCTTTGTTCCTGAACGCCTTCGTTCCAAGATTTTATTTTGGGCTCATGATAGTCCCCTTTCTGGACATCCTGGCATCAGTATTACCACTCGAAACCTCAAACAACATGTCTGGTGGCCTACACTCTCTCAAGATGTGAAGGATTACGTCTCAGTATGCACACAATGTGCCATGAACAAAACTCCACGCCAACTTCCTTCAGGATTACTCCAACCATTGCCTATACCTCACCAGCCTTGGACTCATGTATCCATGGACTTTATTACCGATCTTCCCTTGTCCACTGGGAACAATACTATCTGGGTGGTGGTCGACAGGTTCACTAAGACGGCTCATTTTGTACCCTTGCCAGGATTACCATCTGCCAAAAGACTCTCTGAACTTTTTATTCTACATATTGTAAGAATCCATGGATTTCCTCTAGATATTGTTTCAGATAGAGGGGTACAATTCGTTTCTCGATTTTGGAGGTCACTTTGTAAACATTTTGGTACTACTATATCTCTCTCTACTTCTCACCACCCACAATCGAATGGTCAGACTGAAAGAGTAAACCAGTGTCTTGAAACATATCTTAGACATTATGTGGATCATTATCATTCTAACTGGACTTCTTACCTTCCTTTGGCTGAATTGGCCCATAATGCCCGGTACAATTCCTCCCTTCAGACTTCTCCTTTTCATGCAGCTTACGGATATCAGCCTAGGACATTCCCTTTGCATACTTCCTCCACAGTGAATCCTGCTTCTGATCTTACAGCCCGAAGATTAACTCGACATTGGCAGAAGATACATCGTATTCTTTCTGTAACTTCTAGACGTTACAAGTTCTTTTCGGATCTTCGACGGAAAAAGGCTCCCAAATATCGCCCTGGTGATAAAGTTTGGATTTCCTCTCGATTTCTTCGCCTGAAACAACCTTCTAACAAATTGGGACCACGATATGTGGGTCCTTTCCGAATACTGGGTCAGGTATGTTCCACTGCTTATCGGGTAGCTTTACCCAAGTCTCTCAAAGTCCATCCGGTATTCCATGTTTCTCTTTTAAAACCTGTGATGATTAACAGGTATTCTAAGCCTTTTTCTAAACCTCCACCGTTATTGGTGCATGGACATCCTGAGTTTGAGATCAGCCATATTCTAGATTCCAAATTGCGGGGCAAGAAATTGTATTATCTCATTCATTGGAAGGGTTATCCAGTCACGGAACGTTCTTGGGAACCTGCTCATCAAGTAAATGCTCCTATATTGGTCAAGACCTTCCACAAGACTCATCCTGATAGACCTGGTCCTGTCCCCCGGAGGGGTCCTTGAGGAGGGGGTGCTGTCATGAGCGCTTCCGTTCATCGCCGTGTCGCCGCGGCTCCCGGAACTCCTCTGTGTCTCTGACGTCATGTTGCTTAGCAACATGACGCTTTCTCTCTCACCCCTCTGATGACGGTTACGCTCCTGCCCTTTAAATCTCGGCGGGAGATCTGAATCTGGGCCCGTTTGTTTGTTTCCCTGGATTGTGAGTACCATATCAGTTTTGTTCTTCTGTGTACCGACTTCTGCCTGCCTGACCAAGCCTTTTGCCTAATCCCTACTTGCTGATATTTGGACATTGACTTCTGCCTGCCTGACCTTGCCTGTAGCTATTACCCTTTTGCTGATACTTGGATGCCGACTTCTGCTTGCCTGACCTTGCTTTTGCCTATACCTTTTGCTGATATTTTGATGCCGACTTCTGCCTGCCTGACCTTGCTTTGGCCTTTACCTTTAAACCTATTCTTTGTTAAACAAGACCTGCTTAAAGGGACATTTTACTTTTACAAGCTGCAAAAGAGAACTTTGCCTTTCTGTTTGTTATACACCTGCTTAAAAGGGACATTTACTTTTACAAGCTGCAAAAGAGAACTTTGCCTTTCTGTTTGTTATACACCTGCTTAAAAGGGACATTTACTTTTACAAGCTGCAAAAGAGAACTTTGCCTTTCTGTTTGTTATACACCTGCTTAAAAGGGACATTTACTTTTACAAGCTGCAAAAGAGAACTTTGCCTTTCTGTTTGTTATACACCTGCTTAAAAGGGACATTTACTTTTACAAGCTGCAAAAGAGAACTTTGCCTTTCTGTTTGTTATAAACCTGCTTAAAGGGACATTATACTTTTACAAGCTGCAAAAGAGAACTTTTCCTTTGTTTTACAAGCCTGCTAAAGAGGACCTTTTTCAGAAGCTTCAAGTAAGAGCATTTCCTTTTTGTTCTTTGTACTACTTAAAGGGACATTTTAACCTTTGTGGCTTTCCTGCATTCTGGAACAATATTCATTTTTGTTATCTTCTAATCTGCTTCCTGAGTGGGTCACGTCCTGGATATTTCTCAGTGTGCTAGCGTGTGCTTTCAATTCACGCTAGCAGTTGGGTTACATCCCGGATTGATTCCAGAGCGGCTGACACTTATGCTTCTTCGGAGGCTATTTTTGGGAGAAAGGTTTTGCAAGCCGTGGTGCCTTCTGTTTAGGTAACCTGATTTGCTCCCTCCCTTCATCCGTGTCCTAAAGCTTTGGTATTGGTTCCCACAAGTTATGGATGACGCCGTGGACCGGACACACCAATGTTGGAGAAAACAGAATATATGCTTACCTCATAAATTACTTTCTCCAACGGTGTGTCCGGTCCACGGCCCGCCCTGGTTTTTTTAATCAGGTTTGAAAAATTTCTTTCTCTATACACTACAGTCACCATGGCACCCTATAGTTTCTCCTTTTTTTCTCCTAACCGTCGGTCGAATGACTGGGGGGGCGGAGCCTGGGAGGGGCTATATGGACAGCTTTTGCTGTGCTCTTTGCCATTTCCTGTTGGGGAAGAGAATATTCCCACAAGTTATGGATGACGCCGTGGACCGGACACACCGTTGGAGAAAGTAATTTATCAGGTAAGCATAAATTCTGTTTTTTTTTGGTTTGCAGAAATATCACACAATTGGAAAAAATGCCACAGTGTCAAATGTAGAAATAATAATAGAAAATAAATAATAATAATTAAAAAAAAAGTTGACTTGCATAGTAAATAGCATCATAGGATTCTTTATTTCTCCTTAATATTTCAAACACAAACTTTAGTCCTAAAACACCTTAACTTTTTTTCTATACCTATATTGTTCAATTAAAATTAATCATTAAAAGAATAGCGAAAACAATAGATATTAATTAATGTTATTGTATACAAAAATACACAAAATATCACCTATTTTTGTATACACACAGTTCACACATTTATTTTTATTCCAAATGTTTTATTAGTTTAAAATACATGGATTTATGAGCCCTAAAATAAACTATACAAAAACTAATGGTTACTGGCTAAATAAAGGCTAATAGTTACTGGCAGTTTACCATTATTGCTATGACAATCACTACCAATAAGGACTAGACATGTGCATTTGTTTTCAGACAAATAATTACCCATTTGACCATTCGGTGGCATACCAAGTGGACAAATAGAAATGGGCCCAAAATTGTACCGTAACAAAATTTTACATGCCCATTAGAGACATTTTTTTTTCTTCGTGTGATGCTTTTGGCGACAAAAAAATGGGACAGATAACACAGGAGAGGGGGAGATTGTTTGACAAATCAGCTCATTTGTTTGCAGTGATGTACAGGGAATCTGACCATTCATATGCACAACTTCCCCTGTTCAACGCCGACCAGTGGGGGGATGAGAGCTGTTTAGGATGGATCAGGGGTTGGGAGGTGTCAGGTGGTGGTGGTGGTGGGGGGTAATCCCTACACTACAGCAAAAATTTATCTTACAAGCTACTTAAGTAAACCCCTTCACTGCCAGTATTTCAAGTGTGGTGTGCAGCTGCAATTAGCGGCTTTCTAATTGCCAAAAACCAATGGCAAAGACAGGCACGTCTGCCATTTATGAACAAAGGGGATCCCATAGAAGCTTTTACAATCATGTGTCTTATGATTGCAGTAGTTGTGTGTAAATAATTTCAGTGAGAAACCCAAAGACCCAAAAAAGTTAACAATTTGATTTATCAGAAAATAAGTATATTGAGCTGTCTATCAGAGAGGTGGTATTAGCTTCAAAGAGGATTAGTTTCTGCAAGTAATCCTAATAATAGGACAATCTGAAAAAACGAAGATGCGCTACAAAGTAACACACAACAATTTGATTTATATCATTGTATTTGGCGGCCAAGTAATGGCATCAAATATACTAAAATGGGCTTAGATCAATACCTTGAGTTGTCTACTTTAAAAATATATATAGTTTTCATAGGTAAATAAAAAAAAAAAACCAGAGGCTATATTTCTATTTAGTTGAAATAATTTTTATTGCAAAACAATTAAAGAATACATCACACATTGTACAATCTCCATCAAAGTTTACAACAACTCTCCTTCCTTTTGTTGATAGACTGTCAGTTCAGAGTCTATTATATTTGATGTGGCTTTATAAACAAAGTCAAAAAGTAAACAGGGTCTCCAATTGAACAACTATTGTTCCATAGTTGCGTCCGGAAGGATCTGACAATCAGTGTGATTAAACAAAGAACCGCTGATATCGGCAGAGAATGGAGGATGCAACAATCAAACAGAAGATATGAGATTTTTTTTGGCCTCCTTCACCTCTCTGTACCGCCTTGTTATTTTTCCTTAAAACCCCCCCAAAAATAACAAAAATAAAAGGGGAGATTCCCCCCCCTCCTTTATACTGTAACAATAAACAATAAAACTCCCCCCACCCCTCCCACAATAAATTTGATATCAAACATCAACTTGCCTGTCTCATCGCTCCATCAGCCGCCGATCCAGGGAGAGAGCCCCACCACCTCTGGTCATACCTAAGTCTCTACTGTCGCTTGTCGTCTCTCGTTTCCCTATATAGATAGGTTCTTGTCTCCAATCTGAACTGGTAGTGTACCTAACTTCTCTTGCTTTATCTGATTAGTTTCCGCTTAATATCCAATAATTCCAAACTTTTAAACATTGATCATGATTAGCCATTATAAATGATGCTGTTTCAGATAGCTTGTATGTGGTCTTAATTTTTTTCATTACCTCACCCCATGAGGGTATCCCTGTCTTCCAGTATCGCGCCACGCATATCCTAGTAGCCGTACATAAAATGTGTATGAATGTGTTTGTGGCTGAATTAAAGAGTTTTATACGTTAGTTTAACAAAGCTTGAGTCATTGTCAGGGTAATATTTTCAGAAAGCACCTCGCTCAGTAATTTAGATAAATTAGACCATACTTGTTGAATCTGTGGGCATTCCCACCACATATGAATATATGTTCCCGTCTCCTTACAGCCTCTATAGCAATTTTTACTTCTGTTTTGCGTGTAGTGTGACGTGATTATCGGGGTAAGATACCACCTGAAATGCAGTTTTCTTTAAAGTCTGCACTAATCATACCCTTCCTAGAGTCATGAAAGATCCCTTCCCATTCTTCTTTTGAATACCTTATATTAGTATCTTGTTCCCATTTTTCCATTAAAAGAGATTTAGAAGTGTGTTTAGCTGTTTGTAGTGTTATGTATATGGTGGAGATTAATTTTTTTATGTCTATAGCCTGTACTACAAAGTCTTTCCAGTGTTGTCAAGCTCTGTCTAGGAGTTCGGGGTAAGACCTTAGTGATGGTTGATGATATTTGCAGGTACAGAAACCAATGTAATTTATCTGGTAATATTTTTTCCTGTATCTGTTGATATGTGGCTATTTTACCCTTGTGAAGAAAATCAGCTACCCTATAAAGTCCCTTATTTGCCCATTTGCCAATTTGCCCCTGAAAGTCTTGGCCCATTAGTGTCCTAAGTGGTCTCATTAATGAGTCCAGTGGCAATAGCTTTAAAGTAGTGGACAGCGTATACCACAATGACATCATCTCTCCTGTTAGCTTTGAGGCCTTTGTCAATTTAAGTACATCCTTCGGGTGTTCCCATAGAATGTCCTCCGGGTGACCATAGCCTGCCATCGCAGTCTCCACTCTCACCCACACCAAATCATTTTGTTTTTTGCTCATCAAGGTAGTCTGTGCTAGTCTCGCCGCTTGATAGTAGTTAAGCAAATTTGGGACCCCAACCCCCCAAATTGTCTGTTGCATTAGTATTTGTGAGGGTATCCTAGCTTTCCTGTTCCCCCGTAAAAACCCAACCAAATCTGCCTGAAGTTTGCTAAGTTCTGGAATGGGAATCTTGATCGGCAGAGCCCTAAAAAAATATAATAGCCTTGGAAGAATGTTCATTTTAATTGTCGACAAACGACCATACAAAGAAAAGCCTCCAGCCTTCCAGGTTTTAATCTCTTTCCTAATTGCTCTATATAGGGGGACATAATTCAGTCTGTAAAGTTCTGAAATATCACTTAATATTCGAACACCTAAATATTTGATCGCCTCTTTAGCCCACCCGAACGAAAAATTAGTTTCGATGAGCTTTTTGGTGTGGGTTGGGAGGGCAATAGATAAGGCCTCACATTTTTCCTGATTGAGCTTGTAACCTCAGATGTCAGAGTAATCCTGTATGATTTGATATAAGTGAGGCAGAGACACCAGTGGCTTGGTCAGGGTAAGGAGGACGTCATCTGCAAACAGGGATATTTTAAATTCCTCTCTGCCTATCGAGACTCCATGAACCTCTGGGACAAGCGAATCTTTGCTGCTAAGGGCTCTATACAAAGAGCAAATAGAAGCGGTGACAAGGGGCAACCTTGTCTTGTACCATTCCGAATATCAATACTTTTAGATTGGTAGCCTGCCGCTCTTATGTGTGTTGTAGGAAAGGAGTAGATGCCTCTTATAGCTTGTAAAAATGGACCCCAAAATCCCAATTTGGTCAGAACCTCTAGCATAAAATCCCAGTCTATTCTGTCGAACGCCTTCTCCGCGTCCAAAGACAGGACCAGAGAAGGCGTCTGCGTCTTGTTCAGGTAGTCAACCAGGGAGATCGCCGCCTTGTATTATCTGGGGCTTCCCTTCCTAAAATGAATCCCACCTGGTCCGGGTGGATCAGGGCAGGTAGATGTGTCTTAAGTCTATTTGCCAAGATTTTAGTAAAAATCTTTATATCTTGGTTGATTAGAGATATTGGCCTGTAGTTTTTGCATAATCTCAGGTTCCTTCCTGGCTTAGGGATCACCACTATCTTGGCCTGCAAAATTTCTCTTGGGATTTCCCTACCTTGTAAGATGTCATTGCAAAATGTTACAAAATGTGGGGTTAGAACTGATTTGAAAAGTTGGTAGTATTCACCCGGAAACCCATCTGGGCCTGCTGCCTTTCCGGGCTTGAGTTCTTTAATGGCCATTAGGCCCTCCCTGGATGACACCTTTGCATTCAGTTCGTCATTGACTTTGTTATCAATTGGTGTGAGTTTGGCATCATCTAAAAATCTATGGAGCAATTGTCTAGTCTGGTCGTTTTGTGTTGTTTTTTCCCCCGTCATAGAGCTGGGCATAATATTGAGCAAAGTTATCAGCTATCTCTTGTGGGTTTGAGGTACATGTACCGTCGTTTTTCTGCAGAAATGGTATGGAAAGCATTTTGTCTGTTCTCTAAGCTTATGTGCTAAGTACTTATCTGGTTTGTTAGAATAAAGAAAGTATTGTGATTTCAGCTTGTGAGCTGCTCTAAGAGATGCTTTATTCAAAATCATCGACAATTCTAGTCTCTTAGCCTGTAGTTCCTGAAATACTGCTGCCGATAGGTTTTGTTGGTGTAATCTAGTGAGGGAATCTATCTGATTTTGAAGAGAGTCTATCTGGCTTCTATTAGCTTTGGTTAGGGCTGCTTTTTCTTTAATGAGTAACCCTCTAATAAAAGGCTTGTGTGCTGCCCATGTGTTAATTGGGTTAGAGGTGGAACCCGTATTTATTGCCCAGTATTCTAGCATAGTTTGTGAGATAGAGTTGTGTATGCCTGGTTTTTGCAATACAGAAGGATCATAATTCCAGGAGCGCTTTGTGCTAATGTGAAATGTTTCCTTAATGTCTACTTGGACGATGGAATGGTCTGACCAAACACAAGCGTGTATAGTTGAAGATATCAAATCAGGAATCCATATCTGGCTTAAATAAACATAGTCCAACTTTGAGTATGTATTATGCGCATGAGAATAATAGGTGTAGTCTGTGGTCTTACCATATAAAGTGTCCCAGGAGTCTATAATGTTGTGTGATAAAAAAGATCTCTTATCTTTTTAACCATGGAGTTGTGTCTCTGTTGTTTTTGAGTCAATTTTGTCCTGCCCATGTGCTGATATGCATACATCGCTATATTAAAATCGCCTCCTAGCAGGATCCTCGCTTGGGACCATTGGGTTAATAAGAAGGATATGTGAGAGAAAAAAGATATTTAAGTCTCGTTAGGTGCATAAATGTTGCATAAAACAATTTGTTTATCTCGTTGCCTCCCTCGCACTATTAAGAATCTCCCCTCTGGATCTCTAATCGTTTCCTCTACTACAAATCCCAAGGATTGATGTAACAGAATCGAAACCCCCCTCTTCTTTGTGTCTGTTGTTGAGTGGTGGTGTTGTGTAAAGCATTTTGACCAGTATTTCGGCACTACTTCTCTGGTAAGTGCCGTCCGTCGTTTAAGATCTGTATTGAGGCCTCTTACATTATGTGAAACTAAACGTATATCGCCAGTCATTACTTACAGTTTGGAGTCTAGGGCTCCCCCCCCCCCCTGGATCAACCGCTCCTTCACTCATTACCTCCTTCATAAATTGCAAATATATGCCTCCATGTCTAGACCTTTCATATGAGCAGGACAAGCAGTGCAACAAGACAAAAACAAGAGCGAAAACAGACAAGTTATAGAATATTTTCAGCATATTATTTGTACAACAATGAATGAAAACAATGAAAGCAATAAAAAACATGTTTCTCCTACATTTGATAACTGCATGTAGGAGACAAATGTAAAGAGTGAAAAAAAGGATAAAAAAACTTCCTTCCCATTCCCTACCTCCCCCCCTTGTATAATCCACTTTATGAGTACATTATACTCCCACTGCTAATAAAATATCTTTGGGCAAAAATAGACAAAAAAATAAGATAAAGTGTTTGTGTTTGTCTTGGGCCAACTACAACCTGGCCAAATCAGAACAGTTCCTTCTCCGAGCCATGTATATCAGGAAGTGTTCTTCAAAACCTTAATCTCTCAACTTTCAAACTTTTGTACTAAACCTAAATCTCTCAACTTTTAAACTTTTGTACATCTTATATCATCTCAGACTTTTGGCCCGAGTTGGAAAAAAGACAGAAATAAATAAAGGTGGAAACCCACCCACTTACACTCCTCTGGTGTAAGACCTGTGAATCAAACCTCTAGGCTGATGGGAATGTCATGTCTTGGCTTTCTTCTTTGTAACTCTTGTCCACTTTTGTCGTTGTGGTTGGCTAGATCCCGCTGCTTGCTGCAGAGTATCCACCATTTGCTTCATCTGTGGCAGATCTGGGGTCTCCAAGTGTAATTTACTGCAGATATCTGGGATCTCCGTCGGTTCTCTGAGACTTATAGATCTCCCATCTATATCTGATCTGGTGTTTCCTCAAGAGTGTAGTGAGAGGCTTCAGATAGCTTCTTCTCTGCAGTTTTCTGACACACAGGTCTTGATAAAATTGGATCACTGATCCCTGGAATTTAAATGTAGAATTTTTCCTTGCTGCCACAAGGATTTCTTCTTTTTCTGGAAATCTGAGGAATTTGACAACCACATCTCTAGGAGGAGCCTCTTCTTTTGGTTTGGCTCGCAGTGCTCTGTGTGCTCTTTCTAATTGAAATTTCTCTTCGGCCACCTCACCAGAAATGGCTTGGAAGAGCTGATGTAGATAGATGCCCAACTCATCTGCTGAGACAGATTCCGTTATCCCCTTCAAGCGTAGATTACATCTACGGCTTCTGTTTTCAAGATCTTCTAATTTGTCTTGCATTTCAGTAACCTCTTGCTGCTGAGCAGTGAGTTGCTGGTTGAAACTAGTAAGATCTTCTGTTACTGAGGTCTCAACCTCTTCAAAGGCCACCACTCTACAGCCTAGGTCTGTGACATATTGCTTTATTTCTGCCAGGCTGTTAGTCACTGTGCTTTGAAATGAATCAATTTTTTCCCAGAGCTTCTCGAAATTCTTATTAATATCTTGTTTGGACACCAGGGTTATATTTTTATTTAAAGTGACATGCCACCCACATTTTTTCTTTTATGATTTAGAAAGAGAATGCAATTTTAAACCTCTTTCTAATTTACTTATATTATCTAATTTGTTTTATTCTCTTGATATTCTTTGATGAAAAGCATATCTAGATATGCTCAATAGCTGCTGATTGGTTACTGCACATAGAAGCATCATGTGATTGGCTCACCATGTGAATTGCTTTTTCTTCAAATAAGGATATTTAAAAAAAATGAAGCAAAATAAATTATGGAAGTAAATTGTAATGTTGTTTAGATTTCTATTCTCTATCTGAATCATGAAAGAAAGATTTGGGGTTTAGTGGCCCTTTAAGCTGAGTGATAGCAAAAATGCTAAAAAATCTCAAGTACATTGGGAAAGTTTTTCTCTGAAAATCCCAGTAGCGAAGGGGGTAAAGGAATCTGAAAGTCAAAATTAAATTTAATCTTATTAAATTGCACTTACATTAATAAAAAAAAAATCTAATTAACTTTTATTATCATATTTAACTCTTTCTCTTGGTATTGATTGTTGAGAGGATACTGAGGTAGGCGCATAAGCGTACATGTGTCAGCAGCACAATATAGTAGTTATGGGTGCAATAATGTTTGTAACAATACTTTACATATAGTGCCTGTATGCCCCTTAACCTACCTGATCCATCTGAAAAGACGTAGCCTATATCAGAATGTCATCTAGGTAAGGAGCTACTGTCATGCCCTAAGCTCTCACTATGGACAAAGAGCTCAGAGAATCTTTAAAAAGATTTTTAGTGCTGATGCCAGACAAATGGGAGTAGCATACATTGGTAATGCCTGTTTAGAATGGCAAATCTGAGAAAGTTTGAATTCCTGTGAAATATGCAAATAGGCATCTTTCAAGTCTATGGTAGACATAAATTGAGTCAATGAAGGGGGAATTAGGGCATATGGGTAAATAAAACTCCTTAATTATATTATTTTGTATTAAATTAATACTCTACAAAGTTCATACTCCCTATGTCCACTTAATTATTTTGTATTAAATTAATACTCTACAAAGTTCATACTCCCTATGTCCACTTACTTGTTTTTCTGGTATAAAAGGGAGATAGGGCACAAAACACACATAAAAACCAGATGGATTGTGGTGCTGCAAGATAGAAGCTGTCCCTTTAGCCGCAATCAGCGGTGGTTGGCTTATTTTAAAAACTTAATTTCAACACTGATTTGTAGGAGAAGCTTTCACATTAAAAAACCCGAGTACCTTTTCTCAGCAAGTTATAACCTGCCTCCACATGTAATTGGTTTAATATACACTTGCTTGCCCAGTGTTTACTCTGCTCACACTTCTCTGTATGGGTGCTGTATCCACTTAATACGGTACTTGGTGTCTACTTCAATGTCCGCCTATGGCATGCAACCCATAATGCAAATCAGAATGTAGCAACAAAATCCAACAAGTGTCCGTTTTCAATGAATAGTATAATCTGTCTTACCCGGTTCCTCCGGTAATACGGACCTCCCAACTGGCAAACTTTACCTCCGTCAAGCTGCTGGGCGGTCTTGTTTGTAGCATATCTTCTGTGCAGTAGACAGTCTGTGTGCTCATTGGTTAGTCCAGTGGGTGTGTGCGTGAGTATGTGAATGGCCCTTCCAATCCAGACTAGGTAACACGCTCAATGTTCCGTGCTCAATGATTGCGGCCCCAAATTCAAACAAACAGAGAGAATAGTAATACGGAGCACCAGAACAGCGTAAAAAAGAAAAAATATATACTTTATTTGGCAAAGTTAAAAAACGAAAATTGCTCTTGGCAATCAGTAGGGAATTACAAGGAAGTTCCCCCAGCAAAGTACAATAACGGCTGACGCGTTTCGGCTTTACGCTGTACTCTAAGCCTCATAAAATTCCTATTACCATATTACTAATTTAATACCTAAAACATTTGCTGATAGGTCTTTAATCCACCAACCCTACCTATTCGGAAGTTAACCGTTTCATGACTGCTCATATACATTGTATGCAGTATGTCAATCACCATAGGCTGTTACAACACTCGCTATGTGTCATTACCTGTTTCAAAACAGTATTGTTTATTTATTTATTTAATAGTATATTTTCAATCAATACTTATTATTGTTAACCCTTCAGTGCTGTTGATAATTTCTCACTATGTTGGGTGTACTAACATTTCACCAAATTTTACTAACAGATCACTCCTCTCTTTTATATTGTATCCATAGCCATAGGCTGTTACAGCACACGCTATGTAACATTAACTGTTTCAAGACAGTACTATTCGTGAATTGATTTTATTTAAATTTTATTCTAATTTTAAATATTGCTCATTAACCCTACAATGTTATTGTTTATTCATCACTAAATTGTGTTTTAGTAACTGATCACTGTTCTATTTCTCGTTCAGTGAATAAAGAATATAGAATATGTATTACGTTATATACAGTTTAATTAACTTATGTGGACATTAGCCTCTGTCAAAAATATGTGTATAATTGATGACATTTTTGTAGAAACTTATAAAGCTGACTCAAGACTATACGATTACAAAGATCACCAAAAATTGATAAGGTCAAATTCCAAATTGAGCCCCATAGGGATCCTCGTCTTCAATCTGAATATCCAGAAAGCTTCTCTTTCTGCTAACAAATTTTCTCTACTACTTTTGCTTGTTGTACTTTTATAACCTCTCTCTCTCAGTTTGTTCATCAGATGTTTAGCCTGTTCCTGGTAAACATTCTCCTTTGAGCAATTGCGTTTTAAGCAAATAAACTGCCCTTTCGCCACTGCCTTAAAAACTCTTTCTGGATGGCAGCTCCTAGCATGCAACAAAGAGTTGCCAGAGATTGGTTTATAGTAAACCTTTGTCTCTATAGGTTCCCATGAACACCTCTCAAAGTGATGTCTAGAAAGTTGATCTCCTGCTTATTATGTTCTGAGGTAAAACTGATTCCAACATTGTTGTTATCCAAACCCTTTGTGAAATCCAACAAGCTCACATGGTCGCCTTGCCATATAAACAGGTAATCATCTATATATCGCTTAAACCACACAATACTTCCCCTGTGAGGGTTTCCATCCCCAAAGACGTGGAACAGCTCCCACCGACCCATGAACAGGTTTGCATAGGAGGGGGCAAACTTAGCCCCCATAGCTGTTCCACGCCTCTGGAGATAGAAAAAACCCCAAACTCGAAGTAATTGTGGGTAAAGAGAAATTCTGCTACCCTCAAAAGAAATTCAATTCAGAATTTGACCTTATCAATTTTTGGTGATCTTTGTAATCGCAAAAATTTCATCAATTATACACATATTTTTGACAGAGGCTAATGTCCACATAAGTTAATTAAACTGTATATAACGTAATATATATTCTATATTCTTTATTCACTGAACGAGAAATAGAACAGTGATCAGTTACTAAAACACAATTTAGTGATGAATAAACAATAACATTGTAGGGTTAATGAGCAATATTTAAAATTAAAATAAAATTTAAATAAAATCAATTCACAAATAGTACTGTCTTGAAACAGTTTATGTTACATAGCGTGTGCTGTAACAGCCTATGGCTATGGATACGATATAAAAGAGAGGAGTGATCTGTTAGTAAAATTTGGTAATATGTTAGTACAACCAACATAGTGAGAACTAATCAACAGCACTGAAGGGTTAACAAAAATAAGTAGTGACTGAAAATATACTATTAAATAAATGAATAAATAAATAAATAAATAATACTGTTTTGAAACAGGTAATGACACATAGCGAGTGTTGTAACATCCTATGTATATGAGCAGTCATGAAACGGTTAACTTCCGAATAGGTAGGATTGGTGGATTAAAGACCTATCAGCAAATGTTTTAGGTTTTAAATGAGTAATATGGTAATAGGAATTTTATGAGGCTTGGAGTACGGCGTAAAGCGAAACGCGTCAGACGTTATTGTACTTTGTTGGGGGAACTTCCTTGTAATTCCCTACTGATTGCCAAGAGCAATTTTCGTTTTTAAACTTTGCCAAATAAAGTATATATTTTTTATTTTTTAAAAAGCGTGAAAAGTCTCTATTTTGAAAGTAGGAGCTTTCAGAAATGTGTTCAGGATTTTGAGATCCAATATCAGCCTGTAAGTCCTATCTTTCTTTGGAACAATGAAAATGTTTAAATAGTACCCCTGAATCTGTGAACCAGAGTACTCACTCCCATGGCTTCTATGTCTGTTACACAAGCTAAGAAAGCTCTTAAGAGCTGACTACAACAGTGCAACTCTTGGCAGGGCCCTCTACCCTATAATTGTTTTGTTGTACTCACCCTTTGTTTACAGCACTGCGGAATCTGTTGGCGCTCTACAAATAACCGATAATAATAATAATAAAATAATCCATAAAATGATATTTTAGAGAAAGGAGGAATCTTCCTCAAGGAGGGCGAGATCAAAAGCCTATGCGCAACCCCTGGGAAATTATGTTCAGTACCCACGGAATATGACTGGATTTTTCCCTAGCCTCCTGAAAATGTTCAGTCTACTCCCTAACAGAACTGAGTCTGAGTCGGAGGTTGCACCTGCATGCTTATTTGAAAGAAGGGAGAAACTTTTTTTGTTTTGTTTTGGATGTCAATTTGCAGTGCTATAAAAATAAATGATAATAATAATAGACAAACAGGAACCAGGCTTGAGGTGTCTGAGTTCCATGACACTGAAGAGTATGATCTTTTCATCTTGGAAAGGCGAAGGGAGTGAAAACATCTAGCAGACTTAAAGGGACAGTCAAGTCCAAAAAAACCTTTCATGATTCAGATAGGGCATGTAATTTTAAGCAACTTTCCAATTTACTTTTATAACCAATTTTGCTTTGTTCTCTTGGTATTCTTAGTTGAAAGCTAAACCTAGGAGGTTAATATGCACATTTCTTAGACCTTGAAGGCCACCTCTAATCTAAATGCATTTTGATAGTTTTTCACCACTAGAGGGCATCAGTTCATGTGTTTCATATAGATAACATTGAGCTCATGCACGTGAAATTACCATGGAGACAGCTCTGATTGACTAAACTGCAAGTCTTTTCGCTACAGATGCGGAAGCGTCAGTGAGATCCGGGGGGTTGGCGGAGCAAACCAACATACACAGGCTACAGGGGAGCAAGCTGCCAGAAACGGCCGGTGGAGCCGTGCAAGCACACAGAAGAACAAAGTGAGGCAGCTGCTCTGTAAGGAGTGCAAAAATCAAGGGCTTCCAGAAAAAAGATTAAAAGAAAAAATCCTTTATTTAATCATTTAAAAATGCAGGCAGTACAGGGCAAACAAACTCCCTGTACTGCCTGCATTTTTAAATGATTAAATAAAGGATTTTTTCTTTTAATCTTTTTTCTGGAAGCCCTTGATTTTTGCACTCCTTACAGAGCAGCTGCCTCACTTTGTTCTTCTGTAAACTGCAAGTCTGTCAAAAGAACTGAAATAAGGGGGCAGTCTGCTGAGGCTTAGATACAAGGTAATTACAGAGTTAAAACGTGTATAATTATAACTGTGCTGGTTATGCAAAACTGGGGAATTGGTAATTAAGGGATTATCTATCTTTTTAAACAACAAAAATTCTGGTGTTGACTGTCCCTTTAATCCTGCCCTCAACTTGTGGTAGGAAAGTTCCTTAACCTCCAGTGACTGTAGCAATGATAGCATCTAGTCCAAGTCCAAACAAAATCTTTCCCTAAAATGGGAGGGAAAGAAGTATAGTATATCAGCAGACAGGGCCGTACTGGGACCAAAAAGAGGCCCAGGCATTTTAGGACAAAGAGGCCCCCTCCCCTCCCCTCCGCTCACCATAAAGTGCTATAAGGGCAAAAATTATATGTCACATAACACACATTTAGCTGTAGCTATAAGCACAAAGTATATGTCACATGCCACCAAAAAAGGTCCTGGTCCTCTGATGGACCTCACCTGCTTAATTTGCTCTGCAGGCAGCTCTCATCCCAGATGATCGGTTACATGTAGAGATTTGTGCTACCACTCAAGGTGATGACCTCTGGTTGGCACTACCTATATATGTGCACTTTAAGGACTAATGTAACCCCTTATCTCTCTTCAGATCTCCCTATACACACAAATACACGGGTTATGATGCTGTCTTGCTGGCAGCCTCTGTAACATACCTTGGTTGCCTGCCATGGCCTCACTGCTTGAAGCTACTAGATATCTGGAGGTGTTATGCCAAGAAACTGAGGTCTCCCTGGAGCTGGATAATGGTTGTTCGTCCTGACGCAGGGGGCAAGTGTGAAGTTCTCTATCTTGTGCAGATGCTGAGCACTCCTGTATAGCATATGGAGTGGCAGAGATGGCAGCTACCACATGATCTAGAGAGCTTGTTCGAGTTCTGTGCTGTGGTACTTCGTGCCAGTGTGCAGTATACATACACGTATAACACTTTATTAGTTTAGAAGCCATATTCTCATGTAGAGGGAACAGGAGGGTGTCAGGTTAATGTTTAGCTACAAAAAATATATTTTTTTTTAACAAATTAACTGCTCTAAGAAATTGAATGCCCATATAACTACTTTATTATAATGCAAACTTTCTATAACATGTATTTATTTTTTTACAATTTATCACTTTCTCAAAATCACCCTTATCAATGACACCTGCTCTGACTATACTTGTGTGAAGGTGTCTGAAGAAAAAAGAAATCTAATATTCATAATGGATTAGCACCGTAACTGATTAAATATAAAATAGAGTAAAATGATTTTTTTGTTTGTTTTTCTAATTACGTATGTGCAGTCAGGGCCGCCATCAGGGGGTGACAGGGGTGACTCCTGTCAGGGGCCCAATGAGCCAGGGGGGCCCCATGAGGCAAAAACTAAAAAAAAAAAAAAAAATTTTTTTTTTTTTTTTTTTTAATTTTGGCAGCCACCAGTGGGTACTACAGGAGAGTGCTAATTGAGCATGGGAAATGTTATTACAAGGAGTAAAGTATTAGCATTTGAGAGGATTTCTTAGTGTGCACTAAACCACTATGCTCAGTGTGAGACAGACTTGGCACTTTGTACAGTGTGTGCCTGAGTCAGACGGCAGATCACTTTCATTTGAAGAGGAGGTAGGACTTACTTAGCAAATGTTTTTTATTTCTTTGTGCAATTTTGGATTGTAACTTCAGTGTGGTAGTAGTTGTATGGTGGGGCTAGGGGTCCATAAAAACAAATTTTTTTAGCAGCAGTGTATTTATGATTATTTGACAATGCTGTAGAAATTCTATATTTAAAGCCATGCAGAAATGTTTCCTCCTCAATACACAAATGGTAGATGCCCTTTTGGCAGATATGCATTTTATATATATATATATATATTACATTCCAGTTTACTGCCCCTTTATGCAAGGACTTTCCAGATGCAAGGAGGCATTTTATCTAAGATTTTTACATCTGCATAAAATTTTATACTCTCAGACTAAGATTGCTAAGTGTTTGAAATGAGACAGGTTAACTTAAAACTGTTCAGTTTACACTACAGCTGACTTAGTTTTGAAATACATACCAACAAGCCTAAATCCTGCATTTAACCAGATCTAATGGTATGAGTACCACAGCTTATGGTCCCACCAAGACCATATAGAGTACAGCATTTTCAAAATCCATAAGTACAGCTGACAGATGGGAAAATTTGTACACTATATTTGAAGTGGTGCTCTTGGTTGGGGAAAATGGGAAAAAAACAAACAAACATATGTCAACCTTTTAAAGCTACTTTTCTTCATCTAGCCATCTACCCAGCTCATTAATGTACAATTTTGAATTCACAGAATTATTTTTGTTTGCACATTTACAAATATGATTCTTTAAAAAGTGATCTCTTAATTTCTGCATTTTTTTTTATCATGCATGTCACACACTGTTGATTTAGGGGATGCAAGGTGCATAAATGTTTCCTCCTGTGAGTTTATGTGGGTGTATGTGTTTATGTCTTTGTGCTTTGGTTTGTGTCTCTATGTGTATGTATTTTTTATCTGTGGGTCTCTCTGTGAAGGTGGGTGTGTATGTCTTTGTGCATTTTCTGTGGATGTCTGTGAGGGTGTGTGCATATGTCTTTGAGCTTTTTCTATGGGTGTTTCTGTGAGGGTGTGTGTGTGTATGTATGTATGTCTGTTTTCTGTGGGTGTCTCTGTGAGGGTGTGTATGTCTTTGTGTGTTTTCTGTGGATGTCTCAGTGAGGGTGTGTGTATGTATGTCTTTCTGTGTTTTTCATGTGGTTGTCTCTCTGTGTTTGTGTGTGTGTGTGTGTATATGTCTTTGTGTGTTTTCTGAGGCTGTCTCTGTCGGTGTTTCCTTGGGTGTATGTGCAAGTTTGATTTTGTGTGTGTGTGTCCATTGTCTGTTCCTTTTTAGGACATTTTGACCTTACTACTGATTATTCACATCTTTCTACAGACTTTGAGACTAACAAGACCTTTCCGGAAGTAACCACTCCACCATTTAACCTTTAAATGATTTTTTAGGCAGTTCAGGGCCCTTCCTTTCAGCCACTGCATGCTGTTGTCATAATTTAGTTGTCATCTTTCTTTACAAAAAGATAATCAGAACTCCATATTCTGTTTTCTAAATCTCCTTTTTTTACAAAACTGTAGTTTACCTCATTACTTGTCAGGTCAATGTAAACAAGTGCTAAGTGTCTGTTTGGGTTTCTGTGTCTGAGTGTGTTTCTTTGCGTGTCTGCTAGAGTGTCTATATGTGAATCCTTATGTGTGAGTGTGTTTGTGTGTTTCAGTGTATGAGTGTGTCTGTGTGTGTGTTACTACCTTTACAACATTTCCAAGTTTAAATAGACAATTAAGAATAAAGTGCATATACGTTTTAGTCACTTGGTCAAAAATTGCACATGTCAAAGAAGGGGGCCCTGATCAATGGTTGAGTCAGGGGCCCCAAAATTTCTAGTGGCGGCCCTGTGTGCAGTCATTGATGTGATTTTAAGCATTGAAAATTAAAATAGCTCATAATAACTATTTGTAGAGGACAATGTGGGGGGGGGGGGAATGTTTTCCTTATCAGAGCAGCTGTCCTCCTCGGGCTACCCGGTAAACAACTCGTACACACCTCAGGTTTCTCCCGCCTCTCTTCCCGCCCTTGCACTGTGCTGAGGTTACACGGAGCAGGAGTTTGCCCCGAAACAGTGCATGAAAAGCGGAGTTTAGGACAAGTCCTGCAGCACAGGGTAAGGTAAGTGCCTGGGCCAACATTACTCTCCTACGCTACTCCTGAGTCCTGAGACAGTCTGTGTCATCTCATCTGGACACTGCACGCACCGCGGCATCAGTGTAGTGGGGCCGCGTGCCTTGTCCACATGACACAGACTGTCTCAGGATTCAGGAGTAGCGTAGGAGAGTAATGCTGGCCCAGGCCCGTATACTCACCTGCCTTTGGATTCCCCAGCAGTGCTCGGAGCCATTTGACTGCCCTCCTGTATAGGGACAAGGCTGACTCGTGAGAAGGGGTACTGCACACACACTGGCACAATGTGTGTACTTGTCTTAAGCAGAGTTAGTCTGACGTCACCACCACCAGTCACAGATATTAGTGTGCGGCGGCCACAGCCCGGTATTGTAGCAAGCCGCAATGAAAATGAATGTGATTGAATGCTGCATATTCATCATATAAACATAAATAATACATATACAATAATAAACAATATTTAGTAAACAATATACATTTTAGTTATGACTATTCACGGAAATAGTGGGCGTGGCTAAGCTAACCGGCGGCCCACCAGGCAATTGCCCGGTATGCCCTATGGCCAGTCCGGGCCTGTCAGCAGACCATGACTTCAGCCATAAGGCTTTTCTAGTCAGAACAGTCATATCAGCACTCTTTGTATTAATGCAAGATATTTCAACAACTGCATCACAAATTAAACTGCTTACAGTATTGATTAACCTCAAGCAATCCTGAATTTCATCAAGGGAAGCTTCTAGAGAAAGAGATATCGTCATACTATACTGCAGTAGCTACAGATATGCAGGCTACACTAACAGCTGAAAGAAACATATAGCATGCTAGCTGAAAGGATCTCCTGAGGAAACGTAAAGTTATCTGTCCATCAGATCCTTAAAAGAGGTACGTACTGTCTCTAAAGGAATGGTAGTCCACCTAGCCAAAGTGGAAATAACAGTGTCCATGTTTGCAATTGTCTCCCATACCTCCAATTTTTCAGAGGTAAAACGGAACAGGTTTATGAATTTGGTGAGGGGAACAAAGGGAAATGTCTGGTATGTACCATTCTTTGTTAATTAGCTCAGAAACTGCATAAGGAACCGGGAAGGCAGATATCTACCTTTAAGAACTTATCAATATTTCTCACAGACTGTTTGTCTGCAGGTGGGGGGTTCTCATTCTGCAAGGCAATTAAAAACTTCCTGCAATAAAGAGTGTACGTTCTCTAATTAAAGGACAAATGTTCTGCTACTTTGTCAGAAGGGGGGTCCTAGCTTTCTGAATAATCATCGTCCGCTGAGGAGGAGGATTCTTATTCAGTTGTACTACTGCAGGGTACCTAGATGTGTTGCTCCTTAAGGATGTCGCAGATGAGCCCAGGGCCTTCAAATGGCTCTCTCTGTATTTCTCATGTATTTGCATTTAACTGGTGGAGGAAAGCTGTCAGTTGTGAAATTGCAGAGTGAATGCACAGTTTTAGGTTAGAAGGTAGGTCCATAGAACTGTCAAGGGGATAATCCTTGTGGGTAACAAACTCTGAGTACTCTGCTTCAAATACAATGCTGTACGACCCTGTCTAGCTATAGACACAGACTCAGCATATAGGTTAAGTTGAGTAGGGGAACACATCAACACTTACTTACATAGCAAATACATATGAGAAGGAGTTTAATATTCAGTAGACCACCCTTCTAAAGGATCAGAGATATATCCTAAGACTTTAGCTGCCCCAGTTTGCTCCATAATGATGTTGAATACCAAGGACAGGCAAAATTAGATAGCAGCACACAAATATAAAAGGTACAGAAAGGATTAAAACCTTCAGGGGAACACACAAATATTGAAACAGACTGGAGCTTCTGTGACGGAATTAGAAAAAAAAATGGGTATTGCCTCTTTAAAAGAAAAAATTGTACTTTAAAATATAAAAATAATAGTTTGAGTCAATCAAGTGTAAAATAAATATAAATGTATGCATGCTTTTGTTATTAAGGGTGCTTACCACTCTCAGGGTCTGAGGAGAAATTGCAGTGTGTCATCAAAGATGGCCACTGTCTGAGGGAAAGTAGAAACAGAGCACATTTTTGGTGGGAAAAAAGAAGCTCAGAAACTTCTGAAAATGAGCTCCCTAGCTTCAGAAATCTTCCTTGATCATCTGAGACAATTCCTCAATTTTACTGTAAATCATATGTAAAAGTGCCCAAAACTGTATGCAGTGTTATATGACGTATGTAACTATGTCCCCAGGATATATGAATAATGTGCTTCATGCTAATAGCCTGTGGGCTATGTGACTGCAAGTGCCAACTTACCAGTCAGCAGTCACTCTACTGTGCTTACCAAAGCTGCAGAAGACCTGATTCCAGTAGAAGAGCCCATCCTGTTTAGTAAACTCTAACACAGGATCTGAGGAATTTAACAGGAAGAGACTGCAGGACAAGTCTCAGTGACACCTGTGGCAGCCACGTTACAAACTCCTGCAGGAGAATTACTCTCACTGCTAATGTACTCCTTTACACCCTTCTGTCCTATTCCCAGCTGAGGGGTATCATAGGTACCACATTGGTCTGATAGCCCCTTTCATTCAATGTGTATATCAGCACATCAAGATTTACCTTCACTCCTTGCTGCACACAAAATATGGACAAAGAAATCATTGTAAAGTGGGAGGGATTAAAACTCTGTTGTGTGGGGTGTTTTGCCTCCTCCTGTAGAGCTGGACTTTAATCCAACATGTGATGGCTTGTGGACTCTCATCATTTTATGAAAGAAAAAGAGTTTTGAGTAAGAATAAATACTCAGTTACTTGCTCTTTAAATAACGACTTGATAGTTGATAAACTTTTTTATATACCTAGGCAGGTACAAAGGTATAGCTAACGTGATTTAAAAATATGTCAATTTTTAATATACATTTAATACGATACATGAGACATACAATAAAAATTGTGTGCTAATCAGAATAATCTCCTTTATAGTTTTTTTGTGAAACTACTGCCATCTAGTGGCTATTTTTTATATATAATAAAGGGAGGTACAGTGATTTATGTCTATGTAAATTTGCTTTATAAAAGGTCTGCAAATGACCCAAAATGTTGCATCTTCTGTTATTTTGTATTGCAGAGCTTTCCAAACTTTGCATGTTGGTGACACTTTAGACCTAGATCATTTTGCGACACAGTAATTTAGTTTTACTAGCAAACAGGAGGTTAAACTAACTTGTTTTTAGAGATACGGACACATACATAAATTATATAATAACTAAATGTATTTACAAGTAACAGTATGTAAGTTTGTAAAAGAATTTTTTTAAAAAAAGTTTAATAACACCAAAAACTACTTTTTTAATGGAATGTATGAGGTTGATGGGATGAACACAGTTTCTGGGTGGAAATACTAGATTAAGACACTCACATTTCATCATCAAGCATTTTTAAGCTTCCACTTCCTATCCATATATCAAGAGCAGGAGCAGCAAGGCACTACTGGGAGCTAGCTGCAAAAAAACCCCCAACAACACTGACTTCTGACATCAGCTCAGCGTTTAAGCTGAGCTGCAAACACACTGCTGTCTCTCTTACTGACTACACATGAAGTCAGAAGCCAATGTGCCGCCAATAGGAATAGTTTCAGTTCCCGATGAAGTGCGCCATTAGCTTAAGATGATCTGTGACCCACTAGGTATCAATCACGTGTCAACCAAGTGATATGCGTAGCAAGCAGGCAGGCAGAAAGTCGAAAACCAAAAAAAAAAATTAAAGTAAAAAAAATTTTTTGTGCTGAAGCAGGGTACACACCGACACACTGCCACAGAGACACTAATGTGTCACGACACACAGTTTGGAAAGCACTGCTGTATTGTTTAGTATACTTTACTGACTTAAAGGGACAGTCAAGTATAAATTAAACTTTCATTATTCAGATAGGACTTTTAATTTTAATCAACTTTCCAATTTACTTTTATCATCAAATGTGCTTTTTTCTCTTGGTATTCTTAGTTTAAACTAAACATAGGTAGGCTGATATGCTAATTTCTAAGCCTTTGAGGGCTGCCTCTTATCACAGGCTTTTTAAATCTCTTTTCAACACAAAGAGACAGAAAGTACACGTGGGCCATATAGATAACACAGTGTTCAGGCACAGAAAGTTATTTAAGATTTAGCACAATACAATGCTAAATTTAAGACAATAGATAATAAACAGTCACAGTCATGTGATCAGGGGGCTGGAAGAAGGTTCCTAGATACAAGGTAATCACAGAGGTAAAAAGTATATTAATATAACTGTGTTGGTTATGCAAAACTGGGGAATGGGTAATAAAGGGATTATCTATCTTTTAAAACAATAACAATTCTATGGTAGACTGTCCCTTTAAAGGACCAGTCAACACAGTAGATTTACATAATCAACAAATGCAAGATAACAAGACAATGCAATATCACTTAGTCTGAACTTCAAATGAGTAGATTTTTTTTCTGACAATTTTAAGAGTTATGTCTTTTTTCACTCCCCCTATACCATGTGACAGCCATCAGCCATTCACAAATGCATACACACTTATTCTTGCTCAGTATGCAGTATGCTCAGTAGGAGTTGGTGACTCAAACAGTTTGAATATAAAAAGACTGTGCACATTTAGTTAATGGAAGTAAATTGTAAAGTTGTTTAAAATGGCATGCTCAGGTGTAAGGTCAGGGAGACACCTGCTCTGTATCTCCTAATGAGCTATTGGCAGCGGGAAAGCGTGCTGAACACCCCTGGCCTGGGGCGGCTTAATCAAGCAAGTTATACTCAGCTACCGGCTCCTTCAAAAGTGCTAAGACATCGCACTTATGTTTGCAGATTGGATACATGGTTTGAAATTGTGAAAAGTATCAAAAGAAGTAAATGTATATTACAGATCCCATTACCACCTTGATCCAGGGAAACAAAGGCTAAAAGCTCTCCTGGTAGAGCAACAGAACGATACAATTCAGAAACAACGCTACACCCCATCTGTCTCCTAATCGGGATTCTAATACTAAGGAACACGTTAATTATTGAGAAGCTTATCTGAGCAGCGGACGTAGGTGCTTACAGATACAGGGGCTGCTGCGGCGGAGGTGCGTGGTTTACCCGGAGCAGGCTGACCTAGCGGTTGATCCCTGGGATGGAAGCCCGTGCGACCGGGCTGAACTGACCTGTTGGGGACTGTGTTTGGAGAGGTATCTCTGGCTGGCAATCCACCCCCTTTCTGCTTCTCTTGGCCCCTCTCTGCGGCTGTGCATCCGGTACGGCGGAGTGATACTCCCTCTGAACCCTCTGAGACGGCTCGCCGCAAGACACAGCTCCTGTGGATCATCTGACCGGGATATCTGACACCCGAAAGTGCAGTGCTGACTTGCGCTGTGGGGGAACCACTCGAGAAGCGGCCTAACTGGTGTTTGTCTGCCCGTGTTTGAGGAGGAGGGCTGGAATATCAATTACAGTGCTTGCTTCACCTTCAACTCTTTTTCTCTCTCCCCACCGATGTTGCGTGGAGAGGTAAAGAATTAAGAACCTCGGCTAAAGAGCCCTCAGAGAACTTGAACCGCTGGAGACACTATTATACCCTATAGGACCAGGGTCAGGTACTATCTTACTATATTCCAGAGCTATTTTTTCTCATAATATAAGAGTGCTGCTTGCTAGCTCTGGCTTGTGGGATCATTGACCATTTATTTTTGTGAAGCTCAAACCACACATTAATATAATTGACTTGACAACTGAACGCTGTAATATAGCCAATATCACTAGCTGCTGAAATTTGACACAATTGTGTATACAGATATGGCTGCTGCTTAATTGCTTAAAAGGAATATGCAACAGAGCTGCGAAAATTACCAGTGGCTATGATTATATACTCTTGCTAGTTTAGACTGCTTTCTTTGTCTAACAAGATTTATATGTGTATGTGGGTCCATTTGTACGTATGTGTATACGAGTCAGGGTACAAGTGGGCATATGTGGGTCCTACATAAATAGGTTTAAACTTATAACATAATATTGCCCTTGAAAGTGGTTATTTTCCAATTGTGTATGATTACTATCGTTGAATGGAAAGTAGCATTGTTTAAGATAGCACTGCTTAAGAGTATAACGCTATATATTTCAAAAGATACTTTATTTTTTCTCTTGAGATATCTAAAGTACCTAAGATAAGTAAAGTATCTTAGGGTGGATATAAGCTTAGGTGAAGGGGAAATAAAGGAGAAAGAGAAAAGGGATAAGAAAAGTACATCCTTGCAAGCCTGAAACTAATTAAAAAGTTGCTACTGACAATATAGAATTCACAGCACAAAATTTATTTAATTTATCACTTCCCTCACAGTCACTCCCGTCACTGAGTTTTTTTTATTTTTTTTTAAAAAACAGACACCAAGAAAAAAAAAATGGCATGCTCTATCTGAATAATTAAAGGGCCACTGTAAGTAAATATTTTCTATGCCTGTTACTAACTATCTACCCCAAATACGCTTTTTATCAATAGCATTTCATTAACATATCTCAACCGTATATCAGAAATCTTGTCTGCAAATTTGTTTTCCAAACCCACTCCGTGGGTATCCTTTGCTCTGTACCAATCCGTTTACAATACCTAGGTTTCAAAATGGCGCTTTAAACACAAAGTTATTGGTTTAAGTATTTTGAACATGCAGTGCTGAAAATAGTGGGCAGGATAACGTGACATCATCAGCGAATAAAAGATATAACTTTTAGAACGTTATGAAACTTTGTTTTGGAGAAAATATAGGTCAGTAGGTTTTAATTAATGTTTATTAACTTTAATATGTTAGTTGTTTAGCTTAAAAATTATAACAGAAAGTAATCCTTTAATTTTGACTGAGTGTCCCTTTAAGGCACTTAATAGGATGAATTAAAGGGAGGCTTTTTTTTCAAATCCCTTACATTGTAAGCTGAGGAACAGGGTCCTGTTATCTTTCTGTCTTTGTTTGGAGCACTCTAAATCTAACAGTAATAATATGTTTTAGAATATGTAGATATTTTGGGGAAGAAAATGTTATCTCTGTGTTGCGGCACACAAAAAAAAACATTTAATCAGAGAACAGGCTAGTACACATAACAAGAGTTAATAGGATGTGCAAAAACTAACTATATATATATATATATATATATATATATATATATATATATATATATATATATATATATATATATTTTTTTTTTTTTTTTGGTTAAATAAAAAATGTCCCCAATTGCCCCCAAAATTAAAGGGACAGTACACTGTAAAATTGTTTTTCCATAAATGTATTTTAAATGACTTGTTATACCAAATGCAGAGTATAAAATATTTGAGAAATTGCATTTTCAGGTTTATTTGTGTATCTGAAGTAGCTGGTTTTGTGCTTTGAAACCACAGCCTATTACAATGGGTTAAGCTTCAGGTAATATCAGATCTCATTATGTTATCACTTTTATGTACACAGACTTGCTTCCTTATCTTATATTTGTCTAGAACACCAAAGCTCAATAAATAGAGAGAACAATGGCAAATTATCATTTTATTACTTAACTATCATGCCCCCCACTGAGGGTGTAATCTCTTCTGCTGGCTGTGTTTACTTAGGCTTGTCAATAGCGTATACGCCAGTATCAAAACTTTCAGTATAGGTTGGGAAACCACAAGCTAAATCAGCTATTTCAAATGCTGAAATATGAGTAAAGGAGCTACTTACAACCAATTTAATACACTCTAGCAGGTAAAAAGGATCATTGGGAATAATTTAAAGGGGAGAAAGTTTTTGGGTGAACTGTCCCTTTAAGAGTATTGTTCCTTTTTAATAATAAAATATATGTGCATTTTTTTTAAAAATATAACTGCACAAAGAAGTTTTAAGGGGTTAAAGAGTGCGGATATGGGGTGTTGTTGCGCAACTTACCTCCTTCGCTGCGCTAGGTTCTTTGACGTGGTTACCGGCATGGAATGGGGCTCACATTGGAGCCTATGGAAGTGCGCTCTCATGAGTGTAAAGAATCCATGCAATGCAAACGAAATGTTGTGTTCGCATACCACCAAACACTTGCTTGCTCTGGTATTACGAGTGGAGCGTAAATATCGCACTCACAAAAGCGCAATTTTGTGCTCTGCTTGTAATCTGGCTCTTATTGAATCAGTTTGATGCAATCAACCTTAATATATGTTAGGGATTAAGCCAATACACAATTTAACAACATGGAAGTTTCTGAATGATTGATTACTCTGAAGGACTGGACAACATTTTTAATACAATGAACAGTGTGCAAGAAGATGTTCTAGCTTAGATTTTGAAATTACTACCTATACTTACCATTATATACACTAAGCTAAATGTAGCCATTGTGCATGATAGGATGTCCTTATTAAGCAACTTGCATTGAACTTGATATTATCTCCTTTTTCATTTTAATTGGGGGAATTTTACTTTAAAGAGACAGTAAAGTCAAAATGAAATGTTCATGATTCAGATTTTAAAGAACTTTAATTTTACTTATATTATTAAATATGCTTTGTTCACTTGGTATCCTTTCTTGAAGATTAAATTTAGATGGGAGCTTAGGAGTATTTAGTGTAACATTGCTATTAATACTGTTGCAAACACTGCTGCCAGATGGATAGACACATGCACACTCCTGAGCTCACCTAGGATTACTCTTTAGCAAAAGGAAATCAAGAGAACTAAGCAAAATTGATTAAAAAAAAAAAAAAAAAAAATACACAGAATTTTGTTTAAAATGTTATGCTTAAAAGGGACATTGAACCCAATTTTTTCCTTTCGTGATTCAGATAGAGCATGCAATTTTAAGCAATTTTCTAATTTACTGCTATTATCAAATTGTCTTCATTTTCTTGCTATCTTTATTTGAAAAGCAAGAATGTAAGTTTAGATGCCGGCACATTTTTGGTGAACAACCTGGGTTGTTCTTGCTAATTGGTGGATAAATTCACCTGCCAATAAAAAAGTGCTGTCCAGAGTCTGAACCAAAAATTGTCTGGTTGTTAAGCTTATATGCCTTCTTTTTCAAATAAAGATCACAAGAGAACGAAGAAAAATTGATAATAGGAGTAAATTAGAAAGTTGCTTAAAATTGTATGCTCACAAAAGAATGTTTTATTTGGGTTCAGTGTCCCTTTAACCCAAACGATTTAAAGGGACATGAAATCCGAACCTTTTATTTTATGATTCAGATAGAGCATACCATTGTAAAACCTTTTCAATTTACTTATTTTATCTAAATTGCTACATTCTCTTGGTATCCTTTGCTGAAAAGTATACCTAGGTAGTCTCCGGAGCTGGGAATCAGCTGCTAATTGGTACCTGCACATATATGCCTCTTGTGCTTGGCTTATGTATGTGTTTAGCTAGCTCCCAGTAGTGCATTGCTGTTTCTTCAAGAAAGGATACCAAGTAAAAAGAGCAAAATTGATAATAGAAGTAAATTGGAAAGTTGTGGGGTTTCATGTCCCTTTAAAGCAGGGATGGGGAACCTTGGCCCGTCTGATGTTTCAGAACTACATTACCCATGATGCTTCGGCACTCAGAAGTCCAGTTGAGCATCATGGGAAATGTAGTTCTGAAATATCTGGAGGGCCAAGGTTCCCCATCCCTGCTTTGAAGTGTCATGGGAGCGATAGCCAATTGTGTTAATGTATCTTACCACAAAGGTACACTTATTTGATGGTAGAGAATATGATGCATCCCAATTACCACAGCTTGCTCAAGATTAAAGGAACATGAAACTCCAAATCTTTCTGTCATAATTCAGATAGAGTACTCAATTTTAAACAACTTTCCAATTAACTTCTATCATCTGATTTGCTTTGTTCTCTTGGTATGCTTTGTTGAAAACAATATCTAGGTAGGCTCAGGAGCAGCAATGCATTACTGGATACTAGCTGGTGATTGGTGGCTACACATATATCCTTCCTCTCATTGGTTCACAGGGTGTGTTCAGCTAGCAGCAAGTAGTGCGCTGCTGCTCCTTCAACAAAGGATATCAGAAGAACAAAAATTGTAATAGAAGTAAATTGGAAAGTTGTTTAAAATTGTATGCTTCATCTGAATCATGAAAGCAAATGTTGGGGTTGATATCCCTTCAATAAATGTCCCCCTAATCCACCAGGCTAGGACTGGTTTACTACATTTACAACATGTTTTGTTTTGTAATATGTATTGCTTTAAGTGTAATAAAAGCATTAATGCTACATGTACTATGGATTTGGCTAGTTAGGATTTAGATTAGCTGCTGTATCCTTTTTTTACCCTATGTTTTACTGTGACATTGCACACAGCAAATATTAAACAATTGATTGTTAAACATGGAGAACACAAACATTTCTGAGGACCTAGTTCTACATATATCACTTTTATTCTCCCAGATCTGTTTCTACCTATTTGAGGATGCAGGATTTTCTTCAAATCAGAAATTTGTTTATCTTTGTTAAACATTTGACTATATATAAGAAGTTCAACAGTCCTCTGGGAAAAAAAAAAAAAAAAAAAGGATGGCTCACAATGCAACCATTATTTTAATAAGAATTACAGCTGAGGCCTCTCTTACTGTTAAAAGCTATTAATCACACAATCCCTGTACAACAGTTCTCTCCTTGTACTTTGGCCAGCAGACCAATTCCACAGTAAATTCCCTATTATGCATCAACACATTTATTGTGATCCCACCAGCACACAAAAATATTCTGAGAGATAACCCCCCTGTTGCTATTGTGTTTTTCAGAATCCTCTGCGCAAGTATTTTCAAATTCCCTTCAAAACTGAAAGCGTACTCTCTTAAGCTACACACACCTCAGGAATAATGCAAACAGAAAGTTGCTAACTACATATTACAACTATGTACTTATATGTAGTAAAAAAATAATAAAAAGTTTTAAACGGCACTGAAAAACTCACCAAGCTTGATGGTAACCTGTTCCCACTTTCACAAGTCTTAAAACTATTATAAAATGCTTGGTATAAGTTGTTCTGTAGAACTGAGTGAGTGGTGATATAGTTCATAGAAAAGATTCACAAACATGTAAGCCTCAATGTCAGATACTTTTTGTAGGACTAGTGATGCTTTAAATGTATTGTATGACCAACCAGAGCACAAATACAGTTGATTGTGTACATCCAAAGAACTACATTTAGATAAATCTATTATTTGCAAGAACGTGATGACATTCACCATTGGGTCAGAGTTATATAATAGTATGTGATAGCCCCAGAATCATTGCTATGTAGCTGTGTTTTTTGTATATTGCAGACTTTTTATATATGGACTCCAAAATGTATCTTTACATTCCAGCACAAAAACCATGGGTCATTTTGATAATGAGAGATTTATATGCATCACAACAATGGCATTCCTGATCCTAATTTTTGTCACTAGGTCACGTGACTATACAAAATATAATTTGCAGACAACATGGTGATCATTATGTTGATGTTTTGTAAAGTATTATTTTTTTTTTTTTTAATATTGAGGAATTTTGCAGTGCATATCAAACAAATGGTATAATCTACCCTTCAATAATCGTAGTACACAACAAGACGTAACCCGAAAAGATAGCCAATCCTCCTAGATGTGTCAGAGCGAAAATACAAATGCTTTTGTACTTCAGTATTTATGGTAAAATAGAAGTTCTTTTAAATATTTCCCAACTAAAAATTAGAATTCTACCCTGTTAAATTAGGAATGGGTCTGTGGTGTAAGACACGTAACCACAAATAAATACTAGCTAGGAAAGAAAGGGAGCTTGTCACAGAAAGAGAACCAAAACAATCAACATTAAATAGATAAAACTGGTTATATTTTGGAGACACGACAAATACATTTATATTTATTTCCCATACTTGAACATTTTTGTAATAGTTTTAAATAATATGAAGTTATTTAAACAGCTAACAATGTGTGCATGACATATACTTTGGAGATGACAGTACTTAAATAAATTAAAAGGCTTTAAAATATAACATCTGATAACCACATATAGCATTTTGGAATTTGGTGACTAGGCAAACTTTGTGTGTCCAGAAAAGGAGACTTAGTCATGGAAGATCTATTACATTATTTTCATTCATGTTGTTTGTATCTTTATTCAACACAGCAAAATATTACTGTACATTTAAGATGGATAAGACAACAATTTGATTTCAATAAATTAATGTTTAATCATAGATCTAAATATAAAATAAAAATATTTACATGAACAGTAAATACACAAAAGTCTGCTATGTAATGTTAAGAACATATTAAAATGCAAGACAGTATTTTTAAATCCATCTCAATGCCAAATAAATAAAGAAAAAAACATTGTATTGTTTTTTTGCTGAGGTATACGACTATTTTCTACTAAACAGCAAAACAAATAGTAAATACATTTCAGTACAGCGAGAGTGATAGGCTTTTTAAAAAGAAGTAGCTAGAGATAAAGTATTAGTTCAACATTCTGAGAGCGCTCAGAAAAACAAAGACAAATTAATCTTTTTCTACTATTCAAAAAAAAAAAATATGCTCACAGTAATTTCAATTAGTAGTTTCAAGAAAATTGCACCAATTGATGCAGGATTGAAGAAATGACGCATAAGGCTTAGTTGTATTTAAATTCCCAGATTTGTTAAACAGAGCTATGGAACAAGTGTATTAGACTTCAATGTTCAGTTATAATAAAAATCATTGCTTTACATTAGAAATATGCTTTAATACATAGCTTGACAAACTAATATCAGACAGAAGATTGAGGAGTCGGCAGCTGTATATAATTTAGAAGTCATGCAATGCTTTCTGTATATGGGTAGAGGAAAAATCTAAATAAGTGGAAGCCAGGAGTATAATTCTAGAAGCTGTGGCTTCCTGGATTTGTAGAACCTTGAGTTAATATTTTTTTGACATATGTCACAAACAGAAATGTTCTTATATTCTGTCGTGAACACATTTTAACATTTGCATGTTACACATAAAAACATAAAAAAATTCTATAAAGGTAAAATATTTACCATTTTGTGAGAGATTTGCCTTATACACAGATTTTCTTACCTATATCTTGATAGCTTCTCAGCTAAAACCAAAAACTACATGCAAATTATTTTTCAGCCTTTACAATCTGAATTGTAATCAATCAACATTGCAATCATTCAGCGAACTCATTAAGGGCTCATCTGATTTACTAACTGGTATTGCAGCAGGTATGATTTTATAGATCTTTGTACAGGCTACTAGCTTGTAGGATTGCTTGACTGAAGTCGTTCGATCAGCTGATCAGCCTGAGGGGGAAAAAAAACACAAAACTATGTTACTTTTATCTCTAGAGCTTGTTCTTCATATTATTATTAGTAAAAAGATTTGTAAGGATGCACTTACCTTTTGTAATGACATCTGTTCTACCTGTGAAACGATATAAACTATTTGGTTCTATAATGGCTGTATAATGTATGCAAGATCAACCACACTATGGGGCCGATTTAACATGCTGCGAATGCAGCAGTTTCTGCACAAGTCGTCAAGCTCGCCGGAAACATGTTAAGAAGCAGCGGTCTTAAGACCGCTGCTCCTTAACTTATCCGCCACCTCTGAGGCAGCGGACAGCAATCATTCCGATCAGATACGATCTGGATGATTGACACCCCCTGATTAGCCGCAAATCTGAAGGGGGCAACATTGCACAAGCATTTTACAATGTCCGCTCGCATCATAATAAATCGGCCCTTATATATTCTTAAAGGGACATTAAACATTTTTTCTTTCATGATTTAGAAAGAGCATGCAATTTAAAACAACTTTCCAATTAACTTTGATCTATTTTGCTGCATTTTCTTTATATCTTTGTTGAAAAGCATATCTAGATAGGCTCAGTAGCTGCTGATTGGCTGCTGCACATAGATGCCTTGTGTGATTGGCTCTCCCATGTGCATTGCGATTTCATCAAAAAGGGATAGCTAAAGAATGAAGCAAATTAGATAATAGAAGTAAATTTGAATGTTGTTTAAAATTGTATTCTCTATCTGATTTATGAAAGAAAATGTTTGCGTTTTTGTCCCTTTAAATCTATGTATAAGCCTTTTATTTACTTATACGTTTCTGCATCTTTCTCACTAGCAATTCTATCTGCATTATAACTCGCTGCTAATTATTATAGGACACACCAGTTTGTCCATTCTTACCCTAGGTATAGCCTGCATTCTTTTTCTCTATGTTCTGTATCCTACTGCCATAAGGCTTTATATAGATTTACTACACCTTCTGTAAAGTAGTACTTTCTCAAATGACCTCTGAATTAATTAACCTCAAACCTCTTAAACAATATTGCTTCTCTGAAAATGCTCCAGTCCTGAAGTTGGTTAAATCCCTTACAAGGACATTGCACAGCCAATACAAGCTAGATCTAATGTATTCAAAGAAAAGATTAACCTGAGAATACTATGCAGATGTTGTAAAAAACACATATTTAAACATTAACATTTTATATTACAATAACATGTTTAATGTTCCTTTAATACATTTGAAAATGTTGATGTCATTTCACACGTCACTGAAAACCTATATAAAGTCATGATGTTTTTATAGATAAAAATGTTACAATACTTCTAAATTGGGGTATATCAAACCACAGCACTTATATTATATCATCATTTACTAAACAGTATATATATATATATATATATATATATATATATATATATATATATATATATATATATATATATAAATATAAAACACATTTTAGCATTTACTAAAAACATAGTGTGTGTATGTATATACATACATACATACATACAATATACACATAACAGGATACATGTTGGTGTAGGAAAATATATATCCTAGTGATGCAGACTCACTGGTACCAGGATGGAGTGACCAGCCAAGTGCATCACTTACCGTTATAAACCAATAGGAGTTGAGCCTATAAATCATTCTGGAGAGAAATCCCAGCTGACTGGCGGGAGCCAGAACATGTAGATGTAAGTGCGATATAGAGCAGAAGGGAGGCCAATGAAAACCCAACCTGACAATAAAAATGAAAGAACTGCTATTAGTGAAACCAAACAAAGCAAAGTGGAATGTTTCCTAGGTGACATAACCTCTTAAAAGCAATACTGACTGTACTAACCAACTACAAGCTTTTAGGCCTTCTTTGCATCAAGATTTCTAAATACATGTTTTCTGATCACATTTAGAAATATCACAGTAATTATTACAAATAATAAAAAGGTAAATAAGCTCTCCTTTCGGCAACTTGAGTCCCAGTGCACACCATAACTATCTGTACTGTAAAGAGGTGAGTGCCCTCAAGGGAGTTCCAGCATACATACAAGGCAAGTAGAAAATATTATTAAGGCCTTTCCCCATTTTTTAAAAAATATTTTGCAGGAAGAAAAGGCAAAAAACAGAATTTATGCTTACCTGATAAATTTCTTTCTCCAACGGTGTGTCCGGTCCACGGCGTCATCCTTACTTGTGGGATATTCTCTTCCCCAACAGGAAATGGCAAAGAGCACAGCAAAAGCTGCCCATATAGCCCCTCCTCAGGCTCCGCCCCCCAGTCATTCGACCGACGGTTAGGAGAAAAAAAGGAGAAACTATAGGGTGCCGTGGTGACTGTAGTGTATAGAGAAAGAAATTTTTCAAACCTGATTAAAAAACCAGGGCGGGCCGTGGACCTGACACACCGTTGGAGAAAGAAATTTATCAGGTAAGCATAAATTCTGTTTTCTCCAACATTGGTGTGTCCGGTCCACTGCGTCATCCTTACTTGTGGGAACCAATACCAAAGCTTTAGGACACGGATGAAGGGAGGGAGCCAATCAGGTTACCTAAACAGAAGGCACCACGGCTTGCAAAACCGTTCTCCCAAAAATAGCCTCCGAAGAAGCAAAAGTATCAAATTTGTAAAATTTGGCAAAAGTGTGCAGAGAAGACCAAGTCGCTGCCTTACATATCTGATCAACAGAAGCCTCGTTCTTGAAGGCCCATGTGGAAGCCACAGCCCTAGTGGAGTGAGCTGTGATTCGTTCAGGAGGCTGCCGTCCGGCAGTCTCATAAGCCAATCGGATAATGCTTATCAGCCAGAAAGAAAGAGAGGTAGCAGTAGCTTTTTGTCCTCTCCTCTTACCAGAGTAAACAACAAACAAAGATGAGGTTTGTCTAAAATCCTTTGTTGCTTCTAAATAAAACTTTAAAGCACGGACTACATCTAAATTGTGTAACAAACGTTCCTTCTTAGAAACTGGATTCGGACACAGAGAAGGAACAACTATTTCCTGGTTAATATTCTTGTTGGAAACAACTTTCGGAAGAAAACCAGGCTTGGTACGCAAAACGACCTTATCTGAATGGAACACCAGATAGGGTGGATCACACTGCAAAGCAGATAATTCAGAAACTCTTCTAGCAGAAGAAATAGCAACCAAAAACAGAACTTTCCAAGATAGTAACTTGATATCTATGGAATGTAAAGGTTCAAACGGAACCCCTTGAAGAACTGAAAGAACTAAATTTAGACTCCAAGGAGGAGTCATGGGTCTGTAAACAGGCTTGATTCTGACCAAAGCCTGTACAAAAGCTTGTACATCTGGCACAGCTGCCAGGCGTTTGTGTAACAAAACAGATAAAGCAGAAATCTGTCCTTTTAGAGAACTCGCTGACAACCCTTTATCCAAACCCTCTTGGAGAAAGGAAAGAATCTTAGGAATTTTAATTTTACTCCAGGAGAATCCCTTGGATTCACACCAACAGATATATTTTTTCCATATTTTATGGTAAATCTTTCTAGTCACTGGTTTTCTGGCTTGGACTAGAGTATCTATCACTGTATTTGAAAACCCACGCTTGGATAAAATCAAGCGTTCAATTTCCAAGCAGTCAGCTGCAGAGAAACTAGATTTGGATGTTCGAATGGACCTTGTACTAGAAGATCCTGTCTCAAAGGTAGCTTCCATGGTGGAACCGATGACATATTCACCAGGTCTGCATACCAAGTCCTGCGTGGCCACGCAGGAGCTATCAGAATCACAGAGGCCTTCTCCTGTTTGATCCTGGCTACGAGCCTGGGAAGGAGAGGAAACGGTGGAAACACATAAGCTAGGTTGAACGACCAAGGCGCCACTAATGCATCCACTAGAGTCGCCTTGGGATCCCTGGATCTGGACCCGTAGCGGGGAACCTTGAAGTTCTGACGGGACGCCATCAGATCCATGTCTGGAATGCCCCATAAATGAGTTAACTGGGCAAAGACCTCCGGGTGGAGTTCCCACTCCCCCGGATGGAAAGTCTGACGACTCAAATAATCCGCCTCCCAGTTGTCTACTCCTGGGATGTGAATTGCAGATAGGTGGCAGGAGTGATCCTCCGCCCATTTGATGATCTTGGATACCTCTCTCATCGCCAAGGAACTCTTTGTTCCTCCCTGATGGTTGATGTAAGCTACAGTCGTCATGTTATCCGACTAGAATCTTATGAATCCGGCCTTCGCTAGTTGAGGCCAAGCCCGGAGCGCATTGAATATCGCTCTCAGTTCCAGGATGTTTATCGGGAGAAGGGACTCTTCCCGAGACCATAGACCCTGAGCTTTCAGGGAGTCCCAGACCGCGCCCCAGCCTAATAGACTAGCGTCGGTCGTGACAATGACCCACTCTGGTCTGCGGAAACTCATTCCCTGAGAAAGGTGATCCTGAGTCAACCACCAACGGAGTGAGTCTCTGGTTACCTGGTCTACTTGAATCTGGGGAGACAAGTCTGCATAGTCCCCATTCCACTGATTGAGCATGCACAGTTGTAATGGTCTTAGATGAATTCGAGCAAAAGGAACTATGTTCATTGCTGCAACCATCAATCCTACTACTTCCATGCACTGAGCTATGGAAGGCTCCAGAATAGAGTGAAGAACTTGACAAGCGTTTAGAAGCTTTGACTTTCTGACCTCTGTCAGGAAGATCTTCATTTCTAAAGAATCTATTATTGTTCCCAAAAAGGGAACTCTTGTTGACGGAGACAGGGAACTCTTTTCTACGTTCACCTTCCACCCGTGAGATCTGAGAAAGGCTAGAACAATGTCTGTATGAGCCTTTGCCTTGGAAAGAGACGACGCTTGAATTAGAATGTCGTCTAGATAAGGTGCCACTGCAATGCCCCTCGGTATTAGAACCGCTAGAAGGGACCCTAGCACTTTTGTGAAAATTCTGGGAGCAGTGGCCAAACCGAACGGAAGAGCCGAACTGGTACTGTTTGTTCAGAAAGGCGAACCTTAGGAACTGATGATGATCTTTGTGGATAGGAATGTGTAGGTATGCATCCTTTAAATCCACGGTAGTCATATATTGACCCTCCTGGATTGTGGGCAAAATTGTTCGAATGGTTTCCATTTTGAACGATGGAACTCTGAGGAATTTGTTTAGAATTTTTAAATCCAGAATTGGTCTGAAAGTTCCCTCTTTTTTGGGAACTACAAACAGGTTTGAGTAAAACCCCTGACCTTGTTCCGCTGATGGAACTGGGTGTATCACTCCCATCTTTAACAGGTCTCCTACGCAATGTAAGAATGCCTGTCTCTTTATCTGGTCTGAAGATAAGCGAGACATGTGAAACCTTCCCCTTGGAGGAAGTTCCTTGAATTCTAGAAGATAACCCTGAGAGACTATTTCTAGTGCCCAGGGATCCGGAACATCTCTTGCCCAAGCCTGAGCAAAGAGAGAGAGTCTGCCCCCTACTAGATCCGGTCCCGGATCGGGGGCTACCCCTTCATGTTGTTTTGGTAGCAGCAGCAGGCTTCTTGGCCTGTTTACCCTTGTTCCAGCCTTGCATTGGTTTCCAAGCTGGCTTAGCCTGGGAAGCGTTACCCTCTTGTCTAGAGGCTGCAGAGTTAGGAGACGGTCCGTTCCTGAAGTTACGAAAGGAACGAAAATTGGACTTATTCTTAGCCTTAAAAGGCCTATCCTATGGGAGGGCATGGCCTTTTCCCCCAGTGATGTCTGAAATAATTTCCTTCAATCCTGGCCCAAAAAGGGTCTTACCTTTGAAAGTAATAGTAAGCAATTTTGTCTTGGAAGATACATCTGCCGACCAAGACTTTAGCCAGAGCGCTCTGCGCGCCACAATTGCAAACCCTGAATTTTTCGCCCCTAACCTCACCAATTGCAAAGCGGCATCTAAAATAAAGGAATTAGCTAACTTAAGTGCGTGAATTCTGTCCATGACTTCCTCATATGGAGTCTCCTTTTCTAGTGACAGGAATAATGCACGAAATTGGTTGGAGGAGGAAACCTTGCTGAACAAAAATCTTTTTAAGCAAACCCTCCAATTTTTTATCCATAGGATCTTTGAAAGCACAATTGTCCTCAATAGGAATAGTCGTGCGTTTGGCTAACGTACAAACTGCCCCCTCAACCTTAGGGACTGTTTGCCATGTGTCCTTCCTTGTGTCGACCATGGGGAACATTTTCTTAAATATAGGAGGTGGGACAAAAGGTATGCCTGGTTTCTTCCACTCCTTAGTCACTATGTCCGCCACCCTTTTAGGTATTGGAAAGGCATCAGGGTGCACCGGGACCTCTAGAAATTTGTCCATTTTGCACAATTTTTCTGGAATGACCAAAGAGTCACAATCATCCAGCGTAGTTAGTACCTCCTTAAGTAAGGCGCGGAGATGCTCTAACTTAAATTTAAAAGTCACAACATCAGGTTCTGCCTGTTGAGAAATTCTTCCTGAATCAGAAATTTCTCCCTCCGACAAACCCTCCCTCACTGCCAATTCTGACTGGTGTGAGGGTATGACAGATAAATTATCGTCAGCGCACTCTTGCTCTACTGTATTTAAAACTGAGCAATCACGCTTTCTTTGAAATGCTGGCATTTTGGATAAAATATTAGCTATAGAATTATCCATAACTGCCGTTAACTGTTGCATAGTAACAAGCATTGGCGCGCTAGATGAACTAGGTGTCGCCTGCGCGGGCATAACTGGTGTTGACACAGAAGGAGAGGATGATGAACTATCCCCACTACCTTCATTTGAGGAATCATCTTGGGCAACCTTATTAAATGTGACAGTACTGTCCTTACTCTGTTTGGACGCCATGGCACAATTATCACATACATTTAAAGGGGGGACCACCTTGGCCTCCATACATACAGAACATATTCTATCTGAAGGTACAGACATGTTAGACAGGCTTATACAGGCTATTAATGCAATAAAACCGTTTTTAAACAAAACCGTTACTGTCTCTTTAAATGTTAAACAGAGCACACTTTATTTCTGGATATGCGAAAAACTGTGAAGGAAATATTCACCAAATTTGCACCCTAGTGTCTTCATGCCTTAAAAGTATTGCACCCCAATTTTCAGGCTTGTAACCCTTTAAATGAGGAAACCGGAGCCGTTTTATCAATTAGCAACTTTAAACCACTACAGTCCCAGCCACAGCGTCTGCTGCGACTTCACCTGTCCTTGGGGGTTATACGATACCAAAATAAGCCTTCCAGGAACGTTTTTACTGGCCACCAGACCCTCTCACATGAAGTTGCATGTACTGCATCCAAAAGAAACTGTGCAATTATGGCACGAAAATGAGGCTCTGCTTACTAGAGAGAAAGGCCCTTCCTGACTGGGAAGGTGTCTAAACTACTGCCTGGCGGCTAAAATTGTTCCCCAATACTTAGGTTTTGTAAAAAACACTTCAAACCTCATATAAATATTGAATAAAGCAATCGATGTAGCCCACAAGAGTGTCAACCAGTATATAGCCCATTAATAAGCCTTCATTCTGTTATGAGTCTAAGAAAATGGCTTACCGATCCCCCAGAGGGAAAATGACAGTCTTCTAGCATTACACAGTCTTGTTAGAAAATGGACTAGTCATACCTTGAGCAGAAAAGTCTGCAAACTGTTCCCCCCAACTGAAGTTCTCTGGGCTCAACAGTCCTGTGAGGGAACAGCAATTGATTTTAGTTACTGCTGCTAAAATCATACTCCTCTTTTAAACAGAACTCTTCATCCTTTTCTGTTTTAGAGTAAATAGTACAAACCGGCACTATTTTAAAATAAACTCTTGATAGAAGAATAAAAAACTACAACTAAACACCACATACTCTTCACCATCTCCGTGGAGATGCTACTTGTTCAGAGCGGCAAAGAGAATGACTGGGGGGCGGAGCCTGAGGAGGGGCTATATGGGCAGCTTTTGCTGTGCTCTTTGCCATTTCCTGTTGGGGAAGAGAATATCCCACAAGTAAGGATGACGCCGTGGACCGGACACACTAATGTTGGAGAAATAACCCCCAAAGGAACATGAAACTCAAAATTAAACTTTCATCACTCAGATGAGGTCATGCAATTTAAAAAAAACACAAACAAAACAAAACAAAAATATTCAAATGTATTTCCATTATCAGAGTGTGCATAGTAGTTTTATATTCACACTTTCCGATTGGCTGATATATATATATATATATATATATTATATGGTACAGGGGAAAGAAAAAAATTAAGAGAAACTTTGCAGTGTCTTTTTATTTCTTTGTTTATTTATGTAATTGATTTAGCATATGGGTAACATCATCTTCACACCAATGTGAAAAAAATTACAGTTGCAAAGTATGTAATTAGAAAACAAGATAACAATGTACATTTTTAAACATTGCACTTACTATCTAATCACCAACTTCTGTATACAGTACTGTAAACCTGTCATGATGAATTTACAATTGCTTTAAACACAGACATATTACATATGAAAAGGGAGCTTGCACTTTTAAGCCTGTTAACATATTATATAGCATATGAAGTCTAAGCTGTCCATTTCAATTCTAAACAGGGAGTGCAGTTGATCCACGGACTGATCAGATTAACTAGTAGGCAACTTTTGTAGCTCTGTTGGGGGCAGCATTGAATCTGTAGAAGAGTTTATTTTAAAAACAGAAGTCTTTGCCTTGAAGAGGGGTATTAGATTTCTCAAGTCAAGAGATTGGGGAAGAGAGGAATTTATAGACAGTAATCACAGACAATTAATTAATTTGGGCTAAAGTCACCTAACTTTTCTTTTCAATAAAAATGCTTATAGTCAAAATGTTGGTGCAATAATTGGAGTATAAAGGCTGTGACACACTGCAAGCGATGCGGTGCGAGGCGAAGCAGCTGCTTCGCTCCGCATCGCTTCTGAAGATCAAATATTTCATCTCTGAGCGCTCAGCTACGCGACCTGACGCAGCAGAGTGCTCAGAGATGAATAGGCAAGACACACTGAGCGCGCACAGCTGCATCTATACGCTGCGCGTCGCTCCGCTTGCAGTGTGTCACAGCCTTAATTGTTCTAGAACTAAAATAGCGGAGACAAGAGGATATATTTTTTTAAAATAAATCATTCTGTTGTCATTTATTTTAGGATACATTTTAAAAAGATAATACGATGATGGCACTGTTTGGTGTATACCAGGGGTGCCCAATAGGTTGATCGCAAAGGCGCTGCTGGTACATTGTGGCCGGACAGGCCCACCCTTTGGCATATCCCCCAACTGACTCGAGGGAGACTAACTTCTGACAAGTCACACCACTCTCTGTCTACTCATGCTGGTGGAGTGACTGTGGGGTGCTGTTAGTCTTTGAGGATGCCGGGCAGGACCCCTATGGCCACGGGTAAGTCTAGATCTGACACATCGGGCCGGGGGGTGCTGCCGCAGTCAGGGCAGTGTATGTCAGTCTGCTGAATTTCAATTAGTTGATTGTTTGTGCTGCTGTTATCAATCTGCTATTACTAGTTTAATCCAATCAGCAACTGTACAGCAGAACTTTCCATGGATTGTTGAAGTCAAACTTTAGTTGTGAGATTGCATGAGGGTTTGGCAATACATTATCAGATCAGTTCTCACAGATCTCAGCTGGATTAAGCAAGTCAGCACTTTTGCCTTTGCAATAATTTGGCTGACACAGAGGGTTCGATTTATCAAGCTACGGTGGATAGGGGCGTAATTTTGCATTTGCCCCATGCACAGCCAATCACGCGTGGGCAGAAGTTGTCAATCTCCCCGGTCGGACGATTCCTAAGAGGTGAAGAAGAGTTAGGGAAGCAGCGGTCTCATGACCGCTGCTCAAAAGATCCTGACTGCAGGTTCTCGTTGAACTCCTCATTTAAACAGTAGATCCCAACAGAAAAAAAAAGTGAGGGCACCCCTGGACTGTATACTTTTAGTTATATGATTTTGTAAAAACACACACTTCTCTAGAAATTATAGGAAAAAAAAAATCAAAGCATAATGTTATAGCTCTCTAAATTGCAGTGTGGTAATTAGTCCACTTTCAAGCAACATAAAATTCTAAAGTTGAAAAGCATATGAATAAATTTGACTTTTCAATAGAGTAATGAATGCATTTGAATTCAATCATTTTTGCAGTAAAGATGTGTTAGCAAAAATGTCTCTAGTAATTGATTTTGCCGTTGCAGAGAAAGCTTTTACGGTCACCGAGCATATATACAAAAAATCTTTGCACCTTCTCAGAAAGGATATATTGTGTGAGCAATGCCAGTTGATTTTGTATCATCTCTAACAAATACATGACACTGCAGGCTCTCTGAACAGGTGAGGATCTAGAATGCAGGTGCATGAAGCATATGTACATATACTGTTCTGTGTACAATAAAAACAATCAATGAAACAAAGATAACTTTTACTAAAAAGTATGTGGTATTACATGTGTATTGTAAATTATGATATTCAAAACCAAAACAAATTCATCTGCGTTTCATTTTTACAAAAATTCTGTCCCTTTAATAGCAAATCGAAAAATTCTTACAAAATGTCTATAGCTGCTTAAAGTGCCATAAAACATGTTGAGATATGTGCATATTTTAAAAGGGCTAATTAAGTAAAAATAGTTTGCATAAAAAAATTGTTTAAAAATTTCTGGCAAGTATTTTACCCCTTAACGACCAAGGACGTGCCAAGCACTTCCTACGAAAAGTGTCAGTTAATGAACAAGGACGTGCCTGACATCCTGATCGCTTCCAGCCGCTTTCAGGGTATTGCAGCGATGCCTCAATATTGAGACATTGTGCAATACCTTATTTAAGCACACCGACTCTGTGGCCCTCTCTGCATCGGTCAGCAATGGTACCGATCGTTGGTGGCGTGGCAGGGCGGCGGGTGGACGGTCCATCGCTGGTAGCTGATTTCCTTTCAGTGATGCTGATGGGTCCGGCAGCGTGGGGGGACAGGAGGGACCGCTACACTATAAGACATCAATAGTGTAAGGGAAGGAGGGAGGGGTATTTTTAAAGTATTGGGAAAGGGATCTGGGAGGGAGATAGGGTATTGAGGGGGGGCAGCTACACTACAGAAAATGTTTTTTTATTTATTTTTTATAAAAAAAGGGGCAGTTGCTAGTACCTAAGATGGCGACCAATAGGTCGAGGGGGGGATCCTACACCTCAGAAAAAAATTATACAAATTTTAAAAAACAAAACAAAAACACCTTTATTTTTATACTGGCAGACTTTCTGCCAGTACGTAAGATGGCAGTGACAATTGTGATTTGGGGGAGGGAAGAGAGCTGTTTGAGAAGGGTCAGGGAGGGATCAGGGGGTTGGATGTGTCAGGCGGGAGGCCGATCTATACACTAAAGCTAAAATTAACCCTACAAGCTCCCTAATTAACCCCTTCACTGCTGGGCATAAAACAAGTGTGGTGCACAGCGGCATTTAGCAGCCTTCTAATTACCAAAAAGTAATGCCAAAGTCATAAAGGTCTGCTATTTCTGAACAAAGGGGATCCCAGAGAAACATTTACAACCATTTGTGCCATAACTGCACAAGTTGTTTGTAAATAATTTCAGTGAGAAACCTAAAGTTTGTAAAAAAGTAACATTTTTGTATTTGATTGCATGCGGCTGTGAAATGGTGGCATGGAATATACCAAAATGGGCCTAGATCAATAATTTGAGTTGTCTACTAAAAAAAATAAAATAGTATATTATATATATATATATATATATATATATATATAGCAAATGAAGAAGGAGTCACTCCCAGGGTCCTGTTCCAAAATATGAATGTATTTATTAACGTTTCGGGGTCTCCCCGTTTTCAAAATAAGCATATCATATAAATTTACCCCATTTATAGCCCTGCACATCTAACAACGCTAAAGGCATTCACGGCCGCAATCTGGAAGTTGCTCAGCATCACGTGACACTGACGTCACATGTATCGCCATGGCAACTGGACGCTAAGTCGCGAATGCCGCGTGTCAATTAAAAACAACAAGAACAAGCAAAGTCGTATTGCCAGGTGTTACAAGTCTCCATAGACAAAAATATGCTTTATACAATGACAGTACTGTTATTTATCTCGGATCAGACTACATTAATAGTGCAGCTTTGTACATTCTCCAGAACATACAACATCACAGTTGATAATGGTATCACCTCAATACACTTGGCACACATAAGTTATATCGCATACTGAGTACTGATCTGTTTTCCATAGGTTCATGGTTAGAACTAGTTTCGATCCCCATAGTACATATTGTGCAAGCAACTGTATAAGTAGTCATTAAGTACCAACATTTGGACAATATATAGTAAACCCTGCAGATTATGGTATATAGACTCTATTGCACTCTAAAGGAGTAGTCGTTTTAACAATATGGAATATTGCTAGATAGTAGAGTGTTATTCAATAACGGTAGACCACCTTATATTACAAGTGTACATATAAAGACACGAAGGGTAAGAAATTACGGAATGAAGTAGTATGATAATGGGGAGGTATATAAACAGATCAAAAACAACTAAGGGTGTGACCTAGCATCTACCCATGTATCTCAAAAATGAGTGTACAACTAGACGTAATGTATTGGCCCACCCTATGTAGAAGGTGTACAATGTATACATATTCAAAGTAGACAGTATTATACAGGTCTGAGGAAGGGGATTCTATATCTCTGAAACGTCACAGTAAAGTGTGTTTTGATATAAGACCAGTGAGTGACAGTCTCTTTTTGAGATTATATATATATATATATATATATATATATATATATATATACACACACATTATATATATATATATACACATTATATATATATATATATATATATATATATATATATATATATATATATATATATATATATATATATATATATACACATACATATACATATATACATATATATATATACATATACACACACACACACACACACACTATAATTGCGTTTGTAATGTCAGTTGCTGCCGGCAGTTGCGCACGCATCCTCAATGGAATGTTGGCAGCGCAAGGTGGATTCTTTCACCACCCTGCCATATTCGAAATTCACCTGGATGCAGCTTTGCTTCAGCTCTGCTTCGGATTGTTCCTGGAACAAGAAAGAAGAGGTCGCCGCTTGGAAGAAGACTTCACCGCATGGGACAGGACCTTCTCCACCGGACTTCTCTAACGGTGAGTACCAACCTGGGGGTTAAACCTAGGTTGTTTTTTTTAAATTTATTTTTTTATTTAGATTAGGGTGGGCATTTTGTAAAAGAGCTAAATGCCCCTTTAAGGGCAATGCCCAACAAATACCCTTTTCAGGGCAATGGGTAGTTTAGGTTTTTTTAGTGTTAGGTTTTTTATTTTGAGGGGTTTGGTGGGTGGGGGTTTTACTGTTGGGGGGACTTTGTGTATTTTTAATGGAAAGAGCTGTTTATCTTGGGGCAATGCCCTGCAAAAAAACCCTTTTAACCCCTTAATGACAAAGGACGTACGCCACACGTCCTAAAAAAAAAGACAGTTAATGACCGAGGACGTGTGGCGTACGTCCTTGGTCTGGAAAGCAGCTGGAAGCGATCCTGCTCACTTCCAGCTGCTTTCCGGTTATTGCAGTGATGCCTCGATATGGAGGCATCCTGCAATAACCCCCCTTGGCCATCCGATGCAGAGAGAGACACTCTGTGGCCCTCTCTGCACCGGACATCGGTGGCCGGTATCGTTGGTGGGAGCAAGTCTGGGAGGCGGGTGGGCGGCCATCGATGTGCCGAGTGGAGGGAAGGGGGGCGGGATCGGGGGCGGGAGCGCGCGCGTGCACGGGGGGGGCGGCGGGCGGGCGCGTGCACGGGGCGGGAGGGAACCGCTACACTACAGAAAAATAAAATTGTTAAAAGTTAAAAATAAAATGTTTTCAAATAAAGAAATAAACATCTAAGGGATCAGGAAGGGGTGGGGGGTTGGTCTTGGGGGGGGGGGAGCTACACTACAGAAAAGGGCATTTTTTTTTAAAAAAAAGGCACATTTGTTGCTAAACTGGGTACTGGCAGACAGCTGCCAGTACCCAAGATGGCGCCCATTAAGGCAGAGGGGGAGGGTTAGAGAGCTGTTTGGGGGGGGGGGATCAGTGAGGTTGGGGACTAAGGGGGGATCCTACACAGCAGCATATGTAAATATGCCAAAAATCCCCCCAAAAAAAGCCCAAATATAGCTTTTATTTTAGTACTGGCAGAGTTTCTGCCAGTACTTAAGATGGCGGGGACAATTGTGGGGTGGGGGAGGGAAGAGAGCTGTTTGGGAGGGATCAGGGGGTCTCATGTTTCAGGTGGGAGGCTGAGCTCTACATTAAAGCTAAAATTAACCCTGTAAGCTACATAATTAACCCCTTCACTGCTGTGAAATGCAGCGGCATTTGGCGGCCTTCTTATTACCAAAAAGCAACCCCAAAGCCATATATGTCTGCAATTTCTGAACAAAGGGGATCCCAGAGAAGCATTTACAACCATTTGTGCCATAATTGCACAAGCTGTTTGTAAATGATTTCAGTGAGAAACCTAAAATTGTGAAAAATTTAACGTTTTTTTTTAATTTGATTGCATTTGGCGGTGAAATGGTGGCATGAAATATACCAAAATTGGCCTAGATCAATACTTGGGGTTGTCTACTACACTACACTAAAGCTAAAAGTATCCCTAAAAGCTCCCTACATGTTCCATAATTAACCCCTTCACTGCTGGGCATAATACACGTGTAGTGCGCAGTGATATTTAGCAGCCTTCTAATTACTAAAAAGCAACGCCAAAGCCATATATGTCTGCTATTTCTGAACAAAGGGGATCCCAGAGAAGCATTTACAACCATTTAAGCCATAATTGCACAAGCTGTTTGTAAATAATTTCAGTGAGAAACCAAAAGTTTGTGAAAAAATTAGTAAAAAAGTGAACGATTTTTTGTATTTAATCGCATTTGGCGGTGAAATGGTGGCATGAAATATACCAAAATGGGCCTAGATGAATACTTTGGGATGTCTACTAAAAAAAAATATATACATGTCAATGGATATTCAGAGATTCCTGAAAGATATTAGTGTTCTAATGTAACTAGCGCTAATTTTGAAAAATAATGGTTTGGAAATAGCAAAGTGCTATTTGTATTTATGGCCCTATAACTTACAAAAAAAGCAAAGAACATGTAAACATTGGGTATTTCTAAACTCAGGACAAAATTTAGAAACTATTTAGCACAGTGTTTTTTGGTGGTTGTAGATGTGTAACAGATTTTGGGGGTCAAAGTTAGAAAAAGTGTGGTTTTTTTCAATTTTTTCCTCATATTTTATAAATTTTTTTATAGTAAATTATAAGATATGATGAAAATAATGGTATCTTTAGAAAGTCCATTTAATGACGAGAAAAACGGTATATAATATGTGTGGGTACAGTAAATGAGTAAGAGGAAAATTACAGCTAAACACAAACACCGCAGAAATGTAAAAATAGCCTTGGTCCCAAACGGACAGAAAATGGAAAAGTGCTGTGGTCATTAAGGGGTTAAGGGCTACTGGCAGTTTATTCTTAGAGTAGGGGGTGTTTTTATTTTTTTGGGGAGGGTATATTTTCATAGGGATTAGGTATAATTTTTAAAAATTTGATCATTTTGTTTTTTTATTTTCTGTAATATTAGATTTTTTTATTTCCTGTAATTTTAGATTAATTTAAAATTTAGGTTTAATTTTTCGGGGTTAGACTTAGGTTTTTATTTTTTTAATATATGTTTTTTTTATTTAGATTATGGATGGGCAGCAAAAGAGCTGAATGTCCTTTTCAGGGCAATGGATACTTTAGGTTTTTTAGTGTTAGGTTTATTTTTGGGGGTTTGGTGGGTGGTGGGTTTTACTGTTAGGGGGGACTTAGATTTTTTGGTAACTGCAAAAGAGCTGTTTAACTTAGGGCAATGCCCTACAAAAAGCCATTTTAAGGGCTATTGGTAGTTTAGCATTAGATTAGGGGGGGCTTTTTTATTTTCATAGGGATTAGGTTTTATTTTTTGGGGTGTTTTAGACTTTTTGTTTTTTTTTAGATTAGGGATGGGCAGCAAAAGAGCTTAATTCCCTTTTTAAGGGCAATGCCCATACAAATGCCATTTTCAGTTTAGTTTAGGTTTTTTAGTGTTAGGTTTATTTATTGGGGGGGGGGGTTGGTAGGTTTGTGGTTTTTACTGTTAGGGGGGGACTAAGAATTTTTTGTAACTGCAAAAAGAGCTGCTTAAAGGGATACTAACCCCACATTTTTGCTTTCATGATTCAGGTAGAGCATGCAATTTTAAGCAACTTTCTAATTTACTCCTATTACCAATTTTTCTTTGTTCTCATGTTACCTTGATTTGAAAATGCAGTAATAAAAGTTTAGGAGCCGGCCCATTTTTAGTTCAGCACCTTGGTAGAGCTTGCTGATTGGTTTGCTACATTTAGCCACAAATCAGCAAGTGCTACCAAGGTTCTAAACAAAAAATGGTCCAGCTCTAAAGCTTACAGTACTGCTTTTTCAAATCAAGATAGCATGAGAACAAAGAAAAATTGATAATAGGAGTAAATTAGAAAGGTGCTTAAAATCTCATGCTCTGAACCATGAAAGAAAAAAAATTGGGTTTAGTATCCCTTTAATTTAGGGCAATGCCCTACAAAAAAGCCCTTTTATGGTCTATTAGTAGGTCAGCATTAGATTAGGGGGTGAGCTTTTTAATTTTTTTATGTAGTACAAATGTTTTTTTTATTTTTTTATTAACACGTATATCCCAAGAAGGAAAGAACGGAGACTGAAGGCTCAAAACTTGGTATAGCTGTGTTTATTCAGCAACGTTGCCAGGTACAAGGTGAATAACCAGGATGACACCTGACGCGTTTCACGCATGCGCACACACACACACATTTTCATAGGTAAATCAAAAACTCAAAAGTTTTTCTCTGAAATTCCCGTTAAGCAATTTATTCATAAAATACCAGACTATAAAAGATAATTTGTTATTTAAAAATATTAACTGCCAAGATAATTTATTGCATTACTATTAGTTTTATTTTCACAGCAGTTTTCTTTTCAAAACTTCAATAAAAATAATAATAAAAAAAAATGATGATTACCTTATGTCATCCAAATCTGTAACATTGTTGCTCCGCAGAACATTTTTTCCCACATCCACCATGCTTTTCACTGAAAACAATAGATAAAAAAAAAAGTATTACCATTATATTTTCATTGAGGTATATAGAAAGTTGTCATTCCTTTACCATTGGCAATAAAACCTAGTATTGTGCATTAATATTTTATTATGTTTAAATGTATTAAAATAAATATTTGTTTAAACCCCAGGAGTTGACAATTAAATATGAGGAGGAAGGCATGCATATGATACATATATAAAAAAGACTCAAGTCCAACAATATATATATATATATATATATATATATATATATATATATATATATATATATATATATATATATATATATATATATATATATATATATATATATATATATATATATATATATATATATATATATATATATATATATATATATATATATATATATATATATATATATATATAGATGAGTTTATATAGAAAGAATAAATCCTGGAAAAGAAATAGAAAAGACCAGGATGAAAGACAGGGAATTCAGCACTCTTTTACAAAATTAAACTAAAGCTCAAAAAACTTATTCAAAATGTGTCAGCCTCCAAGGCTTGTGTAGCTGCAAAGGAGAGAACTCTCTGACACTTACTGTATATTACATATATATATACACAAGAATAGAAAAACGCAAAAAGACCCAATAGGTAGATATGATCTCTTTATATGGATATCAAATAGCATAAAAAATACAACATATTATGTTACAAACCTGACCGGTCAGGGGATAGTGTCTATACCAAAACAGAAATTATAAACATGATATGTGGTTATTTTCACAGGCCTGTGGAGCCATGTGTGTAAACTGCAGGATAAGAATGGGGGACAATAATTAGACTACTACACCCTACTGCTTGCGGCACCTTAGTATGTAAGGCTATATGCCGGGCAGATTACTATATGGGATCTAAGTAGTTACAGTTAGTGTACCCCAACACCTAAGCAGAAGTATTGATGTTCTTAAAGACTGATAGCACATATACATGTAACTATAAGATATATTTGTGGGGGACTGAAATACAAGCTACTACACCCAGCTGCTTACGGCACCTTATAGGGTTAAGGCTAAATGCCGGGCAGGTATATGTATGGGATCTAAGTAGGTTGTGGTGCCGTGCCCCAAAATATGTACAAATATCTTATTGTCATGCAAACAAACAATTTAGCACAGTAGTATACAGCCAGCCTCGCTGAGTATTCACTTAGAGGCAGCTACTCTTGCTATCGAGTGAGAATGTCCCTTTGGAAAAAGGTTATGCAAGCTGAAAAGTTAGTCATGAAGCAGATACAGATAGTTGCAGAAAGCACAAGGTTTAGCCTCCGTGTTGCGTGGTATTAGTAAGCTTCAAGCGCATATTAGTGGCATTTCCTCAGGGAATATTTAAAGTATACTCTCTCAACAGGGTATCATCATCCAAGACAGTCAATAAGCGGCCTATTAGTCAGGCAGTGACAAGGTAGTGTACACATATACACACTGAAAAAAAAACCCACTGACATTCACGATGAAACCCCAAAAATGTCTTTCATGATTCAAATAGAGCATACAACTTTAAATGACTACTAAATACAGTAGAATTACATACTTAACATGTGCATGATAAAAAGACAATGCAATAACACAATCTGAATTTAAAATAAGCAATAGATTTTTTGGCAAATGTGTTTTTGAATCCCTTTTTCCGCCCCCCTGTATCATATCATCAATCAGCCAATCACAGACTAGTATACATATACCCTGTGAGCTTGTGCACATGCTCAGTAGGAGCTGGGGCCTCAGAAAGTGTGAATATAAAAAGACTGCAAAATTTGATAATGGAAGTAAATTGGAAAGTTTCTTAACACTACATGCCCTTTATGAATCATAAAAGTTTATATTGACTTTAGTGTCCCTTTAAACATCATTCCAATTTACTTCTATTATCTAATTTACTTTGTTCTTTTTGGTATCCTTTGTTGGAAAGCATACTTAAGTAGGCTCAGAAGCTGGGAGCTAACTGCTGATTAATGGCTGACATATATATGTCTCTTAGCATTGGCCTGTTGATGTGTTCAGCTAGCTACCAGTAGTGCATTGCTGCTCTTTCAATAAAGGATACCTAAAAAAAATGAAGCCAAATGTATAATAAAAGTTCACTGGAAATTTGTTTAAAATCGTATACACTCTCTGAATCATGAAATAAAAAGGGGGTTTTACGCCCCTTTAATGCAAATAAGTGCAAACAAGTAAAACAAGCTTTAGCAAATGGGTACACAATGGCTTAGCAGCAAATGGGTTCACCTAGCAAATGTTTTACACCCAGTTATGAAATCACAGGGAGTACCCCCTGCACCAATCAGTCACATATGTTACTGTTGGCCTGTGGTTTAATCTGGCTATGATTTTCATACAAAGGGTAAAAGATAAAAACTTACCTAGTTGTAGATGCTCACTTGTAAGAGATTTACAGTTCCCCACGTGTTTCTTGGGTACTACCAGATAATGATGAGGAGCACCAGGTCTTATATCTTTAAAGCATACCAAATCATCCTATATCAACATATAAACAGAAACAGATTAGAATTAAAGGGATAGGAAAGACAAAATTAAACTTGCAGGATTCCGACAGAGCATGTGATTTAAAGACACTTTTAAATTCACTTCTATTTTCAAATGTAATTTGTTCTCTAGATATCCCTTGTTAAAAAAGAATATGCACATATCCTACACTAGAGGAAGCTAGCTGCTGATTGGTGCCTGCACACATTTGTCTCTTATGATTGGCTAACTAGATGTGTTCAGCTAGCTGCCAGTAGTGTAATGATGTTCCTTCAGCAAAGGATAAAAAGAGAATAAAGCAATTTTGACAATAGAAGTAAATTGGAAAGTTATTTAAAATTGTATGTTCTATTCAAATCATGAAAGAAAATTGTGGGGTTTCCTGTCCCTTTAAATCTCATTATGTATATTTGAAGAAAGTGAAGTAAAATAAAAAATCTGGTTTCTTTATGAAATTAATGACACACAAAAATACTGTCACGTATGATATATTACATATATAAATTAGATATTAAAGGCAGTTATATAGAAACGAAAATATAGTTAAAGGGACATGAAACCCAAAATTTTTCTTTCATGGTTCAGATAGAGAATACAATTTTAAACAACTTTCCAAATTACTTCTATCATTTAATTTGCTTCCTTCTCTTGTTATCCTTTGCCGAAAGGTTTATCTAGGCAAGCTCAGAAGCAGCAGAGAACCTAGGTTCTAGCTGTTGATTGGTGGCTGATATATATATATATATATATATATATATATATATATTGTGATTGGCTCACAAATGTGTTCAGTTAGAAACCATTAGTGCATTGCTGCTTCTTCAACAAATGATACCAAGAGAATGAAAGTTGTTTAACATTGTATTCTCTATCTGATTCATGAAAAAAAAAAAATTGGGTTTCATGTCCCTTTAAGGGAAAAACAAAATAACAAAACAGGAGTATTACTGCATCTGCTTTTATAAAAACACATTGGATTACAAGTCCTACATTAAAAATGAATGGTTCATCTATCACCTTAAAGATTAATATAAGTGCTTGTTTCAGCAGTACGTTCCTAAAGGGTCATATAGTCATATTAAAGGTGCACTGCTAAAAGGCACTGTAATGCTTTGCACAAAAGATTATTGTAATGCTATGTCTTTTTGTGATTTAAAGAGACAATATAGCCAATATGTGTATTACATTACTTCTTTAACACATTTAGACAAAATAAGATTATTTTAAAATCCTTAAAGAACATCACCACACTTCACCACATGTGCAACGGCAAAAGCTAATGCATGCCACTTAGAACTGTAGGCCATTAGCAGTAAAAATAATACATGCCATAAGACAGGGGATTGAACATAGAGAATGTTATTCCAGATAATGGAAAAAAATGGTAAAATGGAAAAACAATGTTGATGACTTTGTTTTGTTTTTATGTGTAGAGCAGTGTTCCCTATAATACCACATTTTGTGAGCGGCAGGACAGTGAAACAGTTAAAGGGACACTGAACCCAAATTTTTTCTTTCGTGATTCAGATAGAGCATGCAATTTTAAGCAACTTTCTAATTTACTCCTATTATCATTTTTTCTTTGTTCTCTTGCAATCTTTAGTTGAAAAAGAATGCATCTAAGCTTTTTTTGGGGTTCAGAACTCTGGACAGCACTTTTATATTGGTGGATGAATTTATCCACAAATCAGCAAGAACAACCCAGGTTGTTCACCAAAAATGGGCCAGCATCTAAACTTACATTCTTGCATTTCAAATAAAGATACCAAGAGAATGAAGAAAATTTGATAATAGGAGTAAATTAGAAAGTTGCTTAAAATGTCATGCTCTATCTGAATCACAAAAAGAAAAAATTTAGGTTCAGTGTCCCTTTAACCCTTTGGAGTGCTAATGACGGCTCTGAGCCGTCAGAGTTTCCCACTCTGGTGCTAATGATGGCTCAGAGCCGTCACTAGCACTCTCCCACCTTGAGGGTGATCTGGGGGCTCCCATCCGCTCCTACCCTGGCGATCGTGCCTGTAGAGTGACAGGCATCGCCGGGGCTTCCCGTTTTGCGTGGTGACGTCACGCACAATAACATGATGATGTCACCGTGCAACTTTATTTATACTTAACAATGAAGCCTGTATCTCAGGGGTCTGAAAAAAAATAAAAGTTAAAAAAAATTTTTGTTTAAAAAAAATAAAAAATAAAATAAAAAAAAATCTTAGCACAGGTGGGAAAGTGCTTAGCACTCAAAGGGTTAATAAGGGAACTATAACTTGCTGTCTGCATTGTGTAAGAGGTTCCCTAATTAAAGGGCCATGATACCCAAATGTTGAAACACTTGAAAGTGATGCAGCATAGCTGTAAAAAGCTGACTAGAAAATATCACCTGAACATCTCTATGTAAAAAAGAAAGATATTTTACCTCAAACATTCCTCAGTAGCCACATCCCATTGTAAAGGACTTCTAAGCAGCAAATCAGTATGCCTGTCCCGGGACTGCTAAGGGAGTGAGCTTTCGTGCATACTCATATTTTCCCTATTCAGTTTAAAGGTAAGGTAAAGTTGATCACACTACTTAACGCTATGTGTACTAGTATAAAAAAAAAAACCATAAGTTTCATTCATCATTTTGAAATTATCAACCCGAAATCTACCTTTCTCTACCTTTCAAACATTGTCCATACTCAAATCTTTTGTCCGCCCGACATTTTTGTTTATTTGATTGACATCCGCTTACTATCTTACTCTCCAATCGGCAGTTTCCCCTTCAGGGGTTTAGCCCATCAATTCCGACGTCACTCGCCGACTGTGCGCATGCGCCGGACTCGACACAACCCACTTCAACCTGTGCTCGTTCGCGAGTAGCGCATGCGCAGTGCTAGCGGTGTAGCGATCGTTTTGTTTTGATTCATTCTAAGCAGTTCAAAGATCGCGCTGCAAGTGTGGGTAAGATATCAAGCTCTGTATGTTTAGAATCAACCGCGACATAAAGAATAAATATCTTTTTTTTTGGAGAAAATTATTGCTGTAATTGAAACAATGTATCTGGCAGCGGGGGAAGTGGCGCATGCGCATACGATATTGACTCTGTGAACGCGCATTGCGCTGACGAAAACAAAGGGGTGAGAACGCTTGGTGTAATCAGAGAGATAAACACGGAAGTGGCATGGGGGAGGAGAATTCAATCGAACGGTTTGAAATAACAAGTTTGGATTACAGGTAAAATAAATAATGTAACACAAAACTAAGTTAGCGACTACCTTATTTTTGAAAATTACTTTCAATGTATGGATTTAATAACTAGAAACTTTACCTTACCTTTAAGGAATTTTACTATGAAATCTCATGAGAGTTAAGTGGAATCTCATGAGATCACATTAAAAGAGTTCATGACTTCAGCACTGCTGATGCTGATTGGCTGCAGTTCATTTCTTAATTATTTTATTTTTTACCTGCAGCTGGGCAGCAGATAAAGTATAACTTTTTACAGAGAACTTACTCTGCTGAGCTGAGGAAATTGTGAGGTAAAATATCTTACTCTTTTACATAGAGATGCTCAGGTGATATTTTCCTGTCAGCTTTTTACAGTTATACTGCATCAGTTTCAAGTGATTTAGCATATGAGTATTATGTCCCTTTAACTGTTTCACTGCTGAGCCATTCACAAAATGTGTCCTTATAGGGAACACTGGTGTAGAGTGTAAAAATACAATATTGTATTTTAAACTCACAGTAAGACAGATCAATACAACCATGTTTTTGTAGCTATCCATTAAATACATTAATATATACACACATTAAAGGACCATCAAATTCAACATTTCAACACATAAAAATTGTCATTATTACAACTGAAACATTATTGCAGTATACATTCATTATTTAATTTTGTTTCCTTCTGAAATTTGTACTACTTTCTTCCAGGGAGGCTTGGGTTAATAGTTTTAGCTAATTTATCTGTGAGCTTTTGTTTTACCCCCCTCCTACCTCACTTTTTTTTTTATAAGTAATCTGTATTTTTAGATGGATAATCAGTTTTGCAGCAACAATCATGATAGAAAAAAGCATTCTATGTAGGAGCAGTGGGCATACTATCGGTGTGAATATTATTGTGTATAAATAAATATATATTTATGTTTAGCTATTATGTAGAGATTAGAAATTAATATATTATATGTCTGTTTAAATATCTGCAAAATAAATCATTTGTGAGTAACTAAGCAAAATCAGTGCTAAACCACCTTAAAAGGGATACTGAACCCAAATGTTTTCTTTAATGATTAAGACAGATAAATGTAGCCACCAATCAGCAAGCACTACCAAGGGTGCTGAACCAAAAATGGCCCGGTGTTCTGTCGAGAACTCCAATTCATCGAGAACTCCAAAATGATGTCACTTCCGCCAGCAGATTACACCAATTGCCTCTATTGCGCATGCGAGCGCACATCAGAGATTTTTCATCTGAAAAAAGGCAGACCCTTTGGGAGAACTTATCAAATTCTCCAAAAAAAGATAGTGCGCATGCAGAATTTTTTTTATGACGCTAAAAAAAAACCAGACCCTTGAGAAGAACTTATCAAGTGCTCCAAGAACAGCTGGTGAGCATGCGCGCATTTTATTAGAAACATGGCACATAACGTGTAAACACCGTGCTTCTCATAAGCTTTACCCTAAGGCCGAGCTGACTAAGTTTTCGCTTGTTACAATATTCAGCTGTGAAACCGCTGAGCACTCACAATATTTATTATCAATGATTGTTTATTTCTCTAAGCTACTTCGTTTTTGCAAACGTCCATGTTTTGAGCTAATTTTACTCAAATTACTATAAGTAAATAAAATACGGTGGATACTTGTTGTGTTTTTACTATTTTACAATATGTTTTATTAAAATTGTATGAGAAGCAGATGGCCCGGTGTTTACACGTTATGTGTCATGTTTCTAAGAAAATGCGTGCATGCGCACCAGCTGTTCTTGGAGCACTTGATAAGTTCTTCTAGAGGGTCTGTCTTTTTTTAGCGTCATAAAAAATTTCTGCATGCACACTATCTTTTTTTGGAGAAATCGATAAGTTCTCCCAAAGGGTGCGCTTTTTTTCAGATGAAAAATCTCTGATGCGCGCTCGCATGCGCAATAGAGGCAATTAGTGTAATCTGCTGGCGGAAGTGACATCATATTGGAGTTCTCGACAGAACACCGGCTCGTAAGCTTACATTACTGCTTTTTCAAATAAAAATAGCAATAGAACGAAGACAATTTGATAATAGGAGTAAATTAGAAAGTTGCTCAAAATTGCATGCACTATTTGAATCATGAAAGGAAAAATATGGGGTTCAGTATCCCTTTAAGGGAAGAGGGCAGCATGCCCCAGTTTCTTGATGTTTTTTTTCTTCTATGTTATGTATATCAAAATCTAAATCTTTATTATACTGGATCAACAGGAAGCACTTGTGAAAAATCTAATTAAAAAAAGAAAAGGGTGAATAGTAGGGACTGTAAATTTGTGGGATAAAATACTGTTTACGTTTTCTGTAAGCACACATGACATGCGTTCTACTAGAGGAAATGACAAGTTTGCAGAAGAAGCAACTGACAGCTAAATGTGCCACATAGACAAATGTGCATTAACTAGGTTTTGTGTGATTATGAAAATAAAAGTTGATAATGTTTTCTGGGCATTGCATATTAAAGGGGCAGTGAACACCATGTAATTACAGCACCCTTTTGCAGTCCTCCAACGGATCAACATATGAGCAGAGTCTGAAAAACTGCAAATTAGGGAGAGATAAGTAGCAAGGTTAGGGTTGCAAAGCCTGCAATGTGCTCTTTTAGTATACAGGACTAGAAAATCAAATAAATTACAAATAAATGACCAAAATAAGTAACGAAAGTATATTGCAATATTGTGTTACTATGCACAATTAAGCATTTTATGTTAAAACCACAGTGTTTACAGTCCCAGGGTCTAATCCTTTATTATAGTATTAAAGGGACATGAAACCCAACATTTTTCTTTCATGATTTGGATCGAGCATACAACTTAAAAAAAACCAAACAAAAACCCCCCACAACTTTGCAATTGACTTCTATGATCAGTTTTGCTTCATTCCCTTGGTATCTGGAGCTATCTGAACACATTGGTAATCCAAATGAAAAAAGGCATATGTGCAGCTGCCAGCGCCTGTTTATGTATGCTTTTCAACAAAGGATTAAAAAAGAACAAAGAAAATTAGATAATAGAAGTAATTTGTAACATTGTTTAAAATCGGCTATTATATCTGAATCATGAAAAAAAAAATGTAGTGGTAACATGTCCCTTTAACCCTGCTCTTTTTTCACCAAATAATATTCGTGTACATGAAACCTGCCATTATACTGCTTAAAGTTTAAACGATTACTGTAACATGAACTAAAAACACAGCTATAATACTCAATCTCATGTCCCTGGTCACTCTAATAACTCCCCATAGTCGCCCTTCCTGGTCACACTCGGTGGTGACGTCACGTACCACCGCCCGGTACTCACATCACAGTGCAGCATCTCGGCACCACTCTCCTGATTATTAGCGATCTTGCAGAAGATGCATTTGCTGTCATATGCGGGACTCTGCTCCTCGACTTCTACCGACATTGTAACCCCCGTTTAGCTAATGGGTCCACCCTTAACCAGCCTGTAAACAATGCACGCTGTTTATGTCCCTAAATTCCCTGCGCGTCAAATCTTTAGAGCATGCTTACAGCAGCCCAGACACCCGGGGCGGAGTTTCCGCGTGTATCTACCACTTTACACGCGCCGTGCAGCCCTCTCTCTTCCTACCCGGCTAGCTGGTAAATCACGCCTCCCTGAGCACGTCACAGAGCAACATGGCGCTGTCCTGCAGGAGTGGTGCTGCCATGAAGAAGTACCTGCTGCTCTTGGCTCAGGAGAACTGCGAGTTTCGCCTACCGGTGAGAGCTTGGGCACAGGCATGGTTTTGGGTCAGGCAGCGCAGGTTATACTGAGATGACTCACGTGGGGAGGTGATCAGGGCATTACAGACAAATCATATCAGATCTGATGCCAACAGAGGCCGAATCTGTCATTGTGCAGTCGCCTTATTTACTGATACACCTTATGATACACGTTTTTTTTGTTCCCTACAGAGAAAGTGGTATGGAAGTGATGTATAAAATGAAAGGTACAAACAAGTCCCAATTTAAACTTTCGTGATCCCAGCATGTGATTATAAATGACGTCCCATTTACTTCTATTATAAGATGTATTGCTGATTTGGCCCTCCTAGCTGTTTGTACCAAAGCAAAGAGACAGGCTGAAGAGTTGCGTACGTTTGCAGTACCATTTTAGTCTCTCCATCATGGGACCAGCTCACAGGAAGAAGATGCACTTATAGGAATGACTAGAACTATTTACAAAACAGAATTCCCATAGACTTGGGGATCACCATGCTAAACATCTACCCTACGGGATAGGTTTCGGAGTTTTGTTGCTATGGCACTTTTAATTTTCCTCCCTTTAAAGTCTTGGGACACAACATTCTGTAATTTACCATAGTCCATCTTTAGAACACAACTATAATCCCAGTTAATCTCAAAGTTAGAACTAGCTACAATAATTGAAAAGTAAATTTGCCCAACATCTTTGTGATATGTTTTGAGGTTTGTCTCCATGCCTCTTCCCATTAAAGTCTATGGGCATTGCCGTCTGTTATTCACCATTGGTATTCCATAGAATACAGCTGTATTCCCACTTCACCCCCAACTTTTCTCCCCTTTAATTTAATTTTAATTTCGATTTTACCTGCTGGAGTGTATTAAATTGTTTAAAGCAGATCCTTTAGCCTTATTGTGGCATTTGAAATAGCTGATTTAGCCCGTGGTATCCACACACATACTGAAAGTTTCTATTCGTAAAGGGACAGTCAACACCAACATTGTTATATTAATATATATTATAACTTTTAAATCTCTAAATTTCTGCCTGTTTCTAAACCACTACAGACAGCCATCACATGCTTTTTTATTTGCTTTTAACAGGTGACTGCTAGTTCATTTGGGCCATCTAGATAACATTGTGCCCACGCCCGTATAGTTGTGCACAACACAGCACTAATTGGCTAAAATGCAAGTCAATAGATAATAAATAAAAAGTCATGTGATCAGGGGCTGTCAGAAGAGGCTTAGATACAAGGTAATCACAGAGGTAAAACGTATATGAATATAACTGTTAGTTATGCAAAACTGTGGAATGGGTAATAAAGGGATTATCTATCTTTTTAAACAATAAAAAAAAATTAGGGTTGACTGTTCCTTTTAAGTCCAGTTCATTCAAAGGCAATATAAACACAGCCAGTAGAAGAAATTACAGTCACTGTAGGGTGTAGAAGAGATAACTAATACAGGTGGCCCTCGGTTTACAACGGTTCAATTTACACCGTTTCAGAATAACAACCTTTTTTTCCAGTCATGTGACTGCTATTGAAAAGCATTGAGAAGCAGTGCATTTATTAAAATAGCCAGTAGGTGGAGCTGTCCGCTTGTGTTGCAGCAAAGCCAAGCAAGCTGAAATTAATCAGTTTAACCAGACCTGAGCTATCGAGCAGATTTCAAAGAAACAAGATCTTCCTGTCTATAAATCAGTCCAGATTGGAATGCACAGAAAGAACTGTTTGCAGAAAAATGCAAGTGAAGTCTGTTGTGTAATTATTTTATTAGGTTTATAATGCTGTTTAGCAAATGTTTTTGTTCATTTAACTTAGTTTAATTATATATTCTGTGTTGTGTGATTATTGTATTAGGTTTATAATGCTGTTTAGCATTTAAAGTCTTCATTTCAAAGCTTCAAACATAATGTATTATTATGACAATTTTGAGGGGTCTGGAACCTAACTCCCTCACTTCCCATTGACTTACATTATAAACTGTGTTTCAATTTACAACAGTTTCGATTTACAACCATTCCTTCTGGAACCTAACCCCGGCGTAAACTGAGGGCTACCTGTACAATTATAATTTTCTATTGTTCTAAAGTATTGGAGTTTGGTTTACCAACAGATATAAGATAAGGAAGCAAGTGTGTGTACACAAAGGGATAACATAAGATCTTATTTTACATGCAAGCTCAACCCGTTGTAATAGGCTGTGGTTTCTAAGCACAAAACCAGCTATTTCATATACACAAATAAACCTGAAAAATGCAATTCCTCATATACTATTTTATACTCTGCCGCTGATATAACAGGACATTGAAAATACATCAAGGGGAAACAATTTTACAGTATAATGTCCATTTAAGATCAGTTAGAACCTACTACTGTATTTGGGGAGCATGCCTACTAAACATAAGCGTGGTTCATGTCAAGGGTTTGTCTCTTCTTTTAATTTCCCTCACATTAAATTCTATGGGCATTCTATTCTGTTATTCCATAGAGTTAAAACCTATTATTGTACTTGCAGAGCACATGTGCTTTGCTTTAATGCTTTTTTTCCCCCATGCCACTTTTAATTTAACTTGCATTAAAGGTGCGTTGTACTCTAAAACAAAAGTATACTATTTAAAGTATTACATGTTGGTAAACTTTGCAATATGCATGCATTACACATTTTGCAGCTAAAGCTCCTAAAACTGAGAAAAAACTTGCTGTTTTTTTAGTGCTTATGTATATGTATATAATACTTATAACAGAGCTTGGTGTTTTCCCATAGCCGTGGAGTCAACATGACTATTGAATGTGAAAAACGTTAAAGGGACATGAAACCCAACATTTGTCTTTTAGGATTTAGAGTATAAAATGTTGAATAACTGTCCAATTGATTTCATTCTCTTGATATATCTTTTGTTGAATAACAGATGGGTATGCTCAGGAGTGTGCACTGGTTGTGGAGCACTTTATGACAGCTGTTTTGCACTGATACTTTTAACAATGTTATACATTTGCAAGAGCAGTAGATGGCAGCAGTGTTTTCATAAACCTGCCATATAGTGCTCCACACGTGTGCCTATGTATGCTTTTAAACAAAGAATACCACAAGAATAAAGCATATACAACTCCAATGATGTCCACAGTACCTAAAGCTTCTTATAAATGCTTTAATAAAGCAGTAAAAACAGCGACATTTAGGGTTAAAACCCCTTAATCATGCTAACGTTCACATACAAACTTCAAGGCTTATTTTTCGCGCTAAAGACCTTTGGCTCTGTACATACTCCATCTTGTGGACATTTTCTGAAATTGCATCTATAACATATTCTTAAAGATACAGCTCTTCTATCCATTTACTGAAAATTTGAATATTACAACCACTGGATACTTTCAAATCTATTTTCAGTAGGAACTGTGAGTTGAGGATAAAAGCCTTGAAGTTTGTATGTGAACAGCATGATTAAGGGTTTTTAACCCAGAGACGTTGCTGTTTTTACTGTCTTTAATAAAGCATTTATAATAAGTTTGGGTGCTGTGGACGTCATTGGAGTTTTATATGCTGCAGGGACTTGGCACAGTGTCTCTATTCCTTACATGCACCTCTCAGTAGTGCTGTTTCTCCATTTGTTAATTTGCTACTAGAATAAAGCAAATAATAGAAGTAAATATGAAACTTTTTTATTTTACTTTTATCTTTTTTTAAAATGGGTGGACATATTAATAATTACCCTAATTTTTTTTTTTTTCTCCAGGAAATAAAATCCCTTCTCTCACTTTATGGTGGACATTTCAATAATCTTCAAGATGTGCATGCAAAGGTAAAGGACAATATATAAATTGTTTACATTTGTACATGATATCTCCATTTACCTTGCTGATATCGCATGACTAATCACGTCACTGGTAATTGCATATGCTATCACGTTACCCTTTTTAATTTTTTTTTTTTTTTTAGATATGAATTAAATAGATCTAAGGATTCTGAGTACAACCAATTGTGTTTTTTGTGTGACAGTGTCAGAAATATTACAATTCAGTTAAATATTATATTTACTTGAATACAGTATGTAAATCTCATATGGAGACTATATTGCATACATTTGAATAAGAAAAAAAAAGTCTTGAAGGATTTATTTACCACCACCACCACTATTATTTTCAGACCTGCAGATAAAGGTGGGGCCATTGTCATTTTGGATTATGAAATTATTGACAAAACGCATTACTTTAGGTTTCATAGGAATACATATATGGGAATCCAACTATAAAAAAAAAAGTTTGATATATTATTGCAAATGGCGTTGATTGTAGCGTATTTGTAGAATACATAAAATAGTTTTTGCAACCTGTTGTTGTCTTTACTGTAAAAGCCTGATACTTTAACCTCTTAAGGACATATGACGGAATTTTTCCGTCATAAAACAATTGAGCAAACTGAAAGCTGTGTCTTTAAAGGGTTAATATATAATATTTATTTGGTTGTAAACATTGTCTAATAGTTAACATCACAGTGTTATTTTCATGGAACGTTAGCACTTTTTAAAGTCCCTTTCTGCAAAAAGTGTTGCCTAACTATATATCATATCTTTAATCATTCTGTTTTGTGGGCCTTTTTTTTTTTCTCAGTCACCTTTTTGTATACTTCACATCCCTTCAGAAGAACTTGCAAGAAAACTGATGAAGAGAACTGTGTGTGCAAAGTAAGGCTGGGGCTGTTTATTCTAACTGACAGTTTTGTTTACCTGTATAGGTGCTCCATTTTAGCAGCTACAGCAAAGAAGTATACATTATATTAGTGTCTTTATTAAAATATCACTAGAAGATCTCTGATGCAGCAGCTGCAAACAACAGAAGGTTGTATATTGTTTGAAATCTGATAATTCCTGATTGCTCTCAAAGGCCTTAAATAGTCTTGGAGCACACACAATGTGTATCCTATATTCAAAGGCATGTTTAAAGCTTTATAACATTTGATTTTTTTAAATGTAATTATTTTATTATGTAACCAATAACAAACACAGGGGTCTATCACTATGCTTTAGAAAAGTTTAATTACTTTGACAATTCACTATTTAATTGTTCCCCATGGCTTATTATGCCAGCTGCAGCATATAAAATGTATGAGAAATTGCTCATTTATGGTTCTTTTTGCAGAATAAATTGCTGGATTTACTCTTTGAAACCACGGCCCATAAAAATAGGCTTGGCTTGCTGACAGATCAGATCTCGTTATTTAATCATTCAAATGCTTCCCTTTCTTATCTCTATCTCTGTACAATACATAGAAAGAACTATTGAAAATGGACATTTTTAGAGCTTTATCTCTTCCACCTCCGACTGTAAAAGTAATTTGGTCTGGGCTGTGTTTACATAGTTTCTCAATAGCCTATACCGAGGTATAGAAACTTTCAGTATAGGTAGGGATACTACAGGCTAAATCAGCTATTTCAAATGCCAATATAAAGGCAGAGGAGCTATTTGTAAGCAATTTAAGACATGCCAGTAGGTAAAATGGATCATTGGGAACAAATTAAAGGAGAGAGATGTTTTTGGTAAACTACCTTTTAAGCTTTTCTAAAGGCTTGTGATCAACCCCAGAATGTATAATCTCTGAGGAAGTGCATCCAATAACTTAAGGAATGTGTATATAACAAAAAACTAAAGGTGACACAAAACAGTTTAATCCCTTCCCTACGTTAGGACGTTCCATGCACGTGATTTCAATTTGTTTACATCGGAACGCCACGTTGGAGACTCTTTTTCACGCTGCAGTGTGAGGGCCCCCAGCATCCTGGTTGACACTTCTCATCCCCACTGCAGAATTAGATGCGCATGATGAGCCCTTTTCATCATGTGTATCTAAGAGGGACGTAGAATATACCAACAATCCTAAGTTTAAAGGGATATGAAACCCAAATTTTTTTGTTTCGTGATTCAGATAGAATATGTGATTTTAAGCAACTTTCCAATTTACTCCTATTATCAATTTTGCTTTGTTCTCTTGCTATCTTTATTTGATCTACAGTAGGAGACAAGAAGGCGCCAAAATAGGGTAATATCGCCACTACACAACGGTATGCTATGGTGACAGACGCAATCGCAACACTTACAAACAAAGCAGCACTACGATATGCCTGAACAAGCAGACCGGGACCTCACAGTCGCCCGGAAGACCAAACACTGGCGAACGGGAAACCTCCGGCAATCACGTGGTTCGTCTGGCCAATCAGGGTCCGATAGACACACACACCTTACTCCAATCTTTACGGAGGAGACAGAGTGTTCTGTAGTAACGATAGGCAGGAGACCCAAAGCACTATAGACACTCGATATTAATGTGTGATGTTTGAGGAAAAGGAGGAGATCCACTCCAGCGAGGTACAATAAAATTTTTTTTTTATTAAAATGTCCTTAAAATCAGCAACGCGTTTCTCGGCTACACAGAGCCGTTTCATCAGGCTGTAATACATTTTTTAACAATCCTGCTGCTTAAGTACCTTTTCTCACCAATCGCAACACTTCTCACTTTACACACCTTTCTTAGGGAGGTTACATCCAATTGATGTAATGCATGTATTCGCGGTATTTGGCTATTAACATTGTATCCTCATCTTATTCAAATTACTATTTGTTTGAATCGTTACTTATTGAAATAAGCAGATTTTTGTTCTATTATAAACTCACCTCTGTTAAATCGTTACTAAATAATACAAACTGCATTTTATAACATTTCACCAAATATTTCATTATTTACTCTAGTGCTGAGACACCAATATTGTTATTAGTAAACCAATTCATGAGTTAGATATATATTATATTAGTGATATGTAAATCGCATAACCTAAATTTATATGCAGTATAATAGCCCTATATATCTATATACACAACATTAATCATAAAATTATTTTATAAATGAAAACACCTAAAATGGTGATCAAAGATAATTTCATAATTTACCCTTCTAAAACCTATCAATATTATATATACAAAAAATGAGATATAAATACACAAACTCTCAAATACACAAACGCTATATCTACTCTCAATACATGAAGTCACAGAACAATTGTATTACTTGCGGTTTCAAGTTAGATTCTAAAAGATCCTATAAATTTCATGTGTGATTCTAAAAGATCACCTATTAGGTTCTTTAGGATATGGATAATCGTTTTATGCTTTCTATAGTCTTTGTAAAAAGACATTAGATTCATTGGACTATGTGTCAGTCTTTTTACTACTAAATCACACTTACATTGACCTTGTCCTAATCAATTTTTAACAATAAGAATAATAAATAAATATAAAATCTAAAAATAAAAAGAAATAAATATTAATATAATATAAATGAAAATCAAAGCCTAACCTATTATATTATATTCTAATCCATAAAACCAGACTTGTAGTCATGTTATGTCCTATTGACATTCCAAAAATATTTACCAATTCATTAGTTATCCCTATATGTTATATAATTATTTTATTTTATTGTTTTATTATTTTATTTTATTTGAAAGCTGCAAGGTCGATGTTCATATTGAGACCTAGGGGATGTAAAGTTTGTAGTCTGTAAATCCAGAAGGTCTCTCTCTGTCTAAGTCTAAAAAAACGGTTGTAGAAGTCTGATTTGGGGATATGTTCTATTGTTGTAATTTTTAGACAGCGTGAATTCCCATTATGTTTCACATTACAGTGTCTAGATACACTGTGTAATTTTATAATTGTTTTTAATATTACGGGAATATTCCGACCATCTCACGCTCAAACGTCTACAGGTTCGTCCTATGTATTGATACCCACAAACACAGGATAACATATATATTATATAATTGGATGCACAGGTCATTCGACTACTCATTCTAAATGTTTTGGAAGTAACATTAGATTGGAATGTGTTAACATTATTGGTTATATGGTCACACATCTTGCATTTTTTGTTGTTACATTTAAAACTACCTTTTCTTAATGGTTTACATGTAATGTTTTTATTTTTAGAGTTATTTACACTTTCCCCATTTGTTTTAGTTTTATTTGTCATAGGGTTAACCTTATTTTTAACTATTTTACTAGGTGCCAAAATCCTTTTTAAATTTGGTGCCTTTTTAAACACGACTGTTGGTTTTGTGTCTAATAATTGGCTCAATATTGGATCCTTCATAAGAATTTTCCAGTGTTTGTTGATACTCTGATCATATTATAATTGCAGTTGTATTCTGTAATGCAGTGTTTTTCAACCAGTGTGCCGTGAGAGATCCTCAGGTGTGCCGCGGCAGACTGACAACAATGTGACATATTTTTAAAATTTTGCTTGTTTTTTTTATTCTGGGCCTTTTTTTTTTTAAGTGAGATGATGACTGATGGGGGGACTTTTCCCAGTGCGGGGGTGTCCCTCTTTCAAATTTTGAAATATTGGGAGGTATGTGACAGGCTCATCAGGCATCATTTACAACCATGAAATATTGACATTCATTCACAGACAATGATTATGATTGTTTGTGAATGAATGTCAATATGTCATGTATAGTTTGTAGGAGGCATGGCATGACAGCACAGTACACAGTGTGTGTGTGTATGTATGTATGTTTGTTTGAGTGTGTATATGTGTGTGTGTGTATATGTGTGTGTGTGTGTGTATATATATATATATATATATATATATATATATATATATATATATATATATATATATATATATATATATATATATACTGTATTAAGCTACAATGTGTTATTTTGTAAGGTTTTGGGATGGTGTGCCGCAGGATTTTTTAATGTAAAAAAGTGTGCCACGGCAAAAAAAAGGTTGAAAATCACTGCTGTAATGAACATGACCTGATTCTTGGTGTTCTCCTCAGATAGATTATGGTTTCGCTTTTTATGAAAATATAGATTTCTATCATCATTTTTAGCTCTCTCATACCCACTATTGATGATATGTGCAGGGTACCTTTTCTCTCTGAATCTATTTTTAAGGATTTTGCTCTGTGACTCGTAGTCCAATAAACTACTACAATTTCTACGGATATGCTTGAATTGCCCATAAGGCACATTTGTCTTCCATGGAGATGATGATTGCTCCTAAAGTCAAGGTAACTATTGCAGTCGACTTGCTTGAAATGAGTACTAGTAATAATCCTATCATTATCAAAGCATAAATTTAAATCCAAAAATACCACATTATTACTATCTATTGTGCTGGTAAATTTCAAACCTCTATTGTTATTGTTAAGATGTTTAACAAAATTGTCAGCTGATAGTTTGTCACCTTTCAAATCGTCTATGAAGCGGCCATAGTATACCAGGTTCGCCCCAAAGTCGGAGTCATAGATATATTGCTGTTCGAATGACCCCATAAATAAATTTGCATAACTTGGGGCGAACCTGGTACCCATGGCCGCCCCTCTTACTTGAAGATAATACTCATCTTGAAAAATGAAGTAATTATGATATAAAATAAATGATATTAATGTTAGAATAAAATCTTTTTGGGTATCTGGTAAATAAATATCTGTTTCCAAAAACCCTGATATGGCCTGAATACCTAGATTATGTGGGATGTTGGAATAGAGTGCTTGAACATTGCACGTGATCCAAAATAGAACACAAATCTGCTTATTTCAATAAGTAACAATTCAAACAAATAGTAATTTGAATAAGATGAGGATACAATGTTAATAGCCAAATACCGCGAATACATGTATTACATCAATTGGATGTAACCTCCCTAAGAAAGGTGTGTAAAGTGAGAAGTGTTGTGATTGGTGAGAGGAGGTACTTAAGCAGCAGGATTGTTAGCCGAGAAACGCGTTGCTAATTTTAAGGACGTTTTTAATAAATTTGTTTTTTATTGTACCTCGCTGGAGTGGATCTCCTCCTTTTCCTCAAACATCACACATTAATATCGGGTGTGTATAGTGCTTTGGGTCTCCTGCCTATCGTTACTACAGAACACTCCGTAAAGATTGGAGTAAGGTGTGTGTGTCTATCGGACCCTGATTGGCCAGACGAACCACGTGATTGCCGGAGGTTTGCCGTTCGCCAGTGTTTGGTCTTCCAGGCGACTGTGAGGTCCCGGTCTGCTTGTTCAGGCACATCGTAGTGCTGCTTCGTTTGTAAGTATTGCGTCTGTCACCATAGCATACCATTGTGTAGTGACGATATTACCCTATTTTGGAGCCTTCTTGTCTCCTACTGTAGATCGAATCTTTGTTCCTGAACATATTGGAAGAGCTGCCACGACTTTGGACTATTTTACTTCACATATTCTTCCTTGAGCGCACCTCATTAGGGGGTTTAAAACCCTGGATTTGTATCTTTATTTGAAAAGCAGGAATGTAGCCACCAATCGGCAAGCACTACCCAGGGTGCTGAACCAAAAATGGGCCGGCTCATAAGCTTTACATTCCTACTTTTTCAAATAAAGATACTAAGAGAACGCAGAAAAATTGATAATAGGAGTAAATTAGAAAGTTGCTTAAAAATGCATGCTCTATCTGAATCATGAAAGAAACAACTTGGGTTTCATATCCCTTTTAAAGAAATTATTTATTGGCATAAAGAAATCTCAAACTGTTCCACACTCCTAAAGCTGTTTTTTATTTTGTAACCATCATCTTTAAACATAAATGTGAGTGCTTTTAGTTTGCCGAAATACCTAAATATGGGAATAAGCCTCAGTAAATTAAGAAAAACATTTAATATTGTGTTTGTTTCTATAGCATACAGCTTAGGAGCCATTGTTTCTTAAATATTTCAAGCATACATATTTTTAGTTCTATATTTTGTATCCGTTTACCTTCCCAAAACATCGAACTATAGAATTCGACACCAATAAGACTTACTAACTGAATATCAGAAGAATTTTTTTTATTATTTTTGTATCCCCCCCCCAAATAAGTAGGAATAAAATATCAAATTTTTACATAAAATTAAATTTAATTGAGTGAAAGCCCACTTTTAACCATGTATGACAATACTAGCCCTGTCCAAATTGACTTGGCATAGCAACAAAATAATGACAAAAAAAACACCAAACATAAACAAAGAGTTCTATATAGAATGTTACATTTCTTTATTTTTATACCTGTGAATTTTTTTTATTGCTGAAACAAAGAAGGATCTATGAGTCCTTACATGCAATGCAACATAATGAGGCTAGAGGTCGCTGTCAGATTGTTAGTACTATGAGGATCACTTGAGCTATGATGACTAGAAATTCCTTATTTAAAGGGACAGTCTAGTATAAATTAAACTTTCATTATTCAGATAGGACTTTTAATTTTAATCAACTTTCCAATTTACTTTTATCATCAAATTTGCTTTTTTCTCTTGGTATTCTTAGTTTAAACTAAACATAGGTAGGCTCATATGCTAATTTCTAAGCCTTTGAGGGCTGCCTCTTATCACAGGCTTTTTAAATCTCTTTTCAACACAAAGAGACAGAAAGTACACGTGGGCCAGGGGGTTATTTAAGATTTAGCACAAACCAATGCTAAATTTAAGACAATAAATAATAAACAGTCACAGTCATGTGATCAGGGGGCTGGAAGAAAGTTCCTAGATACAAGGTAATCACAGAGGTAAAAAGTATATTAATATAACTGTTGGTTGTGCAAAACTGGGGAATGGGTAATAAAGGGATTATCTATTTTTTAAATCAATAACAATTCTGTGGTAGACTGTCCCTTTAAATAGTGAAACCCCTTTCAAATGATGTGCTTCTTTAGAGTAACAAAAATTCACAAATAGGGTACATTTTACAAAGGGTTTGTCATTGTCATGACAATCACATGGCAGAGGGACACAAGACCATTTGGACTTGGGTCTCATCGTGCCCCACTGTGTATTGTGGGGGACAACAGAGGGAATACACCTGATTAAGTTGCTGAGGTGATCACCTGATAGCCGCTTGAGCATGAACTTTGAAAAGGGGGTCTCACCTATTTTAAAAAAAATGAGCTCACTTGCTCAATTGTAAAGCATACATGGTGTGTTAGAATCCCTCTTTAGAGTCAAGAATTGACTGCAATTTCAACTGTTAAATAGTTATACAGAGGGATTTTGCATGTGTCTCATATTGTTTAGGGGAGGACCTATGTAGTAATATTTTATTTAAGGGTAACATTAATTTTTTTGCATAAAAAATATTAATACATTGAAAAGTAGATATGTCTGGAGGGTACAAATCTGGTGGTTATTATTAGTATTGTTATTATTTTTTTTATTGATTAGAAAAATGCAACAAGTAAATTAACTTGAGCAAAAAAGATAAACCCAAATTTTTTCTTTCATGATTCAGATAGAGCATGCAATTTTAAGCAACTTTCTAATTTACTCCTATTGTCAATTTTTCTTTGTTCTCTTGCTATCTTTATTTTAAAAGCAGGAATGTAAATCTTAGCAGCCAGGCCATTTTAGGTTCAGCACCATAGATAGCGCTTGCTTATTGGAGGCTTACATTTATCCACCAATAAGCAAGCATAACACAGGTTCTCCAACAAAAATGAGCCGGCTTCTAAGCTTTACATTACTGCTTTTTAATAAAGATAGCAAGAGAACGAAGAAAAATTGATAATAGGAGTAAATTAGAAAGTTGCTTAACATTGCATGCTGTGTTGTACTGAACTAAGTAAAGTCCTAATTTTTCTTTCAATTGAATGCCATTTTTGTTTTCTATTGACACTGAATAAATACAATTTTAAAAACAAACACATGAAGTGACCTATCTCTGTTTTTTGGTTATCAGGTCCGTTTTTGAGTTGTGGGGACATGGGAGATGCTCTGAAGAGCTGCAACAATCGCTTCAAAGTTATCCACAGGAAAAAATGGTATTATACATAACTGTTTTTAAAGCACTACTGTTTCACCTACAGCTTAATGGGACAGTGAACTCTAAAAAAATAAATAAAAAAAAATCATATACAAGAGGACTAATTAGCATTGTAAAGGGGTTTATAGTAAAATAAAATTGTACTCTAATTCGTTCCCATTCTCGAGCTGTACTTAAACAATGTTTTTAAGCCTTTTGCAGGAGTTAAACATATATAGCTGCAAGGTCGATAGTGATAAAGTTACATGTTAATGAATTAGATGATGTTTTTTTCTCAGTATAAAAATAAAGTTGTTTATTTTGATTTAAAGAACTTAGTGATGGTAAACTTTAGCTAATCAAATGCCATAAATCTAATCTTTGCCATTAAAAAATTATATGCGTACCCTTTTATTTTTTTATTCTATACGAGAAAAGGGTTAAATCTGTTCCTATAGTAATGCTTCTGTTACAATGTTATGCCGGCCCACTGGGATGAACTCCCTTTTTTTTTATGACAATTCCAATGAACATCCAATTAGTGTGTGTGTGTCATATGACACTCTTGAAGTCCAGCCCTTTGGAAGCCTGGGCAGAAAGTAGGTGGGACTGCTCTCTGTTTCACAGCCCAGGCAAAAGAGTAAATGAAGGGTGGCAGAGGAACAGAAGATACCAAGTAGGATTATAAATCTTTTTTATTATAAAATATAAACACATTTAAAAAAAAAAAAAAAAAAAAAATGGTGTGGTTTTGCTTGTACACTAATATATTTTTCCGTGCAACATTCTGAAATATACCATCACTTTAAAGACTTATTGCTCAGTAGCAAATAAGTGGAACTCTCTCTACTTTATTGGTTGATAGTGGCACACCTCACAAGCATAACAACAAACATTTTTTTCACTGTACAGGAAAATTTATTTTATATAAAAAAGCAAAACTATTTAAATAGATGCAACAAAGAAAAAATAGTTTGTGTCCCTTTAAAGGGACATGGAGCCAAAAAATGTTTTCTTTCATGATTCAGATAGACTATACTATTTAAAACAACTTTCCAATTTACTTCTATTATCAAATTTACTTTTGGTATTCTTTGTTGAAGGAGCAGCAATGCACCACTGGGAGCTAGCTGAGCAAACCAGGTGAACCAATGACATGAGGCATATATATATGCAGCTAGCCTACCTAATGTTTTTCAACAAAGGATACCAAGAGAACAAAACACTTAGGGACAGATTATGAGTGGAGTGCAAATTAACGCTTCAATTAACCTTTCTGCACTTGATGGATTGCGCTCATATTACGAGTTGAAAATAAACTTTCTTTCATGTAATTAGCAAGAGTCCATGAGCTAGTGACGTATGGGATATACATTCCTACCAGGAGGGGCAAAGTTTCCCAAACCTCAAAATGCCTATAAATACACCCCTCACCACACCCACAAATCAGTTTTACAAACTTTGCCTCCTATGGAGGTGGTGAAGTAAGTTTGTGCTAGATTCTACGTTGATATGCGCTCCGCAGCAGGTTGGAGCCCGGTTTTCCTCTCAGCGTGCAGTGAATGTCAGAGGGATGTGAGGAATTCAATGATCTCCTTCTACGGGGTCTATTTCATAGGTTCTCTGTTATCGGTCGTAGAGATTCATCTCTTACCTCCCTTTTCAGATCGACGATATACTCTTATATATACCATTACCTCTACTGATTCTCGTTTCAGTACTGGTTTGGCTGTCTACTACATGTAGATGAGTGTCCTGGGGTAAGTAAGTCTTATTTTCTGTGACACTCTAAGCTATGGTTGGGCACTTTATAAAAAAGTTCTAAATATATGTATTCAAACATTTATTTGCCTTGACTCAGGATGTTCAACATTCCTTATTTCAGACAGTCAGTTTCATATTTGGGATAATGCATATGAATAAATCATTTTTTTCTTACCTTAAAATTTGACTTTTTCCCTGTGGGCTGTTAGGCTCTCGGGGGCTGAAAATGCTTCATTTTATTGCGTCATTCTTGGTGCGGACTTTTTTGGCGCAAATTTTTTTTTCTGTTTCCTGCGTCATACGTGTCGCCGGAAGTTGCGTCATTTTTGACGTTCTTTTGCGCCAAAAGTGTCGGCGTTCCGGATGTGGCGTCATTTTTGGCGCCAAATAATGTGGGCGTCATTTTTGGCACCAAAAAAATATGGGCGTCACTATTGTCTCCACATTATTTAAGTCTCATTATTTATTGCTTCTGGTTGCTAGAAGCTTGTTCACTGGCATTTTTTCCCATTCCTGAAACTGTCATTTAAGGAATTTGATCAATTTTGCTTTATATGTTGTTTTTTCTATTACATATTGCAAGATGTCCCACGTTGAAACTGAGTCAGAAGATACTTCTGGAAAATCGCTGCCTGGTGCTGGAGCTACCAAAGCTAAGTGTATCTGCTGTAAACTTATGGTATCTGTTCCTCCAGCTGTTGTTTGTACTGTTTGTCATGACAAACTTGCTAATGCAGATAATATTTCCTTTAGTACTGTTACATTACCTGTTGCTGTTCCGTCAACATCTAATGCTCAGAGTGTTCCTGATAACATAAGAGATTTTGTTTCTAAATCCATTAAGAAGGCTATGTCTGTTATTCCTCATTCTAGTAAACGTAAAAAGTATTTTAAAACTTCTCATTTTTCAGATGAATTTTTAAATGAACATCATCATTCTGATTCTGATAATGGTTCTTCTGGTTCAGAGGATTCTGTCTCAGAGGTTGATGCTGATAAATCTTCATATTTATTTAAAATGGAATTTATTCGTTCTTTACTTAAAGAAGTCTTAATTGCATTAGAAATTGAGGATTCTGGTCCTCTTGATACTAAATCTAAACGTTTAGATAAGGTTTTTAAATCTCCTGTAGTTATTCCAGAAGTTTTTCCTGTCCCTGGTGCTATTTCTGAAGTAATTTCCAGGGAATGGAATAATTTGGGTAATTCATTTACTCCTTCTAAACGTTTTAAGCAATTATATCCTGTGCCATCTGACAGATTAGAGTTTTGGGACAAAATCCCTAAGGTTGATGGGGCTGTCTCTACTCTTGCTAAGCGTACTACTATTCCTACGGCAGATGGTACTTCCTTTAAGGATCCTTTAGATAGGAAAATTGAATCCTTTCTAAGAAAAGCTTACTTGTGCTCAGGTAATCTTCTTAGACCTGCTATATCTTTAGCAGATGTTGCTGCAGCTTCAACTTTTTGGTTAGAAGCTTTAGCTCAACAAGTAACAGATCATAATTCTCATAACATTATTATTATTCTTCAACATGCTAATAATTTTATTTGTGATGCCATCTTTGATATCATTAGAGTTGATGTCAGGTATATGTCTCTAGCTATTTTAGCTAGAAGAGCTTTATGGCTTAAAACTTGGAATGCTGATATGTCTTCTAAGTCTACTCTGCTTTCCCTTTCTTTCCAGGGTAATAAATTGTTTGGTTCTCAGTTGGATTCTATTATCTCAACTTTTACTGGAGGGAAAGGAACTTTTTTACCACAGGATAAAAAAATCTAAAGGTAAATTTAGGTCTAATAATCGTTTTCGTTCCTTTCGTCACAACAAGGAACAAAAACCTGATCCTTCATCCTCAGGAGCGGTATCAGTTTGGAAACCATCTCCAGTCTGGAATAAATCCAAGCCTTTTAGAAAATCAAAGCCAGCTCCTAAGTCCACATGAAGGTGCGGCCCTCATTCCAGCTCAGCTGGTAGGGGGCCCAGAGACAGAACTTTTTTTCACTTTCTGCGATGAGATTTTCTTTGTGAAATTTTTTCTGCAGGTAATTTTTAAATTAAATTGTAAATTTGTCATTTACACTAAAGCACCAGATCCATTGCAATGTGATGGTTAACTGGATAATAAAGCAATATTTTAAGTTTTATAATCTAGTGCAGTAGTTGAAAATTGCATTGCATATTAGCTACAGACAAAAAAAGGAATTGTAAAATGTTTCTTGAATTAATTTGTTTCCTTTTCTCTTAGTTTAACATAGAAATGTAGTAATAAAAAGGTGCATTGCTCATACGAACATCTTACATTCAGAAAAAAACAGCTTGCAGACTGAAAAGCTAGGGAACAAGCTTGCAAAAATTTCAGAGCCAGACAACAATCAATGCACTGCTGTTTTGCAGCACTACTGCATATTTGATTGATGTCTTCAAACAGTACTTTGCTCTGGATGCACTGTGTTAAGGAAAACTTATACAATGCAGCCAGAGAACAGCTCTGTTTTAAAAGAACAGCCTAATGTGGAGAAGCGCTGAAAAGTGCTAACAGCTCCTGTTCTTTCTGCAGACATGCTGCATTTTCTGCGATGACATCTCAGATCACTCTATGTTCTGCCTTGGGGGTAGGGGGCAGATTACGTTTTTTCAAAGAAATTTGGATCAATTCCGTTCACAATCTTTGGATTCAGAACATTGTTTCAGAAGGGTACAGAATTGGCTTCAAGATAAGGCCTCCTGCAAAGAGATTTTTTCTTTCCCGTGTCCCAGTAAACCCAGCGAAGGCTCAAGCATTTCTGAAATGTTTCAGATCTAGAGTTGGCTGGAGTAATTATGCCAGTTCCAGTTCTGGAACAGGGACTGGGGTTTTATTCAAATCTCTTCATTGTACCAAAGAAGGAGAATTCCTTCAGACCAGTTCTGGATCTAAAAATATTGAATCGTTATTTAAGGATACCAACATTCAAAATGGTAACTGAAAGGACTATCCTGCCTTTTGTTCAGCAAGGGCATTATATGTCTACAATAGATTTACAGGATGCATATCTGCATATTCCGATTCATCCAGATCACTATCAGTTTCTGAGATTCTCTTTCCTAGACAAGCATTACCAGTTTGTGGCTCTGCCGTTTGGCCTAGCTACAGCTCCAAGAATTTTTACAAAGGTTCTCGGTGCCCTTCTGTCTGTAATCAGAGAACCGGGTATTGTGGTATTTCCTTATTTGGACAATATCTTGGTACTTGCTCAGTCTTCACATTTAGCAGAATCTCATACGAATCGACTTGTGTTGTTTCTTCAACATCATGGTTGGAGGATCAATTTACCAAAAAGTTCATTGATTCCTCAGACACAGGTAACCTTTTTAGGTTTCCAGATAGATTCAGTGTCCATGACTCTATCTTTGACAGACAAGAGACGTCTAAAATTGATATCAGCTTGTCGAAACCTTCAGTCACAATCATTCCCCTCGGTAGCCTTATGCATGGAAATTCTAGGTCTTATGACTGCTGCATCGGACGCAATCCCCTTTGCTCGTTTTCACATGCGGCCTCTTCAGCTCTGTATGCTGAACCAGTGGTGCAGGGATTACACAAAGATATCTCAATTAATATCTTTAAAACGGATTGTACGACACTCTCTGACGTGGTGGATAGATCACCATCGTTTAGTTCAGGGGGCTTCTTTTGTTCTTCCGACCTGGACTGTAATTTCAACAGATGCAAGTCTTACAGGTTGGGGAGCTGTGTGGGGGTCTCTGACAGCACAAGGGGTTTGGGAATCTCAGGAGGTGAGATTACCGATCAATATTTTGGAACTCCGTGCAATTTTCAGAGCTCTTCAGTCTTGGCCTCTTCTAAAGAGAGAATCATTCATTTGTTTTCAGACAGACAATGTCACAACTGTGGCATACATCAATCATCAAGGAGGGACTCACAGTCCTCTGGCTATGAAAGAAGTATCTCGAATTCTGGTATGGGCGTAATCCATCTCCTGTCTAGTTTCTGCGGTTCATATCCCAGGTATAGACAATTGGGAAGCGGATTATCTCAGTCGCCAAACGTTACATCCGGGCGAATGGTCTCTTCACCCAGAGGTATTTCTTCAGATTGTTCAAATGTGGGAACTTCCAGAAATAGATTTGATGGCTTCTCATCTAAACAAGAAACTTCCCAGGTATCTGTCCAGATCCAGGGATCCTCAAGCGGTAGCAGTGGATGCATTGTCACTTCCTTGGATGTATCATCCTGCCTATATCTTTCCTCCTCTAGTTCTTCTTCCAAGAGTAATCTCCAAGATTCTGAAGGAATGCTCGTTTGTTCTGCTGGTAGCTCCAGCATGGCCTCACAGGTTTTGGTATGCGGATCTTGTCCGGATGGCCTCTTGCCAACCGTGGACTCTTCCGTTAAGGCCAGATCTTATGTCGCAAGGTCCTTTTTTCCATCAGGATCTCAAATCCTTAAATTTAAAGGTATGGAGATTGAACGCTTGATTCTTAGTCAAAGAGGTTTCTCTGACTCTGTGATTAATACTGTTACAGGCTCGTAAATCTGTATCTAGGGAGATATATTATAGAGTCTGGAAGACTTATATTTCTTGGTGTCTTTCTCATCATTTTTCCTGGCATTCTTTTAGAATTCCGAGAATTTTACAGTTTCTTCAGGATGGTTTGGATAAAGGTTTGTCTGCAAGTTCCTTGAAAGGACAAATCTCTTCTCTTTCTGTTCTTTTTCACAGAAAGATTGCTAATCTTCCTGATATTCATTGTTTTGTACAAGCTTTGGTTCGTATAAAACCTGTCATTAAGTCAATTTCTCCTCCTTGGAGTTTGAATTTGGTTCTGAGGGCTCTTCAAGCTCCTCCGTTTGAACCTATGCATTCATTGGACATTAAATTACTTTCTTGGAAAGTTTTGTTCCTTTTGGCTATCTCTTCTGCCAGAAGAGTTTCTGAATTATCTGCTCTTTCTTGTGAGTCTCCTTTTCTGATTTTTCACCAGGATAAGGCGGTGTTGCGAACTTCTTTTAAATTTTTACCTAAGGTTGTGAATTCCAACAACATTAGTAGAGAAATTGTGGTTCCTTCATTATGTCCTAATCCTAAGAATTCTAAGGAGAAATCATTGCATTCTTTGGATGTAGTTAGAGCTTTGAAATATTATGTTGAAGCTACTAAGAATTTCCGAAAGACTTCTAGTCTATTTGTTATCTTTTCCGGTTCTAGGAAAGGTCAGAAGGCCTCTGCCATTTCTTTGGCATCTTGGTTGAAATCTTTAATTCATCATGCTTATGTCGAGTCGGGTAAAACTCTGCCTCAAAGGATTACAGCTCATTCTACTAGGTCAGTTTCTACTTCCTGGGCGTTTAGGAATGAAGCTTCGGTTGATCAGATTTGCAAAGCAGCAACTTGGTCTTCTTTGCATACTTTTACTAAATTCTACCATTTTGATGTGTTTTCTTCTTCTGAAGCTGTCTTTGGTAGAAAAGTACTTCAGGCAGCTGTTTCAGTTTGAATCTTCTGCTTATATTTTCAGTTTTTTTCTTTATAAGATTTAAACTTTATTTTGGGTGTGGATTTTTTTCAGCGGAATTGGCTGTCTTTATTTTATCCCTCCCTCTCTAGTGACTCTTGCGTGGAAGATCCACATCTTGGGTAGTCATTATCCCATACGTCACTAGCTCATGGACTCTTGCTAATTACATGAAAGAAAACATAATTTATGTAAGAACTTACCTGATAAATTCATTTCTTTCATATTAGCAAGAGTCCATGAGGCCCACCCTTTTTGTGGTGGTTATGATTTTTTTGTATAAAGCACAATTATTCCAATTCCTTATATTTATGCTTCGCACTTTTTTCTTATCACCCCACTTCTTGGCTATTCGTTAAACTGATTTGTGGGTGTGGTGAGGGGTGTATTTATAGGCATTTTGAGGTTTGGGAAACTTTGCCCCTCCTGGTAGGAATGTATATCCCATACGTCACTAGCTCATGGACTCTTGCTAATATGAAAGAAATAAATTTATCAGGTAAGTTCTTACATAAATTATGTTGTTTTCGATCTCTTGCTAACCCAACAAGTGCAAAAAGCTGAAGTTAGAATATCGTGTGCACCTTTGTGTATTTCCCCATAGAAGTTATAGGAGGAAAAAAAGTGGGCAAAAAACACACCACTCTCACGCAAACCCGATCGTATATTTTTTGCGCTAACCCGACATGAAAATAGTAATATTTCACATTCCAATGTTCTTCAAATATATATACTGTGTGTGTGTTTTAGGAGCTAGAGAGAGGTATTTGTATATAGATATGTGGAAAATAACCCAAAACGTTAGGAGCCAGGTGTAAATTACTAGGAGTCAGTGTCTCACTGGCTCCTGTGTTATTATAAATGAATATTGCATAAATATGCTTTGACATGTTTTCATCTACTTAACTGCAAAGTTAATATAAATATAAATATATATATATATATATATATATATATATATATATATATATATATATATATATATATATATATATATATATATATATATATACACACACACACACATATGTCTATGTTAAAACCCTTTAGCTGCCTTTTTTCCCTAACACCTGAGATCTCATATCTTTGAGCCCTTATAACTTTTTTGTGCAATATCTTTTTAAATAATTTTTAGGAGATAGTGTTATTATGAGTGTACCTGTACTTTGTAAGGTATTTTTGATGTGTTTTGCGAAACGGTTAACTAGAGCTCTGAAGTCGCGGTAATCATTGTAGCGCTCAAGCGATCGCGTTTACTTTCAACTTGTAATACCAGCGGTAAACCCAAAGAGCGCAAATTCCCACGATGAACCCCTTATTGCTCTGGTGCAAATGTTTGTGCTCCACTTGTAATCTGGCCCTTAAATAATAGAAGTAAATAGGAAAGTTGTTTTAAATTGCATGCTCTATGTGATTCATGAAAGTTTAATATTGACTTTACTGTTCCTTTAGCATAAAGATTTAATAGTTGTGTTGTTATAATGCTGCATAACAAAGGTAAATACACAATCTAACATTTAAAGGGACACTGAACCAAAAATGTTTCTTTTGTGATTCAGAAAGAGCATGCAATTTTAAGCAACTTTCTAATTTACTCCTATTATCAATTTTTCTTCATTCTCTTGCTATCTTTATATAAAAAAAGGCATCTAAGCTTTTTTCTTGGTTCAGAACTCTGGATAGCAGTTTTTGATTGGTGGATGAATTTATCCACCAATCAGCAAGGACAACCTAGGTTGTTCGCCAAAAATGGGCCGGCATCTAAACTTACATTCTTGCATTTCAAATAAAGATTCCAAGAGAATGAAGAAAATTTGATAATAGGAGTAAATTAGAAAGTTGCTTAAAATGTCATGCTCTATCTGAATCACGAAAGAAAAATTTGGGTACAGTGTCCCTTTAAGATTATTTTACTGCCAAAGATGCATTAGGAATACTTCCGACTGTGAAGAGCTCAAAGGTGTATATATGTGTCTAAATCTGTTTATGTACATACATATTTACACATATGAGCATGTATAAATACACATGTATACACGTGTGTGTGTATATATGTATATATGTTTATATATATATATATATATATATATATATATATATATATATATATATATATATATATATATATATATATATATATATATATATATATATATATATATATATATATATATATATATATATATATGTGTGTGTGTGTATACACACACACACACACGAGCCCCTTCACTACCGGGACTTTCAGAGAAACACTTGCCCAAAATACCCATCTTAGGTACTGGCAGACAGTCTGCCAATATGAACATTTTAAGGTGTTTTTTTTTTTTTTTCTTTAAATTTTATTTTCTACAGTGTAGGATCCCCCCCTCACCATCCAACCTCCATGATACCCTCCCAAACAGCTCTTCTAACTAGTGCCACCATCTTATCTAATAAAACACATCTTTTAAAAAAAAAAAAAAAAAAAAATTAAATTTTTTCTATTTTCTGTAGTGTAGTGGTCTCCCACCTCTCCCCCTCCCACGATCATTAGTTAGGGACCCCCACCTTTTTCTGTAGTGTAGCTCCCCAAGTCCCCATCCGTCTAACTCCCCCCCTCTGCTGCTGGACCACCCACCCGACTTCCAGATTCACTCCCGCCGGCACCAGCAGAAGATCATTGCAGATGGTGAAACACAGAGTGTCACGGTCTGTAGCGATCTGGCATCTGCCCTTGTATGGAACCGGAGCACTGATCACGCTCCGGTTCCTTATACAGGCAGATGCCTGGAGCTCAGGAACTCCAGCTGTAACTTAACAGTCGAGACTGCTGGAGCTTCCTGAAGCTCCGACGTGTTTATATACGTTCTGCAGTACGATAGGCAAAGTGCCGCACAACATACAGTATGTATACGTCAGATTGGGTGAAGGGGTTAAAGCGACAGTCTACACCTTAGTCATCTTAAAGTCTTACCTTAGATTAAGCTGCAAATAGCCTCCTCCACCTTTTCTATATCATGCTGCAGGAGCCGGAACAAGTTATTTTAAAATGAATAGCCAGTTTCTAATGGCTGCCAAGCTCAGCCCACTGATGACATACAATCTGGGCTGCATATGGCATTCAGTCGCTAAAGACTCACTAGTTGGATTCAACACACTGTTAATGCTATTCAGCAAAGTGCATCGATGCAGCCCAGACAGTGATGTCGTCAGTGGGCGGAGCTTGGCAGCCATTTCAAACTGGCCAGAAACACAATTAATTTTAAAATAACTTTTTTTACTGTTCCTGCTGCATGATATAGAAGAGGTGCAGGAGGATATTTGCAGCTTAATCTAAGGTAAGACTTTAAGATGACTGAGGTGTAGTCTGTCCCTTTAAACATTTTTTTTTTTAATTCTTCCAATAATAAAATTATATTTTTATATATATTTGTTATTAAAAAAAAGTATTTTATATATGAGTGTAATACTTTATTTGATTTTTTTTTTTTTTAAAACCCTTACACCTTACTCAAGTCACACTAATTCTTTTTGCACTATTTGGGCTTTGAATGGAGCGCTATCCATAACTTTCAACTTGTAGTATCAGAGCTATTTAGCGTGGTTGTGATATCCATTGAAAGTAATGTGTGTGCTAGATCGATGTCTGCAGCGATAAACCTTTTCTAGTAAATCTAATTTACCATAGACTTGTAATTCCAGTTGCGTACTAATGTTAGCACGGTCTAGCAATACTGCTTATGACGCCCTGTTAAATCAATTAATTAATCATTTAAATTGTTTTGATTTAATTCAGCCCACCCAGCTTTGCCCAAACTATACTTAAAGGGACTCTGTACCCAAAATTTTTCTTTTGTAATTCAGAAAGAGCATGCAATTTTAAGCAACTTTCTAACTTACTCCTATTATCAATTTTTCTTCGTTCTCTTGCTATCTTTATTTGAAAAAGAAGGCATCTAAGCTTGTTTTGGGTTCAGTACTCTGGACAGCAACTTTTTTATTGGTGAATTAATTTATCCACCAATCAGCAAGGACAACCCAGGTTTTTCAACAAAAATGGGCCGGCATCTAAACTTACATTCTTGCATTTCAAATAAAGATACCAAGAGAATGAAGAAAAATTGATAAAAGGAGTAAATTAGAAAGATGCTTAAAATGTCATGCTCAATTTGAATCGCGAAAGAAAAAATTTGGGTACAGTGTCCCTTTAACATTTATTCTAATACCTGTTTTATTGGGTGTGTCTCAATAAAGTAAACCACGAGTTATACATTTGTTCATATTATTTTTAGTTTTCTAATATATTTATAACCAGAACAATGGTTTATTTTAATTTGCTGCATGATAGATTGATTTATTACATGCTTTATTTATTTTTTATTCTGTATTTATCAAGTTTTTCCTCTTCATTTCTTCCAGGTTCCCTATCTTCAGCCCAACTCCACATACAAAATAAATATCCATACTTTTAACAAAACTTTGACACAGAAAGAGAAACTTGTTAAGATAGATGTAAGTGGCCTTCTCTTTTTTACTCAGTGTTTTTCATAACCCGAAATTGAGACATTTGTTGAGTGCTAGTCTATCTGACAAATATCTAAATTAGCTTAACACATGAATTTGTATAAAAGATGATTTTTATATTATTTACCATTGACTTTGCTATGCTTCACCACTGATTAGTTTATATATATATATATATATATATATCTATCTATCTCCTTAAAAAGAGAGAGAATTATGAAAGAGGTATGATTAAACCTCTTTCCTAAAGTAAGGGAAATCAGCACTCTTTTAGTATTAAACCATATGTATTTTTATTGTGTGTGTGTGTGTATGTATGTATGTATGTGTGTGTGTGTATGTGTATATGTATGTATATATATATATATATATATATATATATATATATATATATATAGGGGGGAACAAGGAGTTCCCTAGCGATGGAAGAAGTGACCAAGATTATTCTAATGGGCGGAGTCTCACTCCTGCCACCTGTCTGCTATCCACATCCCGGGAGTGGAAAAATTGGAGCGGATTTTCTGAGTCGTCAGACATTGCATCCGGGGGAGTGGGAACTCCATCCGGAAATCTTTGCCCAAGTTCACTCAACTATGGGGCATTCCAGACATGGATCTGATGGCCTCTCGTCAGAACTTCAAAGTTCCTTGCTACGGGTCCAGATCCAGGGATCCCAAGGCGGCTCTAGTGGATGCACTAGTAGCACCTTGGACCTTCAAACTAGCTTATGTGTTCCCGCCGTTTCCTCTCATCCCCAGGCTGGTAGCCAGGATCAATCAGGAGAGGGCGTCGGTGATCTTGATAGCTCCTGCGTGGCCACGCAGGACTTGGTATGCAGATCTGGTGAATATGTCATCGGCTCCACCTTGGAAGCTACCTTTGAGACGAGACCTTCTTGTTCAGGGTCCGTTCGAACATCCGAATCTGGTTTCACTCCAGCTGACTGCTTGGAGATTGAACGCTTGATTTTATCGAAGCGAGGTTTCTCAGATTCTGTTATCGATACTCTTGTTCAGGCCAGAAAGCCTGTAACTAGAAAGATTTACCACAAAATTTGGAAAAAATATATCTGTTGGTGTGAATCTAAAGGATTCCCTTGGGACAAGGTTAAGATTCCTAGGATTCTATCCTTCCTTCAAGAAGGATTGGAAAAAGGATTATCGGCAAGTTCCCTGAAGGGACAGATTTCTGCCTTGTCGGTGTTACTTCACAAAAAACTGGCAGCTGTGCCAGATGTTCAAGCCTTTGTTCAGGCTCTGGTTAGAATCAAGCCTGTTTACAAACCTTTGACTCCTCCTTGGAGTCTCAATTTAGTTCTTTCAGTTCTTCAGGGGGTTCCGTTTGAACCCTTACATTCCGTTGATATTAAGTTATTATCTTGGAAAGTTTTGTTTTTAGTTGCAATTTCTTCTGCTAGAAGAGTTTCAGAATTATCTGCTCTGCAGTGTTCTCCTCCTTATCTGGTGTTCCATGCAGATAAGGTGGTTTTACGTACTAAACCTGGTTTTCTTCCAAAAGTTGTTTCTAACAAAAACATTAATCAGGAGATTATCGTACCTTCTCTGTGTCCGAAACCAGTTTCAAAGAAGGAACGCTTGTTGCACAATTTGGATGTTGTTCGCGCTCTAAAATTCTATTTAGATGCTACAAAGGATTTTAGACAAACATCTTCCTTGTTTGTTGTTTATTCAGGTAAAAGGAGAGGTCAAAAAGCAACTTCTACCTCTCTCTCTTTTTGGATTAAAAGCATCATCAGATTGGCTTACGAGACTGCCGGACGGCAGCCTCCCGAAAGAATCACAGCTCATTCCACTAGGGCTGTGGCTTCCACATGGGCCTTCAAGAACGAGGCTTCTGTTGATCAGATATGTAGGGCAGCGACTTGGTCTTCACTGCACACTTTTACCAAATTTTACAAGTTTGATACTTTTGCTTCTTCTGAGGCTATTTTTGGGAGAAAGGTTTTGCAAGCCGTGGTGCCTTCCATTTAGGTGACCTGATTTGCTCCCCTCCCTTCATCCGTGTCCTAAAGCTTTGGTATTGGTTCCCACAAGTAAGGATGACGCCGTGGACCGGACACACCTATGTTGGAGAAAACAGAATTTATGTTTACCTGATAAATTTCTTTCTCCAACGGTGTGTCCGGTCCACGGCCCGCCCTGGTTTTTAATCAGGTCTGATAATTTATTTTCTTTAACTACAGTCACCACGGTACCATATGGTTTCTCCTATGCTATTATTCCTCCTTAACGTCGGTCGAATGACTGGGGTAGGCGGAGCCTAGGAGGGATCATGTGACCAGCTTTGCTGGGCTCTTTGCCATTTCCTGTTGGGGAAGAGAATATCCCACAAGTAAGGATGACGCCGTGGACCGGACACACCGTTGGAGAAAGAAATTTATCAGGTAAACATAAATTCTGTTTTTATAATGGTTTTAAATGATGGAATATATTCTGGTACCACTAGAGGTCACTGTGTTGTTGAAATTTACAAACCTGGATAGGTATGGGTTAAACCAATTAACACTGAGAATTGAAGCATGATTGGTCCAGATACCCTTTTTAAAGTCTGTTTGTTTGATTTTAACTTATGCATGATTAAGGACTATGTAGGTCCGAAACGTCGCTTTTTTACTGGTTGCTAAACCTCAAATAAAGATTTTTCACCTTTAAAAGAAGATTGTGTGCTGTGGTGCTGTTACCTTATTTTCTACATGGACTGTATACACTGGAGTTTGGCTGATACTCCTTGGTAACGTGCACACAGGTGGGAAAGAAACTTTACTAAAACCTATGGTGCTGGATTCAACTCACTTACTTCATATATATATATATATATATAGATAGATATAAGTAGAATGTTACCACTCAGTGTCAGTGAGTAGAAACAAGCGTTACTCTAATAAGATGCGCTAGTCAGAGGTCTGAAAATCTCATAGAGCAGCTGTTTGAGTACAAATATTGTGTAATAGACAAAGTCTATACAATATAGGAGGATATATATCAAAGGATAAACAGCGCTTATAGATTTTCTTAAAAACTGTATATATTATAGAGTCTCGACAGTATTGGTAGGTAAAAGTAGATAAGAGGAAAAAATATATATATATGGTCATATGCTTGTATAATAAAGTCTTAGATGAGATATGGAGATCCAGGTGTAGTGTAGGAGTATTAGATACCCTTACCAAAAGTTACCTCAATCCTATGAGGTAAGTTTGCCGCATTGGAGGATGTATCTGATGATTGGATGAGTCCTAGGTATTCTGATCTGTATAGTTTCGCTGCCTCTTGGAGTAGAATGGGATGTGGGTCCCCTTTGTGCTGGTTTTCTTAGAAAACTTCCTGGGCTTGTTGCCTCTTGGAGCTTGGTTCTCTTGTCTTGGTATGAACTTTCTTGTCCAGGTATATACCCAAAAAGACAGAAAACAGCAAAAATAGTGTAATACCGTTTTATTCAATAATAGTATAAAAAAGTAACATATATCACACTCACATTTTATGTCCTCACTGATATGAGGTATTGTTACAGCACATAGAATTAGAGGTGGATTCACAGATGGTTATGTCCCAAGCCAGTCAGAAAATAAAGTCTGTATTCCTTAGATGTCACAAGCAGTGATTACAGCCGAGTGAGGATGTAGCCAGGAATTTATCCGGTTAATATCGCTAATTAGGTCAGTGACTGTACAGGGCTGGTCTGTTTATATATTCAGGTATGTCCAGTGTCTTTATACATGTCACACCACGCTGATACAGTTATATGCAGAAGATACAAACTAAAGCATCAGCTCTTCTCTGCTTCCTTCCCCCCTCCCTGGCAGGTACAGACAATACTGACGTCAAAGGGTCCTCTGGAGTTAACAACCAATCAGAAGACAACTTGTCTTCTGATTGGTTGTTAACTCCAGAGGACCCTTTGACGTCAGTATTGTCTGTACCTGCCAGGGAGGGGGGAAGGAAGCAGAGAAGAGCTGATGCTTTAGTTTGTATCTTCTGCATATAACTGTATCAGCGTGGTGTGACATGTATAAAGACACTGGACATACCTGAATATATAAACAGACCAGCCCTGTACAGTCACTGACCTAATTAGCGATATTAACCGGATAAATTCCTGGCTACATCCTCACTCGGCTGTAATCACTGCTTGTGACATCTAAGGAATACAGACTTTATTTTCTGACTGGCTTGGGACATAACCATCTGTGAATCCACCTCTAATTCTATGTGCTGTAACAATACCTCATATCAGTGAGGACATAAAATGTGAGTGTGATATATGTTACTTTTTTATACTATTATTGAATAAAACGGTATTACACTATTTTTGCTGTTTTCTGTCTTTTTGGGTATATACCTGGACAAGAAAGTTCATACCAAGACAAGAGAACCAAGCTCCAAGAGGCAACAAGCCCAGGAAGTTTTCTAAGAAAACCAGCACAAAGGGGACCCACATCCCATTCTACTCCAAGAGGCAGCGAAACTATACAGATCAGAATACCTAGGACTCATCCAATCATCAGATACATCCTCCAATGCGGCAAACTTACCTCATAGGATTGAGGTAACTTTTGGTAAGGGTATCTAATACTCCTACACTACACCTGGATCTCCATATCTCATCTAAGACTTTATTATACAAGCATATGACCATATATATATATTTTTTCCTCTTATCTACTTTTACCTACCAATACTGTCGAGACTCTATAATATATACAGTTTTTAAGAAAATCTATAAGCGCTGTTTATCCTTTGATATATAGATATATAGATATATAGATATATAGATATATATATAGATATATAGATAGAGATAGATAGATATATATAGAGATAGAGATAGAGATATAGATATATATATATATATATATATATATATATATATATATATATATATATATATATATATATATATATATATATATATATATATATATATATATATATATATATATATATATATATATATATATATATATATACACAATAAAAATGTATCTGTAACTGTTAACTTCTGCAGTTCCGGTAAGAGGAGAAAGGTTAGCAGATGCAGCTTGACCTAAAGAGCAGTTGTAAACTGCGGTCACTGGCTGTAGTCTGTAAACCTATAAGCAAAGTGTGTATCAGCTCATTGGAAGCAAAATGTCAGAGTGTGATTAAACAGATCTGATTAAAGTTAAAGCATTCAAGGGAGCTGTGAATTTGGCTCAATACAGTTTGAATATAACTTCTATGGTTTGTTAAAACACACAGGATTGACAATCCCAAAATACTTTCTATATGTTATCTTTTTGGATAATGAACTAAAATTGCTCAAGAACTGTGATTAAAGGGACAGTCTACACCAGAATTTTTATTGTTTTAAAAGATAGATAATCCCTTTATTACCCATTCCCCAGTTTTGCATAACCAACACAGTTATAATAATATACTTTTAACCTCTGTGATTATCTTGTATCTAAGCCTCTGCAAACTGCCCCTTTTATTTCAGTTCTTTTCACAGACTTGCAGTCTAGCCAATCAGTGCCTGCTCCCAGATAACTTCACGTGCATGAGCACAGTGTTATCTATATGAAATACGTGAACTAACACCTTCTAGTGGTGAAAAACTGTTAAAATGCATTCTGAAAAGAGGTGGCCTTCAAGGTCTAAGAAATTAGCATATGAACCTCCTAGGTTAAGCTTTCAACTAAGAATACCAAGAGAACAAAGCAAAATTTGTGATAAAAGTAAATTGGAAAATTGTTTAAAATGACATGCTGTATCTGAATCATGAAAGTTTATTTGGGCCTAGACTGTCCCTTTAATAATCTGGTATCAGCAATGGACGATATGTGCCTATTTAAATATGCTATAAGGTCTTAAAGGGACATACCTAGTTTTGCACTTGTATGTTTAGTCTTTAAGTTAATGGTTTAAATAGCACAAAGATGTGTAGATATAATTGGTTCTGATTTCACATGGGAATTCATATATATGAACAATAAAAATACATATGGTTTAATACTAAGAGTGACGATTTCCCTTACTTTAGGAAAGAGGTTTAATCATACCTCTTTCATAATTCTCTCTCTTTTTAAGGTTATAAGTTGTTTTAAGGGTCTGCACCATTAATCCTTTGAATAAAGTAAATAAATAATTTCAACCATTTGTGTATTGATTATAATACAGGATTACACTCTCTCCCTGCCCCCCATATTTAAATATATATATATATATTTATATTTTTCGGGAAGTAACCCCAGTCCTCAGACTCCTGTGAAAAACAAGTTGTGTGTGTATATATATATGTATGTATGTGTATATATATATATATATTTCTTTCATGTAATTAGCAAGAGTCCATGAGCTAGTGACGTATGGGATATACATTCCTACCAGGAGGGGCAAAGTTTCCAAAACCTCAAAATGCCTATAAATACACCCCTCACCACACCCACAAATCAGTTTTTACAAACTTTGCCTCCTATGGAGGTGGTGAAGTAAGTTTGTGCTAGATTCTACGTTGATATGCGCTCCGCAGCAGGTTGGAGCCCGGTTTTCCTCTCAGCGTGCAGTGAATGTCAGAGGGATGTGAGGAGAGTATTGCCTATTTGAATGCAGTGATCTCCTTCTATGGGGTCTATTTCATAGGTTCTCTGTTATCGGTCGTAGAGATTCATCTCTTACCTCCCTTTTCAGATCGACAATATACTCTTATATATACCATTTCCTCTACTGATTCTCGTTTCAGTACTGGTTTGGCTTTCTACTACATGTAGATGAGTGTCCTGGGGTAAGTAAGTCTTATTTTCTGTGACACTCTAAGCTATGGTTGGGCACTTTTATATAAAGTTCTAAATATATGTATTCAAACATTTATTTGCCTTGACTCAGGATGTTCAACGTTCCTTATTTCAGACAGTCAGTTTCATATTTGGGATAATGCATATGAATAAATCATTTTTTCTTACCTTAAAATTTGACTTTTCCCTGTGGGCTGTTAGGCTCGCGGGGGCTGAAAATGCTTCATTTAATTGCGTCATTCTTGGCGCTGACTTTTTTGGCGCAAATTTTTTTTTCTTTTTCCGGCGTCATACGTGTCGCCGGAAGTTGCGTCATTTTTGACGTTTTTTTGCACCAAAGGTGTCGGCGTTCCGGATGTGGCGTCATTTTGGCGCCAAAAGCATTTAGGCGCCAAATAATGTGGGCGTCTTTTTTGGCGCTAAAAAAAATATGGGCGTTACTATTGTCTCCACATTATTTAAGTCTCATTATTTTGTGCTTCTGGTTGCTAGAAGCTTGTTCACTGGCATTTTTACTTCAATCAAAAGTTTGTTAATTATAAAATAGCACCGGAGCGTGTTATTACTTCTCTGGCAGAGTTTGAGGAAGAATCTGACAGAGATTTTTTACTATGATTTTAACCGGAGTCGTTAAGATCATATTGCTGTTCTCGGACCATCTGAGGGAGGTAAAGGCTTCAGATCAGGGGACAGCGGGCAGATGAATCTGCATTGAGGTATGTGGCAGTTTTTATTTTCTGAATGGAATTGATGAGAAAAGCCTGCCATACCGTTAAAATGACATGTATGTATACACTTCAGTATTCTGGGGATGGTATATTCACCGGAACTACTGTGTTAAGGTCACTAACCCTTTTAATACTATTCTCATGTTAAACGTTTTTGCTGGAATGTAGAATCGTTTACATTGCTGAGGTACTGTGTGAATAAATGATTTGGGGGCATTATTTTTCCACTTGGCAGTTTTTTGCTTTAATTGTGACTGTTTCGTTTCTCTTCACTGCTGTGTGGGAGAGGGAGGGGCCGTTTTTGGCGCTCCTTTGCTACGCATCAAAAAATTCCAGTCAGCTACTTTTATTTGTCCTGCATGATCCGGTTCATCTCTGACAGATCTCAGGGTCTTCAAACTTCTTTGAAGGGAGGTAATTTCTCTCAGCAGAGCTGTGAGAATTCTTATAGTGACTGTGTATAAAAAACGTTGTTTTGTTTTTCTTATGTACAAATTTAATTAGTGTTGTTTTTTACTAATGGGAACAAACCTTTGCTAAAAGTTGTGTTGTTTTAAAGTTTGATGCAATAACTGTTTTTCAGTTCATTATTTCAACTGTCATTTAATCGTTAGTACCTCTTTGAGGGCACAGTACTTTTTTTGCTAAAAAAGATTATAACCAAGTTGTAAGTTTTTTGGCTAGTGTGTTAAACATGTCTGACTCAGAGGAAGATATCTGTGTCATTTGTTCCAATGCCAAGGTGGAGCCCAATAGAAATTTATGTACTAACTGTATTGATGCTACTTTAAATAAAAGTCAATCAGTACAATGTGAACAAAGTTCACCAAACAGCGAGGGGAGAGTTATGCCGACTAACTCGCCTCACGCGACAGTACCTGCATCTCCCGCCCGGGGAGGTGCGTGATATTTTGGCGCCTAGTACATCTGGGGCGGCCATTACAGATAACATTACAAGATATGGCTACTGTTATGACTGAAGTTTTGTCTAAATTACCTGAACTAAGAGGCAAGCGTGATCACTCTGGGGTGAGAACAGAGTGCGCTGACAATGCTAGGGGCCATGTCCTGATACTGCGTCACAGCTCGCAGAGCATGAGACGGAGAGCTTCATTCTGTGGGTGACGGTTCTGATCCAAACAGATTGGACTCAGATATTTCAATTTTAAATTTAAATTGGAGAACCTCCGTGTACTACTAGGGGAGGTCTTAGCAGCTCTCAACGATTGTAACACTGTTGCAATACCAGAGAAACTGTGTAGGTTGGATAAATACTTTGCGGTACCCCCGGCGAGTACTGACGTTTTTCCTATACCTAAGAGACTAACTGAAATTGTTACTAAGGAGTGGGATAGACCCGGTGTGCCGTTCTCACCCCCTCCAATATTAGAAAGATGTTTCCAATAGACGCCACCACTCGGGACTTATGGCAAACGGTCCCCAAGGTGGAGGGAGCAGTTTCTACTTTAGCTAAGCGTACCACTATCCCGGTGGAGGATAGCTGTGCTTTCTCAGATCCAATGGATAAAAAATTAGAGGGTTACCTTAAGAAAATGTTTGTTCAACAAGTTTTATATTACAACCCCTTGCATGTATCGCGCCGATTACGGCTGCGGCAGCATTTTGGATTGAGTCGCTTGAAGAGAACCTTAGTTCCTCTACGCTAGACGACATTACGGACAGGCTTTAGAGTCCTTAAACTAGCTAATTCTTTCATTTCGGAGGCCGTAGTACATTTAACCAAACTTACGGGCTAAGAACTCAGGATTCGCCATACCGGCACGCAGGGCACTGTGGCTAAAATCCTGGTCAGCTGATGTTACTTCAAGTCCAAATTACTTAATATACCTTTCAAGGGGCAGTCCTTATTCGGGCCCGGTTTGAAAGAAATTAATCGCTGACATTACGGGAGGTAAGGGCCACGCCCTACCTCAAGACAAGGCCAAAGCTAAGGCTAGACAGTCTAATTTTCGTCCCTTTCGGAATTTCAAAACAGGAGCAGCATCAACCTCCACTGCACCAAAACAGGAAGGAGCTGTTGCTCGTTACAGGCAAGGCTGGAAGCCTAACCAGTCCTGGAACAAAAGCAAGCAGGCCAGGAAACCTGCTGCTGCCCCAAAGACAGCATGAACCGAGAGCCCCCGATCCGGGACCGGATCTAGTAGGGGGCAGACTCTCTCTCTTCGCCCAGGCCTGGGCAAGAGATGTTCAGGATCCCTGGGCACTAGAGATCATATCTCAGGGATACCTTCTAGACTTCAAATTATCTCCCCCAAGAGGGAGATTTCATCTGTCAAGGTTGTCAACAAACCAGATAAAGAAAGAAGCGTTTTTACGCTGCGTACAAGATCTGTTAACAATGGGAGTGATCCATCCGGTTCCGTGGTCGGAACAAGGACAAGGGTTCTACTCAAACCTGTTTGTGGTTCCCAAAAAAGAGGGAACTTTCAGACCAATCTTAGATTTAAAGACTCTAAACAAATTCCTAAGAGTTCCATCGTTCAAAATGGAAACTATTCGGACAATCTTACCCATGATCCAAGAGGGTCAGTACATGACCACAGTGGATTTAAAGGATGCTTACCTTCACATACCGATCCACAAAGATCATCACCGGTATCTAAGGTTTGCTTTCTTAGACAAGCACTACCAGTTTGTAGCTCTTCCATTCGGATTGGCTACGGCTCCAAGAATCTTCACAAAGGTTCTGGGTGCCCTTCTAGCGGTACTAAGACCGCGAGGGATTTCGGTAGCTCCGTACCTAGACGACATTCTAATACAAGCTTCAAGCTTTCAAACTGCCAAGTCTCATACAGAGTTAGTTCTGGCATTTCTAAGTCGCAATGGATGGAAAGTGAACGAAAAGAAGAGTTCTCTCTTTCCTCTCACAAGAGTTCCATTCTTGGGGACTCTTATAGATTCTGTAGAAATGAAGATTTACCTGACAGAAGACAGGTTAACAAAACTTCAAAATGCATGCCGCGTCCTTCATTCCATTCAACACCCGTCAGTAGCTCAATGCATGGAGGTGATCGGCTTAATGGTAGCGGCAATGGACATAGTACCTTTTGCACGCCTACACCTCAGACCGCTGCAATTATGCATGCTAAGTCAGTGGAATGGGGATTACTCAGATTTGTCCCCTACTCTGAATCTGAATCAAGAGACCAGAAATTCTCTTCTATGGTGGCTTCATCGGCCACACCTGTCCAGGGGATGCCATTCAGCAGGCCAGACTGGACAATTGTAACAACAGACGCCAGCCTACTAGGTTGGGGCGCTGTCTGGAATTCTCTGAAGGCTCAGGGGACTATGGAATCAGGAGGAGAGTCTCCTTCCAATAAACATTCTGGAATTGAGAGCAGTTCTCAATGCCCTTCTGGCTTGGCCCCAGTTAATAACTCGGGGGTTCATCAGGTTTCAGTCGGACAACATCACGACTGTAGCTTACATCAACCATCAGGGAGGACAAGAAGCTCCCTAGCAATGATGGAAGTATCAAAGATAATTCGCTGGGCAGAGTCTCACTCTTGCCACCTGTCAGCAATCCACATCCCGGGAGTGGAGAACTGGGAGGCGGATTTCTTGAGTCGCCAGACTCTTCATCCGGGGGAGTGGGAACTTCATCCGGAGGTCTTTGCCCAAATACTTCGACGTTGGGGCACACCAGAGATAGATCTCATGGCGTCTCGCCAGAACGCCAAACTTCCTCGCTACGGGTCCAGATCCAGGGATCCGGGAGCAGTTCTGATAGATGCTTTGACAGCACCTTGGAACTTCAGGATGGCTTATGTGTTTCCACCCTTCCCGCTGCTTCCTCGATTGATTGCCAAAATCAAACAGGAGAGAGCATCAGTAATTCTAATAGCACCTGCTTGGCCACGCAGGACTTGGTATGCAGATCTAGTGGACATGTCATCCTGTCCGCCTTGGTCTCTACCTCTAAGACAGGACCTTCTGATACAGGGTCCATTCAAACATCAAAATCTAACTTCTCTGAAGCTGACTGCTTGGAAATTGAACGCTTGATTTTATCAAAACGTGGTTTTTCTGAGTCGGTTATTGATACCCTGATTCAGGCTAGGAAGCCTGTTACCAGAAGGATTTACCATAAAATATGGCGGAAATACCTAGACTGGTGCGAATCCAAAGGTTACTCCTGGAGTAAGGTTAGGATCGCTAGGATATTGTCTTTTCTACAAGAAGGTTTAGAAAAAGGTTTATCAGCTAGTTCATTAAAGGGACAGATTTCAGCTCTGTCCATCTTGTTACACAGACGTCTGTCAGAAGATCCAGACGTCCAGTCCTTTTGTCAGGCTTTAGCTAGGATCAAGCCTGTGTTTTAAAGCTGTTGCTCCACCATGGAGTTTAAACTTAGTTCTTAACGTTTTACAGGGTGTTCCGTTTGAACCCCTTCATTCCATTGATATAAAAATGTTATCTTGGAAAGTTCTGTTTTTAATGGCTATTTCCTCGGCTCGAAGAGTCTCTGAGTTATCAGCCTTACATTGTGATTCCCCTTATCTGATTTTTCACTCAGACAAGGTAGTTCTGCGTACTAAACCTGGGTTCTTACCTAAGGTAGTCACTAACAGGAACATCAATCAAGAGATTGTTGTCCCATCCTTGTGTCCAAATCCTTCTTCAAAGAAGGAACGTCTTTTTACACAATCTGGATGTAGTTCGTGCCCTCAAGTTCTACTTGCAGGCAACTAAAGATTTTCGCCAAACTTCTTCCTTGTTTGTCGTTTACTCTGGACAGAGGAGAGGTCAAAAAGCTTCTGCTACCTCTCTCTCTTTTTGGCTTCGTAGCATAATACGTTTAGCCTATGAGACTGCTGGACAGCAGCCTCCTGAAAGAATTACAGCTCACTCCACTAGAGCTGTGGCTTCCACTTGGGCCTTTAAGAATGAGGCCTCTGTTGAACAGATTTGCAAGGCTGCAACTTGGTCTTCGCTTCATACTTTTTCCAAATTTTACAAATTTGACACTTTTGCTTCTCGGAGGCTATTTTTGGGAGAAAGGTTCTTCAGGCAGTGGTTCCTTCTGTATAATGAGCCTGCCTATCCCTCCCGTCATCCGTGTACTTTTGCTTTGGTATTGGTATCCCAGAAGTAATGATGACCCGTGGACTGATCACACATAACAGAAGAAAACATAATTTATGCTTACCTGATAAATTCCTTTCCTTCTGTTGTGTGATCAGTCCACGGCCCGCCCTGTTTTAAGGCAGGTAAATATCTTTTAAATTATACTCCAGTTTTCCCATTCCTGAAACTGTCATTTAAGGAATTTGATCAATTTTGCTTTATATGTTGTTTTTTCTATTACATATTGCAAGATGTCCCACGTTGAAGCTGAGTCAGAAGATACTTCTGGAAAATCGCTGCCTGGTGCTGGAGCTACCAAAGCTAAGCGTATGTGCTGTAAACTTTTGGTATCTGTTCCTCCAGCTGTTGTTTGTACTGTTTGTCATGACAAACTTGCTAATGCAGATAATATTTCCTTTAGTACTGTTACATTACTTGTTGCTGTTCCGTCAACATCTAATACTCAGAGTGTTCCTGATAACATAAGAGATTTTGTTTCTAAATCCATTAAGAAGGCTATGTCTGTTATTCCTCCTTCTAGTAAACGTAAAAAGTCTTTTAAAACTTCTCATTTTTCAGATGAATTTTTAAATGAACATCATCATTCTGATACTGATAATGGTTCTTCTGGTTCAGAGGATTCTGTCTCAGAGGTTGATGCTGATAAATCTTCATATTTATTTAAAATGGAATTTATTCGTTCTTTACTTAAAGAAGTCCTAATTGCATTAGAAATTGAGGATTCTAGTCCTCTTGATACTAAATCTAAACGTTTAGATAAGGTTTTTAAATCTCCTGTAGTTATTCCAGAAGTGTTTCCTGTCCCTGGTGCTATTTCTGAAGTAATTTCCAGGGAATGGAATAATTTGGGTAATTCTTTTACTCCTAAAGGTTTTAAGCAATTATATCCTGTGCCATCTGACAGATTAGAATTTTGGGACAAAATCCCTAAGGTTGATGGGGCTGTCTCTACTCTTGCTAAGCGTACTACTATTCCTACGGCAGATGGTACTTCCTTTAAGGATCCTTTAGATAGGAAAATTGAATCCTTTCTAAGAAAAGCTTACTTGTGTTCAGGTAATCTTCTTAGACCTGCTATATCTTTAGCGGATGTTGCTGCAGCTTCAACTTTTTGGTTAGAAGCTTTAGCGCAACAAGTAACAGATCATAATTCTCATAGCATTATTATTCTTCTACAACATGCTAATAATTTTATTTGTGATGCCATCTTTGATATCATTAGAGTTGATGTCAGGTATATGTCTCTAGCTATTTTAGCTAGAAGAGCTTTATGGCTTAAAACTTGGAATGCTGATATGTCTTCTAAGTCTACTCTGCTTTCCCTTTCTTTCCAGGGTAATAATTATTTGGTTCTCAGTTGGATTCTATTATCTCAACTGTTACTGGAGGGAAAGGAACTTTTTTACCACAGGATAAAAAATCTAAAGGTAAATTTAGGTCTAATAATCGTTTTCGTTCCTTTCGTCACAACAAGGAACAAAAGCCTGATCCTTCATCCTCAGGAGCGGTATCAGTTTGGAAACCATCTCCAGTCTGGAATAAATCCAAGCCTTTTAGAAAACCAAAGCCAGCTCCCAAGTCCACATGAAGGTGCGGCCCTCATTCCAGCTCAGCTGGTAGGGGGCAGATTACGTTTTTTCAAAGAAATTTGGTTCAATTCCGTTCACAATCTCTGGATTCAGAACATTGTTTCAGAAGCGTACAGAATTGGCTTCAAGATAAGACCTCCTGCAAAGAGATTTTTTCTTTCCCGTGTCCCAGTAAACCTAGCGAAGGCTCAAGCATTTCTGAAATGTGTTTCAGATCTAGAGTTGGCTGGAGTAATTATGCCAGTTCCAGTCCGGGATCAGGGGCTGGGGTTTTATTCAAATCTCTTCATTGTACCAAAGAAGGAGAATTCCTTCAGACCAGTTCTGGATCTAAAAATATTGAATCGTTATGCAAGGATACCAACATTCAAAATGGTAACTGTAAGGACTATCCTGCCTTTTGTTCAGCAAGAGCATTATATGTCCACAATAGATTTACAGGATGCATATCTGCATATTCGGATTCATCCAGATCACTATCAGTTTCTGAGATTCTCTTTCCTAGACAAGCATTACCAGTTTTTGACTCTACCGTTTGGCCTAGCTACAGCTCCAAGAGTTTTTACAAAGGTTCTCAGTGCCCTTCTGTCTGTAATCAGAGGACAGGGTATTGTGGTATTTCCTTATTTGGGCGATATCTTGGTACTTGCTCAGTCTTCACATTTAGCAGAATCTCATACGAATCGACTTGTGTTGTTTCTTCAAGATCATGGTTGGAGGATCAATTTACCAAAAAGTTCATTGATTCCTCAGACAAGGGTAACCTTTTTAGGTTTCCAGATAGATTCAGTGTCCATGACTCTGTCACTAACGGAAAAGAGACGTCTAAAATTGATATCAGCTTGTCGAAACCTTCAGTCACAATCATTCCCTTCGGTAGCTTTATGCATGGAAATTCTAGGTCTTATGACTGCAGCATCGGACGCGATCCCCTTTGCTCGTTTTCACATGCAACCTCTTCAGCTCTGTATGCTGAACCAGTGGTGCAGGGATTACACAAAGATATCTCAATTAATATCTTTAACACCGATTGTACGACGCTCTCTGATGTGGTGGACAGATCACCATCGTTTAGTTCAGGGGGCTTCTTTTGTTCTTCCGACCTGGACTGTAATTTCAACAGATGCAAGTCTGACAGGTTGGGGAGCTGTTTGGGGGTCTCTGACAGCACAAGGGGTTTGGGAATCTCAGGAGGTGAGATTACCGATCAATATTTTGGAACTCCGTGCAATTTTCAGAGCTCTTCAGTCATGGTCTCTTCTAAAGAGAGAATCGTTCATTTGTTTTCAGACAGACAATGTCACAACTGTGGCATACATCAATCATCAAGGAGGGACTCACAGTCCTCTGGCTATGAAGGAAGTATCTCGAATTCTGGTATGGGCAGAATCCAGCTCCTGTCTAGTTTCTGCGGTTCATATCCCAGGTATAGACAATTGGGAAGCGGATTATCTCAGCCGCCAAACGTTACATCCGGGTGAATGGTCTCTTCACCCAGAGGTATTTCTTCAGATTGTTCAAATGTGGGGACTTCCAGAAATAGATCTGATGGCCTCTCATCTAAACAAGAAACTTCCCAGGTATCTGTCCAGATCCAGGGATCCTCAAGCGGAAGCAGTGGATGCATTGTCACTTCCTTGGAAGTATCATCCTGCCTATATCTTTCCGCCTCTAGTTCTTCTTCCAAGAGTAATCTCCAAGATTCTGAAGGAATGCTCGTTTGTTCTGCTGGTAGCTCCAGCATGGCCCCACAGGTTTTGGTATGCGGATCTTGTCCGGATGGCCTCTTGCCAACCGTGGACTCTTCCGTTAAGACCAGACCTTTTGTCGCAAGGTCCTTTTTTCCATCAGGATCTCAAATCCTTAAATTTAAAGGTATGGAGATTGAACGTTTGATTCTTAGTCAAAGAGGTTTCTCTGACTCTGTGATTAATACTATGTTACAGGCTCGTAAATCTGTATCTAGGGAGATATATTATAGAGTCTGGAAGACTTATATTTCTTGGTGTCTTTCTCATCATTTTTCCTGGCATTCTTTTAGAATTCCGAGAATTTTACAGTTTCTTCAGGATGGTTTGGATAAAGGTTTGTCTGCAAGTTCCTTGAAAGGACAAATCTCTGCTCTTTCTGTTCTTTTTCACAGAAAGATTGCTAATCTTCCTGATATTCATTGTTTTGTACAAGCTTTGGTTCGTATAAAACCTGTCATTAAGTCAATTTCTCCTCCTTGGAGTTTGAATTTGGTTCTGGGGGCTCTTCCATCTCCTCCGTTTGAACCTATGCATTCGTTGGACATCAAATTACTTTCTTGGAAAGTTTTGTTCCTTTTGGCCATCTCTTCTGCCAGACGAGTTTCTGAATTATCTGCTCTTTCTTGTGAGTCTCCTTTTCTGATTTTTCATCAGGATAAGGCGGGTGTTGCGAACTTCTTTTAAATTTTTACCTAAGGTTGTGAATTCTAACAACATTAGTAGAGAAATTGTGGGTTCCTTCATTGTGTCCTAATCCTAAGAATTCTAAGGAGAGATCATTGCATTCTTTGGATGTAGTTAGAGCTTTGAAATATTATGTTGAAGCTACTAAGAATTTCCGAAAGACTTCTAGTCTATTTGTTATCTTTTCCGGTTCTAGGAAAGGTCAGAAGGCCTCTGCCATTTCTTTGGCATCTTGGTTGAAATCTTTAATTCATCATGCTTATGTCGAGTCGGGTAAAACTCTGCCTCAAAGGATTACAGCTCATTCTACTAGGTCAGTTTCTACTTCCTGGGCGTTTAGGAATGAAGCTTCGTTGATCAGATTTGCAAAGCAGCAACTTGGTCTTCTTTGCATACTTTTACTAAATTCTACCATTTTGATGTGTTTTCTTCTTCTGAAGCTGTTTTTGGTAGAAAAGTACTTCAGGCAGCTGTTTCAGTTTGAATCTTCTGCTTATAATTTCAGTTTTTTCATTATAAAATTTAAACTTTATTTTGGGTGTGGATTATTTTTCAGCGGAATTGGCTGTCTTTATTTTATCCCTCCCTCTCTAGTGACTCTTGCGTGGAAAGATCCACATCTTGGGTAGTCATTATCCCATACGTCACTAGCTCATGGACTCTTGCTAATTACATGAAAGAAAACATAATTTATGTAAGAACTTACCTGATAAATTCATTTCTTTCATATTAGCAAGAGTCCATGAGGCCCACCCCTTTTTTTGTGGTGGTTATGATTTTTTTGTATAAAGCACAATTATTCCAATTCCTTATTTTTTATGCTTTCGCACTTTTTTCTTATCACCCCACTTCTTGGCTATTCGTTAAACTGATTTGTGGGTGTGGTGAGGGGTGTATTTATAGGCATTTTGAGGTTTGGGAAACTTTGCCCCTCCTGGTAGGAATGTATATCCCATAGGTCACTAGCTCATGGACTCTTGCTAATATGAAAGAAATGAATTTATCAGGTAAGTTCTTACATAAATTATGTTATATATATATATATATATATATATCAAAGTTAGGTTTTAGGTCTTCATTTTCATTATAAAACACACTTGTTGCGTTTTTTTTCTGAAGCTACAGTTTAATACCCAAAATCTTATAAATTATGATATGTTACTTTTATGTACTTCATCCTGCAGGTTATGGTTTATAGGGACCTTACTATTTCATTTTGCAGGATAATTTATCATTATTATTTTTAATATTTTATAACAGGCATTGGAGTTTCTTCCATTTAAAGGGAGAGTGAGTTTACAAAATGCTGAACATATATTTTATTTGCTTGAAGATTATGGATCAGATCCCAACAATGCTCCTAAAGAACCTCTTCATATATACTTTGGCCGGTGGGTGAGTACTGTAATCTTTTTGATTGAGTACTGTATATCATTTTGGATGTTAAAATGGTTGGCTAACTTCTAACATTTAAATAAATTACTATAGATTAAAGAGTATTGGCTGCAAACTAGCGTTTGTCTGATGCTCTATTACATATACTGTATCTAGCTCACTGCATGTACAGTACATGAGTGTAACTTGCAGCCTCTGTGGTTGAATAACTGATACTAAATTCATATTGTGTCAGTCCTGTCCTTTGTATTACATCATCACTCACTATGTGTAGTCCCATGTGTAGTCCCATGTGTATTGCTCACCCATCCAGTCTAAGGTTTTAGAAAACGCCCTCTGCATAGATTTTTCTTTCAATCTTGGAGGAAGATTCAGGTGGTCTTCACAACCTCTACTAAGTATGATTGTGTAGCCAGACAAAAGTATTGTACTCTTGTGTCCAGTCATGTAGCTGTAGGATCTACATTCACTCTACAGAGAGCTCCATCAGTGGTTTATACCACACACCTTTGGGTGCCAAGCATTGTATTACCTTGATAATGCTATTCATTAGATGGGTGATAGATCTTGTGCATTTTTGTATTACCATAATACTGTTAATTAGGGGATATAATTAGGGGATATATCCTATGCAGTCAAAAGGACTGTTAAATGGAAATTAAATCCAAAATTTTTCTTTCATGCTTCAGATAGAGATTACAATTTGAAACAACATTCCAATTTACTTTTATTATCTAGTTTGCTTTATTCTTTTGATATCCTTTGTTGAAGAAATGGCCATGCACATGGGTGAACAAATCGCACAAGGCACCAGTCAGCTGCTTCTGAGCCTATCTAGATATGCTTTTCATCAAAGGATATCAAGAGAATGACGCAAATTAGAAGATAGAAGTAAATTAGAAAGTTGTTTAAAACGGCATGCTCTTTCTAAATCGGGAAAGAAAAAATTTGGGTTTCATGTCCTTTTTAATACTGAAGCACAGTTACTTTCATTGGTATAATCACTGGCTGTCATCTGCATCAAACCAGTGATTACATTGAAAAAGGATGGTTGACAAATGTAATGCATGTTTTCAAAAATGCAAAGTAAAACCTTGTTCTCTTTACATTTTTAGATTGCAGATGGACAGCGTGAGCTTATCAATTTCTACAGTGTAAAAAAAAGACACTTTATTGGGAACACAAGCATGGATGCCGGTTTGTCCTTTATCATGGCAAATCATGCAAGAGTGAAGTCTAATGATGTTGTGTTTGATCCCTTTGTTGGTACTGGTAAGTAAAGCTGTGTTTTATTCCGCACTATCATTCCAGTTACAAATGATTTGAGACAGACAAAGCAAGTCAACCCGTTAAAAAAAATATTCAGTGCTTTTACTTTGATTTGCTGAAACAATCAAGTAACCATCTAAGTACTTTCTAACCATGGGAATAAACCTGTAACAAAGCAAGACTTTTACTTGCTAGTGAAATAAAGCAGATGTATCTGTCTTGTCTCCAAGAAATACTAAAATATCAGTTGAAGCAGCATCTGTGATAAGGCAGATTAAGTGGAATATTAGTTTCCAGATTGTAGCTTTCAGATAAAGTTTTATTTAAAATAAATGTGGCATTTTCATGGCTATATACTAAAAAGTAATTATTATCCTGTGATTTGATAATGTAGTTATTGTTGTTATATTAAAATATTTTGCTGCATGATTAAGGTTTGGTTTTGATTTTTGAAACGAACAGCATATTCATGTTTGTGTACTACTCATCAGTGGGACATAAGTTCACTGGCTGATAACCAAAACTCCCACATTTCTATTGGTTGACATTAATACATTCCTAAAAAAAAATCTCAGTTTACGGATAGCCTTTATTTATTTATATATTTTTAAAAAAAAAGTTCTCTGTGTATTACCCTTGTCTCTTTAAGCAGAAAACCTATATCATGCAATACACGGCAAAAGCTGTCATCCCCAACGTGTCCCTTATGCGATTGCAAAGGGGCAATTTTGTTAGAATAAAGAGAAACTGTATGAACAACTAGAATCTGATGCAATAGCTTTATTCGTTTTGGCAAGAGGTATGTGAGATGGCAACTTTTTTTACAAGACTGTTCTAAATAAGGAAGACTCTAGAAATAATTTTAAAGGGGTCACATTTGTAAACTACAAATTAATTGATTTAGTACAAGACCCCTGGGAACTTAGCTTCTCAATCCCAATTGAAAGGACAAACAGTTTTTTGGTGATGTGCATATGTGGTTACAGTCATTGAAAAGCATGTGAAACAGTGATTATAGGGAAATAATTAAGTTCTTGATGGTACATCCTAGCGTTTTTGAAACTCTAGGATTTACCAGTGCTGTAAATAAAGGAGACTTTCAGTCATGAAGTATAAAAAAACTTCATGCTGAGTGCTAAACACGCAATGGAACCTCTGGTTCTTATATCTGACAAATGTTTCCTCTTTCTAGTATTGACTCCTCCAGTGGTAAATCCCACATATTGTTAACTGCACACAGTGATGAGATTATACAAAATATGTTGTGGTGCAATTCATACAAGATTCATCTGGTAACACCTTAACCCCTTAATGACCACAGCACTTTTCCATTTTCTGTTAGTTTGGGACCAAGGCTATTTTTACATTTCTGCGGTGTTTGTGTTTAGCTGTAATTTTCCCCTTACTCATTTACTGTACCCACATATATTATATACCGTTTTTCTCGCCATTAAATGGACTTTCAAAATATACCATTATTTTCATCATATCTTATAATTTACTATAAAAATTTTTTATAAAATATGAGGAAAAATGGAAAAAAACACACTTTTTCTAACTTTGACCCCCAAAATCTGTTATACATCTACAACCACCAAAAAAAACATATGCTAAATAGTTTCTAAATTTTGTCCTGAGTTTAGAAATACCCAATGTTTACATCTTCTTTGCTTTTTTTGCAAGTTATAGGGCCATAAATACAAGTAGCACTTTGCTATTTCCAAACCACTTTTTTTCAGAATTAGCGATAGTTATATTGGGACACTGATATCTTTCAGGAATCCCTGAATATACATTGACATGTATATATTTTTTTTAAGAAAACATCCCAAAGTATTGATCTAGGCCCATTTTGGTATATTTCATGCCACCATTTCACCACCAAATGCGATCAAATAAAAAAAAATTGTTCACTTTTTCACAATTGTTTTCACAAACTTTAGGTTTCTCACTGAAATTATTTACAAAAAACTTATGCAATTATAGCATACATAGTTGTAAATGCTTCTCTGGGATCCCCTTTGTTCATAAATAGCAGACATATATGGCTTTGGTTTTGCTTTTTACTAATTAGAAGGCTGCTAAATGCGACTGCGCACCACACGTGTATTATGCCCAGCAGTGAAGGGGTTAATTAGGGAGCATGTAGGGAGCTTCTAGGGTTAATTTTAGCTTCAGTGTAGTGTAGTAGACAACCCCAACTATTGATCTAGGCCCATTTTGGTATATTTCATGCCACCATTTCACAGCCAAATGCAATCAAATTAAAAAAACGCTAAATTTTTCACAATTTTAGGTTTCTCACTAAAATTATTTACAAACAGCATGTGCAATTATGGCACAAATGGTTGTAAATGGTTCTCTGGGATCCCCTTTGTTCAGAAATAACAGACATATATGACTTTGGCGTTGCTTTTTTGGTAATTAGAAGGCCGCTAAGTGCTGCTGCGCATCACACGTGTATTATGGCTAGCAGTGAAGGGGTTAATTAGGTAGTTTGTAGGGAGCTTGCAGGGTTAATTTTAGCTTTAGTGTAGAGATCAGATTCCCACCTGACACATCAGACCCCCTGATCCCTCCCAAACAGCTCCCTTCCCTCCCCCACCCCACAATTGTCCCCGCCATCTTAAGTACTGGCAGAAAGTCTGCCAGTACTAAAATAAGTGTTTTTTTTTTTTTAAAATAAAATACATTTTTAGCATATTTACATATGCTACTTTGTAGGATCCCCCCTTAGCCCCCAACCTCCCTGATCCCCCCCAAAACAGCTCTCTAACCCCCCCCCCCCCCCTGCCTTATTGGGGGCCATCTTGGGTACTGGCAGCTGTCTGCCAGTACCCAGTTTGCAAGAAAAATGTTTTTTTTAATGATTATGTTATTTTTCTGTAGTGTAGCTTCCCCCCCACAGACCAATCCCCCACCCCCTGATTAAGGTATTTTATATATATAAAAACTATTTTTTATTAACTTTATAACTTTTAATACAAACTTTTTTTCTGTAGTGTATCGGTTCCCACCCGCTCCCTCTCCGTGCACGCGCCCGCCCCCGCCCACCCGTGCACGCGCGCGCGCCCGTGCGCACCTCTGATCACCCCCCGCCCACGATCCCGCCCCCCTACACATCATTAAGGCCATCGATGGCCGCCACCCGCCTCCCGAACCGGCTCCCACCCACCAACGAATTTAGCCGGTGATGTCCGGTGCAGAGAGGGCCACAGAGTGGCTCTCTCTGCACCGGATTGCTAAAAAAGGTTATTGCAGGATGCCTCAATATCGAGGCATCACTGCAATAACCGGAAAGCAACTGGAAGCGATCAGGATCGCTTCCAGCTGCTTTCCAGACCAAGGACGTACGCCACACGTCCTCTGTCATTAAGTGTATTTTTTTTGAGGACGTGTGGCGTACGTCCTTGGTCGTTAAGGGGTTAAAGTGATGGCAAATCATAGTGTTTTTGAAACGCTTGGATTTACCAGTGCTATAAAGGGGACTTTCAGTCAGGAAATATAAAATGTTCATGCTGAAACACTGCGTGTTTAGCGTAACATTTTATTGAGGTTCATAATTCGGATACTTCCAGTTTTGCATGGACTGCAATTGAAAAGATTTATCAGCTGTGAAGTCTGGCCCATTTCAAAATATTGCCTTAAAGAGAAGTGTTTTTGATATTTTAAATTAAAAATGTGGTTTCATAGGGATCTAAATTCAGAGTATGACCATATTAATTATTGACAGTCACTATATTAGTGTAAGATATTGCAATGTTGTGAAGTGGTAATAATATGCTAATACCTTCTAGTTATGCTGCTATTGTTATCTATTTTAACAGAGTTTTTTTTAAAACAGATGGATATCAATATATATGGTATAGCAGGGCTCAACAAATTTGTTAAAAAATCTAGGAGCCGACTCAAAATTGAATTTAGGAGCCAGAAACGTTTGGCAAGCCCTATGATTTGATTTTATTACTGTGTGTGTGTGTATATATATATATATTATATTATATTATATTATATTATATTATATTACATTATATATGTGTGTGTATGTATTCAGTGTTCTTTAACAGATGCACCACCCGACTGATTTTACTGCCCACCCAGCCAAAAATAAGCTAACATGAGTTAATATTGAGTTAACATTTTTCAATGTTCATTGAACATTGTATGTATGTATGTATGTATATATATATATATATATATATATATATATATATATATATATATATATATATATATATATATATATATATATATATATATATATATAATATATTGTGTGTGTGTATATATATATATATATCCATCCATCCTGAGGTACCAGTGGCTCCTTGGCAGCAGGGTTTGTCAAGCACTGTGGTATAGAATAGCATTTGTTTGATAAATCGTCATTATAATGTTGATTATTATGATAGGTTACTATGTGTTGTTTATATGGTGGTTATAAGTATATAACATAATTGTTGACACCATACACCATGCAACACATAATTTAATTTTGATATTGAACTCTATTAAGTGTCCCTAAAGTGTACCTGTTCTACATTTTTAGTTATTTGTAGCTAAATTTTGACCTTCATACAGATACTGTAATTTTATTTCAAACCATTTGAGCTTTTGAACAAAAACAATTCAACTAATCATATTTCTGAGTTTGACACTTTTTTTTCTTTGGTTCTTTCTTATCTGAATTTCCATTAGAATAAGAGAGTTTTCAGAACATCACCTTCATTTTTAGGTAAGGTAGTGCCAATATATTTATCAGTAAGGCTTCATATTTTTTTCCCCCGCTCATTCCTTTTGGTTCCAGATAAAGGCCAGAGAGCTTCCAACTTATTTTGCCAGCTGAATTTGCTCTGTGATTCTGATGGCTTATGAAGGAGGTGTTTTTTTAATGATCCTAGCTAATTTAATTGGGCTGTTCTTTCTTACATTCTCCTATGGAATCCTCAGTGGAACAGTTATGTAAAGCATGCACTTGGTCTTCCTTGCATACTTTAATTGTATCTGCCAAATCAATCTGTTTGTATTTTTGCAGAAGCGTGACTTTTTAAAACAGTCTTTCAGACCATGCTTTTTCAGATCCATATAAAAGGTTTTCTACCCACCCTTGCTATCATGTGACTCAGCAGTGTTACTGACTAGCAATACTGAAAGACAAAGGGAACATACTTTTCTAACATTTTAATCTATTACAGTATACAAAAGTAAGTCAAGTTGTTCCCCAACACAAAAGAGACTTGATATCCAAGTTCTGTGAACCACATTTGTTGTGTATGACTGAGAGTATTTGGAAATGCAAGAATGGAATAGAGCACTTGGATTTTATTTCTTATAAAATTGACTATTGCTGTTAATTCAGAGTTATAAAGACTAGAAAAAAAAATCAGACTTATAATGGGAAGTGTGTCCAACTTATATTTTGTACAATATGATCTGCTTTAAACTTAATTTATCAATATTTTTCTTTTTAAAAAAAATCTGTCATTGCCTGTATCCATTTCTACTTTCAAGCTTATAAATTTTCAGGCATTTCAAATGAAATTTGTTTCCTATTAAATCTTAATTCTGTTTTCTTCTGTTAAGTGTGATCAGTCCACGGGTCATCATTACTTCTGGGATATTACTCCTCCCCAACAGGAAGTGCAAGAGGATTCACCCAGCAGAGCTGCATATAGCTCCTCCCCTCTACGTCACTCCCAGTCATTCTCTTGCACCCAACGACTAGATAGGATGTGTGAGAGGACTATGGTGATTATACTTAGTTTTATATCTTCAATCAAAAGTTTGTTATTTTAAAATAGCACCGGAGTGTGTTATTATCTCTCTGGCAGAGTTTGAAGAAGAATCTACCAGAGTTTTTGTTATGAATTTAGCCGGAGTAGTTAAGATCATATTGCTGTTTCTCGGCCATCTGAGGAGAGGTAAACTTCAGATCAGGGGACAGTGGGCAGATGAATCTGCATAGAGGTATGTAGCAGTTTTTATTTTCTGACAATGGAATTGATGAGAAAATCCTGCCATACCGATATAATGTCATGTATGTATACTTTACACTTCAGTATTCTGGGGAATGGTACTTCACTAGAATTACACTGTAAGAAATACATAAAGCTGTTTAATAACTAGAGATTATGTTTAACGTTTTTGCTGGAATGTAAAATCGTTTTCATTTACTGAGGTACTGAGTGAATAAATGTTTGGGCACTATTTTTCCACTTGGCAGTTGCTTAATCTGTTTTTCTGACAGTTTCTGTTCTCCCTCACTGCTGTGTGTGAGGGGGAGGGGCCGTTTTTTTGGCGCTTTTACTGCATCAAATATTTCAGTCAGCAACTCATTGTATTCCCTGCATGATCCGGTTCATCTCTACAGAGCTCAGGGGTCTTCAAAACTTATTTTGAGGGAGGTAATTTCTCTCAGCAGAGCTGTGAGAATTATAGTTTGACTGAGATAAAAAACGTTTATTCTGTAATTTGTTTCCTGCTTTCAGAATTTGTTATCTTTGCTAATGGGATTAAGCCTTTGCTAAAGTTGTGTTGTTTACAAGGATTGAGGCTATAACTGTTTCAATTTATTAATTTTCAACTGTCATAGATCTTCTGTGCTTCTTAAAGGCACAGTACGTTTTAATATTATTCTAATTGAATTGTATTTCCAAGTTGCAAGTTTATTTGCTAGTGTGTTAAACATGTCTGATTCAGAGGATGATACCTGTGTCATTTGTTGCAATGCCAAAGTGGAGCCCAATAGAAATTTATGTACTAACTGTATTGATGCTACTTTAAATAAAAGTCAATCTGTACAAATTGAACAAATTTCACCAAACAACGAGGGGAGAGTTATGCCGACTAACTCGCCTCACGTGTCAGTACCTACATCTCCCGCTCAGAGGGAGGTGCGTGATATTGTAGCGCCGAGTACATCTGGGCGGCCATTACAAATCACATTACAGGATATGGCTACTGTTATGACTGAGGTTTTGGCTAAATTACAAGAACTAAGAGGTAAGCGTGATCACTCTGGGGTGAGAACAGAGTGCGCTGATAATATTAGGGCCATGTCAGACACTGCGTCACACGTGGCAGAACATGAGGACGGAGAACTTCATTCTGTGGGTGACGGTTCTGATCCAAACAGACTGGATTCAGATATTTCAAATTTTAAATTTAAACTGGAAAACCTCCGTGTATTACTAGGGGAGGTGTTAGCGGCTCTGAATGATTGTAACACAGTTGCAATACCAGAGAAAATGTGTAGGTTGGATAAATATTTTGCGGTACCGACGAGTACTGAGGTTTTTCCTATACCTAAGAGACTTACTGAAATTGTTACTAAGGAGTGGGATAGACCCGGTGTGCCGTTCTCACCCCCTCCGATATTTAGAAAAATGTTTCCAATAGACGCCACCACAAGGGACTTATGGCAAACGGTCCCTAAGGTGGAGGGAGCAGTTTCTACCTTAGCTAAGCGTACCACTATCCCGGTGGAGGATAGCTGTGCTTTTTCAGATCCAATGGATAAAAAGTTAGAGGGTTACCTTAAGAAAATGTTTGTTCAACAAGGTTTTATATTGCAACCCCTTGCATGCATTGCGCCGATCACGGCTGCAGCGGCATTCTGGATTGAGTCTCTGGAAGAGAACATTGGTTCAGCTACTCTGGACGACATTACGGACAGGCTTAGAGTCCTTAAACTAGCTAATTCATTCATTTCGGAGGCCGTAGTACATCTTACTAAACTTACGGCGAAGAATTCAGGATTCGCCATTCAGGCACGCAGGGCGCTGTGGCTAAAATCCTGGTCAGCTGATGTTACTTCTAAGTCTAAATTGCTTAATATACCTTTCAAAGGGCAGACCTTATTCGGGCCCGGGTTGAAAGAGATTATCGCTGACATTACAGGAGGTAAAGGCCATGCCCTGCCTCAGGACAAAGCCAAAGCCAAGACTAGACAGTCTAATTTTCGTTCCTTTCGTAATTTCAAAGCTGGAGCAGCATCAACTTCCTCTGCACCAAAACAGGAAGGAGCTGTTGCTCGCTACAGACAAGGCTGGAAACCTAACCAGTCCTGGAACAAGGGCAAGCAGACTAGGAAACCTGCTGCTGCCCCTAAGACAGCATGAATTGAGGGCCCCCGATCCGGGATCGGATCTAGTGGGGGGCAGACTTTCTCTCTTCGCCCAGGCTTGGGCAAGAGATGTTCAGGATCCCTGGGCGCTAGAGATAATATCTCAGGGATACCTTCTGGACTTCAAATACTCTCCTCCAAGAGAGAGATTTCATCTGTCAAGATTGTCAACAATCCAGACAAAGAAAGAGGCGTTTCTACGCTGCGTACAAGAGCTCTTGTTAATGGGAGTAATCCATCCAGTTCCACGATCGGAACAGGGACAGGGGTTTTACTCAAATCTGTTTGTGGTTCCCAAAAAAGAGGGAACTTTCAGACCAATCCTGGACTTAAAGATCCTAAACAAATTCCTAAGAGTTCCATCGTTCAAGATGGAGACTATTCGGACAATTTTACCTATGATCCAAGAGGGTCAGTACATGACCACTGTAGATTTAAAAGATACTTACCTTCACATACCGATTCACAAAGATCATTATCGGTACCTAAGGTTTGCCTTCCTAGACAGGCATTACCAGTTTGTGGCTCTTCCATTCGGATTGGCTACAGCTCTAAGAATCTTCACAAAGGTTCTGGGTGCTCTTCTGGCGGTACTAAGACCGCGGGGAATCTCGGTAGCTCCATACCTAGACGACATTCTGATACAAGCTTTCAAACTGCCAAGTCTCATACAGAGTTAGTGCTGGCATTTCTAAGTTCACATGGATGGAAGGTCAACGAAAAGAAAAGTTCACTCGTTCCACTCACAAGAGTTCCCTTCCTGGGGACTCTTATAGATTCTGTAGAAATGAAGATTTACCTGACAGAGGACAGGCTAACAAGACTTCAAAGTGCTTGCCGCACCCTTCATTCCATTCAACACCCGTCAGTGGCTCAATGCATGGAGGGAATCGGCTTAATGGTAGCGGCAATGGACATAGTACCCTTTGCACGCTTACACCTCAGACCACTGCAACTGTGCATGCTAAGTCAGTGGAATGGGGATTACTCAGACTTATCCCCTTCTCTGAATCTGGATCAAGAGACCAGAAATTCTCTTCTATGGTGGCTTTCTCGGCCACATCTGTCCAGGGGGATGCCATTCAGCAGACCAGACTGGACAATTGTAACAACAGACGCCAGCCTTCTAGGTTGGGGTGCCGTCTGGAATTCTCTGAAGGCTCAGGGACAATGGAGTCAGGAGGAGAGTCTCCTGCCAATAAACATTCTGGAATTGAGAGCAGTTCTCAATGCCCTCCTGGCTTGGCCCCAGTTGACAACTCGGGGGTTCATCAGGTTTCAGTCGGACAACATCACGACTGTAGCTTACATCAACCATCAGGGAGGGACAAGAAGCTCCCTAGCTATGATGGAAGTATCAAAGATAATTCTCTGGGCAGAGTCTCACTCTTGCCACCTGTCAGCAATCCACATCCCGGGAGTGGAGAACTGGGAGGCGGATTTCTTAAGTCGTCAGACTTTTCATCCGGGGGAGTGGGAACTTTATCCGGAGGTCTTTGCCCAAATACTTCGACGTTGGGACAAACCAGAGATAGATCTCATGGCGTCTCGACAGAACGCCAAGCTTCCTCGTTACGGGTCCAGATCCAGGGATCCAGGAGCAGTCCTGATAGATGCTCTGACAGCACCTTGGGACTTCAGGATGGCTTACGTGTTTCCACCCTTCCCGTTGCTTCCGCGATTGATTGCCAGAATCAAACAAGAGAGAGCATCAGTGATTCTAATAGCACCTGCGTGGCCACGCAGGACTTGGTATGCAGACCTGGTGGACATGTCATCCTGTCCACCTTGGTCTCTACCTCTGAAACAGGACCTTCTGATACAGGGTCCCTTCAAACATCAAAATCTAACTTCTCTGAAGCTGACTGCTTGGAAATTGAACGCTTGATTTTATCAAGACGTGGGTTTTCTGAGTCAGTTATTGATACCTTAATACAGTGGTTCCTTCTGTATAAAGAGCCTGCCTATCCCTCCCGTCATCCGTGTACTTTTGCTTTGGTATTGGTATCCCAGAAGTAATGATGACCCGTGGACTGATCACACTTAACAGAAGAAAACATAATTTATGCTTACCTGATAAATTCCTTTCTTCTGTAGTGTGATCAGTCCACGGCCCGCCCTGTTTTTAAGGCAGGTAAATATTTTTTAATTTATACTCCAGTCACCACTTCACCCTTGGCTTTTCCTTTCTCGTTGGTCCTTGGTCGAATGACTGGGAGTGACGTAGAGGGGAGGAGCTATATGCAGCTCTGCTGGGTGAATCCTCTTGCACTTCCTGTTGGGGAGGAGTAATATCCCAGAAGTAATGATGACCCGTGGACTGATCACACTACAGAAGAAAGCAATTTATCAGGTAAGCATAAATTATGTTTTTTTTGTTCTCCAGTAACTCTGTCCCTTGGACTGAAAATTCAAGATAAATAATGCTGGTGCTGACCAATTTTGATATTCTGGCTCTAGAAAGAGATTATTCCACTCTATTATGCAATATTTATTTTTTAACTTCATTTAGTTATTTAAAACTACAATCTAAAAATCTATACTATTTATATAAATTGTATATTGTAAACCTCAATGACAGTTAAATAAAAATGCCAACTCATTTATGACCACCAGATGGAACTAGTGTACTGCATATGCCAGTTAATAGGAATCTTGCACTGATATAAGTTCTTTCTTTCTTCTAGCAAGGAACCATATCAATCATATCAATCCTTGATGATTAACTAAAATAAAAATAAAATATATATAATGTTATGCCTGTGCAGAAGATACATAACACGTCTTGCATTTAAATATATTTTATCCTTTATCCTCTCTAAAAAGGATTTTCATTTAACAGAAATGTTTTTGCATTAAAATGTGTTATTTGGTTGCATTCTATACTCTAATATGTTTAAAGTGATAGTAAATTGTGACATTCTTAAAAAGCTAGCCTGAATCTAGGCAATAAATTAACTGATCTTAATTTATCGTTTTGAAGTGAATATGTTCTATAACTTATTTTTATTTCCTTACACCTCTCTAGCTGCCCACCTCTAGCATGAGGTGATGTTTCCACTTCTAACTGTTGAGTGCCGTATGGCTAGCACGGCTATTGGATAATAGGTGGACATGTCACCTCATGAAATAAACAGTTTTGTGGTGTCCAGCTGGAGGGGGTTATTGTAATAGAATGATGAAGGAAATAAAAATAAGTTTTATAGCGCATATTCACTTCAAAATCATGAAGTAAATGGACCTGAAACCCAATATTTTTCTATCATGAATCAGATAGAAGTAAATTAGAAAGTTTTTTTAAAAATTGTATTCTCTATTACCTAATTTGGTAATAGAAGAAAACTGGAAAGTTGATAAAATTATATGTTCTGTCTATCTGGTTTTCAAGCTAGTCCTCCCTAACAGGCCAGATTTTGTGGATATCTGAACTAATAATCGGCTGTTTAGTAAACTTGGTTATTTTACCTGCTCTCATCTAAGGTAATCCTGAAAATCTGGCCTGTTAGGGAGGCCGGAGTACAGGTTTGAAAACCATTGCTCTATTCGAATCATGAAAGAAAATTGTCGGTTTTTATGTCCTTTTTTAAAGGGACACTAAATCCAATTTTTTTTTCTTTCATGATTCAGACAGATCATGCAATTTTAATCAACTTTCTAATTTACTCCTACTATCAATGTGTCTTCTTTCTCTTGCTATCTTTATTTAAAAAGCAGGAATTTAAAGTTTAGTAGCCAGCCCATTTTAGAATCGGCACCCTGGATAGCGCTTACTTGTTGGTGGCTACTTTTATAGCAAACCAAGAAACAAGTATAATTCAGGTTCTGAACCAAAAATGGGCCGGCTCTTAAGCTTTCCATTCCTGCTTTTTAAATAAAGATAGCAAGCGAATGAAGAAAATTTGATTATAGGAGTAAATTAGAAAGTTGCTTAAAATTGCATGCTCTATCTGACTTTTTAAAGAAACAATTTGGGTTTAGTGTCCCTTTAAGGTCCATTCAATTTACTGCACAGATTCAGGCTAGCTTTTCAATGTTAAAGGGACAGTCTAGTATAAATTAAACTTTCATTATTCAGATAGGACTTTTAATTTTAATTGACTTTCCAATTTACTTTTATCATCAAATTTGCTTTTTTCTCTTGGTATTCTTAGCTTAAACTAAATATAGGTAGGCTCATATGCTAATTTCTAAGCCTTTGAGGGCTGCCTGTTATCACATGCTTTTTAAATCTCTTTTCAACACAAAGAGACAGAAAGTACACGTGGGCTATATAGATAACACTGTGTTTAGGCACAGGGGGTTATTTAAGATTTAGCACAAAACAATGCTAAATTTAAGACAATAGATAATAAACAGTCACAGTCATGTGATCAGGGGGCTGGAAGAAGGTTCCTAGATACAAGGTAATCACAAAGGTAAAAAGTACATTAATATAACTGTGTTGGTTGTGCAAAACTGGGGAATGGGTAATAAAGGGATTATCTATCTTTTAAAACAATAACAATTCTATGGTTGACTGTCCCTTTAAAATGTACTATCACTTTAAGCTGCACCAATAAAACTAAGTTGTTTTCAGCTACTAAGCTGGTTTTGATCGTTTTATTTATTATTTTTGTATTCACTGCAATGCAAGGAAATGTTGATAGGTTTCTTGTTTTTTCTCCTGTAGGTGGTCTTCTTCTGTCCTGTGCCCACTTTGGAGCTTATGTTTGTGGCACTGACATTGACTACAATATAGTCCATGGTTTGGGTAAGTGTGATCTCTGTATTTTAAATTAGCCAGTTACACTTCCCTTTGTATCTAATATATATTTTGTTTTCATTAACAAAAGTATAATACTGTTAGTGGCATAAGAAAGTAATGGTTTCCTTTAGTGTTCATATTGTGAGTTTTAATTCACCTCCAGTATGGTCATTTTGGGGTGAAATGATAAAGCTTCTCACAGGTGTATAATAAAAGTACAACATATTTCTAATGGTAGTGATAGTGGTAGTTCACGATCCTTACACTTGGGAATTACATAACCTAGCTACCAGGAGGAGGGAAAGGCACCCTACCAGAGAGAGATATAGAGAGAGAGCTATAGAGAGAGATACTCCTACTTCTCTCCCAGTAGTTATTTGCCTGGGCAAGGAGAGAACCGGTAACACCGGCTAATTAGCAGAAGTTTTGGAAGCACATTCTATTTACACTTAATAGTGTACTTTTCACAAAACAAATTATCTATACTATAATCGCGTTTGTAATGCGTCCGTCCGTCGTCATCGTAGGTTGCGCACGCAGCCAAATCCCTGCAGCACGAGACTATTGGTATTGGCAAAAATATAACAAATAACCAATAGAGGGCGCTGTATATCACTAACAACCAATAGAGGGCGCTGTATGTAACTAGCAACTAATGGAGAGCGCTGTATATCACTAATAACCAATATAGGGTGCTGCATATCACTAACAACCAATAGAGGGCGCTGTATATCAAACAACCAATATATAATAATATACAGTTACATACAGCGAGCGCCCTGTATTGGTTGTTAACAATATACAGCGCCCTGTATTAGTTGTTAGTGATATACAGCACCCTCTATTGGTTGTTAGTTACATACAGCGCCCTCTATTGATTGTTAGTCATACAGTGCCCTCTATTGGTTTTTAGTGATATACAGCGCCCTCTATTGGTTTTTAGTGATATACAGCGCCCTCTATTGGTTTTTAGTGATATACAGCACCCTCTATTGGTTGTTAGCAATATATAGAGCCCTCTATTGGTTGTTAGTGATATACAGAGCCCTCCTATTGATTGTTATGATATACAGCGCCCTCTATTGATTGTTAGTGATACAGTGCCCTCTATTGGTTTTTAGTGATATACAGCGCCCTCTATTGGTTTTTAGTGATATACAGCACCCTCTATTGGTTGTTAGTGATATACAGCACGCTCTATTGGTTGTTAGTGATATACAGCACGCTCTATTGGTTGTTAGTGATATACAGCACCCTCTATTGGTTGTTAGTTATATACAGCACCCTCTATTGGATGTTAGTGATATACAGCACCCTCTATTGGTTGTTAGTGATATACAGCACCCTCTATTGGTTGTTATGATATACAGCACCCTCTATTGGTTGTTAACAATATACAGCGCCCTGTATTAGTTGTTAGTGATATACAGCACCCTCTATTGGTTGTTAGTTACATACAGCGCCCTCTATTGATTGTTAGTCATACAGTGCCCTCTATTGGTTTTTAGTGATATACAGCGCCCTCTATTGGTTTTTAGTGATATACAGCGCCCTCTATTGGTTTTTAGTGATATACAGCACCCTCTATTGGTTGTTAGTAATATATAGAGCCCTCTATTGGTTGTTAGTGATATACAGAGCCCTCCTATTGATTGTTATGATATACAGCGCCCTCTATTGATTGTTAGTGATACAGTGCCCTCTATTGGTTTTTAGTGATATACAGCGCCCTCTATTGGTTTTTAGTGATATACAGCACCCTCTATTGGTTGTTAGTGATATACAGCACGCTCTATTGGTTGTTAGTGATATACAGCACGCTCTATTGGTTGTTAGTGATATACAGCACCCTCTATTGGTTGTTAGTGATATACAGCACCCTCTATTGGATGTTAGTGATATACAGCACCCTCTATTGGTTGTTAGTGATATACAGCACCCTCTATTGGTTGTTATGATATACAGCACCCTCTATTGGTTGTTAGTGATATACAGCGCCCTCTATTAGTTTTTAGTGATATACAGCACCCTTTATTGGTTGTTAGTGATATACAGAGCCCTCTATTTGTTGTTAGTGATATACAGCGCCCTCTATTGGTAGACATTTAAATGTAGTTAGGGCATTAAAATGTTACCTTCAAGCTACAAAGGAGTTTCGTCAGTCTTCTAGTTTGTGTTAGTTCCTGGTAAGCACAAGGGTCAAAAAGCTACAAAAGCTGTCTTTTGTCTTTCTGTATGAAGTGTATCATTTTGATGTATGCCTCACAGCGGGGCCGCTTTTGGTAGAAAGGTTCTTAGGGCTGTGGTTCCTAGTACTTAGACCCTGCCTTACCTTTTTTCCACCCATTCATTTCGTGGACTTCTTAGCTTGGGTTTTGGTTCCCAAGTGTAAGAATCGTGGACTAATAAATACTCGCACACAATACCGATAGAAAGAAAACATAATTTATTCTTACTGGATAATTTAATTTATTTCCTGGTAGTGAGAGTCCACAAACCCACCAAAAAAAAATGTAGCTCATGCTGTCCTTCATACTTTCTTCTTTTCTCCACTTTAAATAATACTGGGAGAGAAGGGGAAGTAGGGGGGAGTTTTATTTATTTCTTATATAAATTGTGCTTTATTTCTTGTGACCTACAAAGACTGCAAGGCAATTTGCCTACGTAGGTTACAGGTTTTTGCTTTTACACCTTTCTATTTATACAATAGCAAATGGTTTTTAATATTTATGTATTTGCAAAATGCATGAAAAACCTGTGTTTATGGTGCTGTCTTCAACTTTCTTATGGAAGAGGCATATTTTTGTATAAGAGAAATACTTGTATATTTTATTTCTAAGCTAGTAATAATAAAATATGTGTATTTGCACGAGTACTTTTACTCATGCAAATGCACCGATACTTAAACCGATACCTCCACTTCCTACCCATATGCTATCTTGTGGCGTTTTTTCAAACTACATGTTCCCATTTAATTTTTAGCTGGAGTGGAGACTAAACTAAAAATTGTTTACTACTGTTCTGCCAATACAAATTGCTGTTATTTGTATTATTGTAGGAGAGATCACTGTACCTCATTCAGACAAACCCCTGAAGTACTGGGCAGTTAATAAACAGATTTCCAGCTGGCTAAAATGGTCCAAAAATATCTTTCTGCCCCATGCAGTAGTGTGGAACGTGAAAGACTGTTCAACTTAGAGTTGAACCTCCTTACTGATTGCATGTTTAGCTATAAGTCTGTTTTTGCTGAGATGCTTCTGTTCTGTTCCTTAAAAAGAACTTGCCAATACATTTTGAAAAAATATTCTAATTGCTAGATTGCCTTTTTTACTGCTAGTTCTCATGTTGCACAATTATGTTCAATACATACTGTATTTTGAGGAACATCCAGGGCTGGACTGGGAATAAAAAGCAGCCCTCGAAAAATATGAAGACTAGCCCTATTTTCCGTTGAGTCGATAGAATGCACGTCCCATTTTTCTCAAAGGAGTTTACTGGGACACTCATTCCCCAATATTTTTTCAGAATTAAATTATATTATTTTGTATTAAATAGAAATGTCAGATTGATATATAACAGACCCACAACCCAATTGCATCACCCCTTTAAATGTAGCTTTCCAGCCCCAACTGCTGCAGCCCACCAGGAAATCTCCTGGTATCCTGATAGGTCAATCCGGCCCTTTCCTTAGCTTATATAATTGTAGGAAGAGTACTCATAGGAAAAATTAAGTTAATTCCAATAAACACTCATCCCGCAATTATAGGACTAGATTTAGATTACATTTAATTGGTAAGCTTTACCAATGCTCTGTTCAAATTTCCAACTCCATAGGCCTTAATGGAGTAGGACATGTAATGAGAGCATTGGTAAAGCTTACCAGTCAAATGTAATCTTAGCCCATAGTGTTGTTCCCCATGATTAAACAGTGCACTGTTCTATTTATTTTACTGTATTGCACTTTTGGTTGGTTGTGATTTTATATTTGTTCTTTATTGTTGTTATTATTAATATATTTTATTGTAATATGTTTTTATTTATAAACATGTTCTGTGAACTGTGACAAATAAAACTGTTTTATTATTTCAAAATGTCTTTTGAGTTACAGTCCTTCATAATTAAAAAGAAGGAATCTTAAATAATTAGTCTGTATTGTGCTTGGTAGTTGGCCTCTTTTAGACCAGTGTGCTTTTCACAGAGGAAAACTTTCCTGAAGTATACCACTCTGAACCCTGCCAAGTAAAGTTAGTCCAGACCCGAAATACCAGGTAGCTCTCCTCTGAACAAGGAACATGACATCCCCAGATGATCGTTTTCGTATGCAAATTAATTTGACCCTAGGGAGGTCTCCCTATGGGTGATGGGGAAAACCAGATGTGGACTCCTTGCCCAGTGTGCTTAGAGGAATGTGGCTGCACCTCACTGATGAGGCCCATAGGAGGCCGAAAGATCGTCTGGGGTTGTCATGTAACTTGTTGAGGGGAGAATTGCCTGGTATTTCGGGGCTGGACTGACCTTACTTGGCAGGATCAGATTGATATACTTCAGGAAAGTTTTCCTCTGTGAAAAGCACACTAGTCTAAAAGAGGCTGCTCCTGGGCCAATTGCGGTAACTAACCTTTCCATTTTTGCTTTTAAATCTTAGCTGAGAGCTTGTAAGTGAGTGCTGGGTTTTCTCTGTGTTGTATTAATTTGTTTTGTAATTTTCCCTATGGTTCTTGCACCCAGACCTGTCTGGGGCTAACTGCCTGTGGCTCTGGGGACAGCACAGCTTCCTGTGAGTGCCAGTGGCACCCAGGGCTGAGCATGTTGTAGGGTCATGGGATGTGTACCCGGTCCGGTATGAGAGTGCAGTTCCCTTTCGTGTTTTGTATATGTCTAGGGTGATTACATATTCCTGTGCACCCTTCCCTTGTTCCCAGTTTGTTTAGATTTGAAAGCTTGCATTGTGTGGCTGTTTTAGGGTTTCAGGTATTGGAAAGGACCTTGACGAGGAACCTGGGCTTGTCCCATTTGGCCAAATGCGGTAACTAACCTTTCCATTTTTGCTTTTAAATCTTAGCTGAGAGCTTGTAAGTGAGTGCTGGGTTTTCTCTTTTTCTCTGTGTGTTTATATATATATATATATATATATATATATATATATATATATATATATATATATATATATATATATATATATATATATATATATATATATATATATATATGAGAGAAGCGGCCTACCAGGAATGAACAACAGCTCATTAGCTAGTTCTATGGCGATTTACCACCCAGTAGCAGCCTCTTTTAGACCAATGTGCTTTTCACAGAGGAAAACTTTCCTGAAGTATATCACTCTGATCCCGCCAAGTAAGGTCAGTCCAGAACCGAAATACCAGGTAGCTCTCCTCTGAGCTCTCCTCTGAACAAGGAACATGACATCCCCAGATGATCGTTTTCATATGCAAATTAATTTGACCCTAGGGAGGTCTCCCTATGGGTGATGGGGAAAACCAGATGTGGACTCCTTGCCCAGTGTACTTAGAGGAAAGTTTTGCTCTGTGAAAAGCACACTGGTCTAAAAGAGGCTGCTCCAGGGTGGTAAATCGCCACAGAACTAGCTGATGAGTTGTTGTTCGTTCCTGGTAGAGTGCTTCTCTCTTCGTATGCAAAAATAAATAAATAAATAAATATATATATATATATATATATATATATGTTTTGAAGCTTAGGTAATGGGCGTTTCACACATTTCTATCGTAAGATTTGTCACTGTAATGTTATGTTAAAGTGGCTTCTTGTTTCTCCAGGTAAAGCTTCTAGGATGAATCAGAAGTGGAGAGGGCCTGATGAGAATATTAGGGCAAACCTACGCCAGTATGGATTAGATAAATATTACCTGGATGTCTTGGTCTCTGATGCATCAAAGGCAATTTGGAGAAAAGGACCCATATTTGATGCCATCATTACAGACCGTAAGTTTAGATTAATTCTAGTGCTTTTTAAATTCCTTTGTTTTACATTCTTAATAGTTTATTTTTATTAAGCATATTACAGAACATAATAGTACCTGTGCCAGACAGACATCTAGTATTGGAATCACAAGTGGTCAGTAAATACTCTCATAATGACAGAAATTAATCTCTGTAGACCATTTCTTCTTGACTTTTATATGTTCCATTGGCCGGATATTAGTGAAGGATGTACTGGTACTCATACTAGATTATAAGTCACCAGTATTTATATAGCTAGTGTAAGCTTGTCTGTAATTTACTTATTTTAATTGATGCAAAACTGATATAGCTTTATTTACACTCCGTAACATAGAACAATGCACAATATTGTGTAGACCTTAGCTGAACTTGCCAACGTTGCTTACCTCTAAGCCAACCTACATGGTAGCGAATCCTTTAAATTTCAATGTTAAGAAGACCTCTACTTGTTGAAGCAAATCACACTACTTTTTAAATTGCTAATCTTTTACTTGCGTAGAGAAAAATTATTTAAAAAGTAGACCACTACTGTAACTGAGTTAATGAGTTTTTTTTTTTAAATTTAAATATCTGTTTATCTGTCATTCTAGTCAGCACTCTGGCTATCTATCGGCTAGATTACGAGTTTTTGTCTGTAAGGCTTGCGGTGCTAATGCGCAGTTTATGCTCACCGCTCACCTACAAACAACGCTGGTATTACAGGTTTTCTTTCATGTAATTAGCAAGAGTCCATGAGCTAGTGACGTATGGGATATACATTCCTACCAGGAGGGGCAAAGTTTCCCAAACCTTAAAATGCCTATAAATACACCCCTCACCACACCCACAATTCAGTTTAACGAATAGCCAAGAAGTGGGGTGATAAGAAAGGAGTGAAAGCATCAAAATAAGGAATTGGAATAATTGTGCTTTATACAAAAAAAGTGAGCGGAGAGCAAAATTTAGTTCCACATCTCACCTCATACCAGCGCTGCTTACGGTAGCGGTGAGCTGGCAAAACGTGCTCGTGCACGGTTTCCCCATAGGAATCAATGGGGCAGATTCGGCTGAAAAAAACCTAACACCTGTAAAAAAAGCAGCGTTCAGCTCCTAACACAGCCCCATTGATTCCTATGGGGAAATAAAAGTTATGTCTACACCTAACACCCTACCGTGAACCCCGAGTCTAAACACCCCTAATCTTACACTTATTAACCCCTAATCTGCCCCTTATTAATCCCTAATTTAAAATAAATAAACTAAAGTATGAAACCCCCCCCACTAAATTACAGAAAATAATAAAATAATTAAAATTTTTTAAACTAATTACACCTAATCTAATCCCCTAATAAAATAAAAAAAGCCCCCCAAAATAAAAAAAATCCCTACCCTATACTAAATTACAAATAGCCCTTAAGGGCCTTTTGCGGGGCATTGCCCCAAAGTAATCAGCTCTTTTACCTGTAAAAAAAATATAATACCCCCCACATTAAAACCCCCCACCCACACACCCAACCCTACGCTAAAACCCACCCAATCCCCCCTTAATAAAACCTAACATTAACCCCTTGAAGATCACCCTACCTTGAGACGTCTTCACCCAACTGGGCAGAAGTGGTCCTCCAGATGGTCCGAAGTCTTCATCCTATCCGGGCAGAAGAGGTCCTCCAGACGGGCAGAAGTCTTCATCCAGACGGCATCTTCTATCTTCAGCGGAGCGGGTCCATCTTCAAGACATCCGACGCGGAGCATCCTCTTCTTTCCGACGACTAACACTAAATGACGGTACCTTTAAGTGACGTCATCCAAGATGGCGTCCCTTCAATTCCGATTGGCTGATAGAATTCTATCAGCCAATCGGAATTAAGGTAGAAAAAATCCTATTGGCTGATCCAATCAGCCAATAGGATTGAGCTCACATTCTATTGGCTGATTGGAACATCCATCTTGGATGACGTCACTTAAAGGTACCGTCATTTAGTGTTGGTCGTCGGAAAGAAGAGGATGCTCCGCGTCAGATGTTTTGAAGATGGACCCGCTCCGGATGGATGAAGATAGAAGATGCCGTCTGGATGAAGACTTCTGCCCGTCTGGAGGACCTCTTCTGCCCGGATAGGATGAAGACTTCGGACCGTCTGGAGGACCGCTTCAGCCCGGTTGGGTGAAGACGTCTCAAGGTAGGGTGATCTTCAAGGGGTTAGTGTTAGGTTTTATTAAGGGGGGATTGGGTGGGTTTTAGAGTAGGGTTGGGTGTGTGGATGGCGGGTTTTAATGTGGGGGGTATTGTATTTTTTTTTACAGGTAAAAGAGCTGATTACTTTGAGGCAATGTCCCGCAAAAGGCCCTTTTAAGGGCTATTTGTAATTTTAGTATAGGGTAAAACCTAGTTTAAATAAATACAAAGTTGCCTGTAAAATAAATATAAACCCTAAGCTAGATACAAATGTAACTATTAATTATATTGTAGCTATCTTAGGGTTTATTTTATAGGTAAGTATTTAGTTTTAAATAGGAATTATTTAGTTAATTGTAGTAATTTTATTTTGATTATTTTAAATTATATTTAAGTTAGGGCGGTGTTAGGGTTAGACTTAGGTTTAGGGGTTAATAACTTTAATATAGTTGCGGCGACGTTGGGGCGGCAGATTAGGGGTTAATAAATGTAGGTAGGTGTCGGCGATGTCCGGTCGGCAGATTAGGGGTTTAAAAATTTATTTAAGTGTTTGCGATGTGGGGGGGCCTCGGTTTATGGGTTAATAGGTAGTTTATGGGTGTTAGTGTACTTTTTAGTACTTTAGTTAAGAGTTCTATGTTACGGCGTTAGCCCATAAATCTCTTAACTACTGACTTTTAAATGCGGTAGGAGTCTTGACAGGAGAGGCTGTACCGCTCACTTTTTCCAAGACTCGGGGAAAAAAAGTGAGCGGTACACCTGTATCTCCCAGACTCGTAATACCAGCGGGCGTTAAAAAGCAGCGTTGGGACCTCTCAACGCTGTTTTTTAAGGCTAACGCAAAACTCGTAATATAGCAGTATTTTTCTTACTAGTTCTAACCTATGTTAGTGTGTAAATATGTGTGTGTGTGTGTAAATATTATATAAATAAGTTGGTTATGTTGGTGTTTAAATATGTGTGTGTGTGTGTAAATATTCTATAAATAAGTTGGTTATGTTAGTGTGTAAATATTCTATAAATAAGTTGGTTATGTTATTGTGTAAATATGTGTGTTTGTGTAAATATTATATAAATAAGTCTGTTATGTTATTGTGTGTGTAAATATTATAAAAATAAGTTGGTTATGTTATTGTGTGTGTAAATATTATAAAAATAAGTTGGTTATGTTAATGTGTAAATATGTGTGTTTGTGTAAATATTATATAAATAAGTTGGTTATGTTATTGTGTGTGTGTGTGTAAATATTATAAAAATAAGTTGGTTATGTTAGTGTGTAAATATGTGTGTGTGTGTTTAAATATTATATAAATAAGTTGTTTATGTTAGTGTGTAAATTTGTGTGTTTGTAAATATTATAAAAATAAGTTGGTTATGTTAGTGTGTAAATATTATATAAATAAGTTGGTTTTGTTAGTGTGTAAATGTGTGTGTAAATATTATAAAAATAAGTTGGTTATGTTAGTGTGTAAATGTGTGTATAAATATTATAAAAATAAGTTGGTTATGTTAGTGTGTAAATGTGTGTGTAAATATTATATACATAAGTTGGTTATGCTAGTGTGTAAATGTGTGTGTAAATATTATATACATAAGTTGGTTATGTTAGTGTGTAAATGTGTGTGTGTAAATATTATATACATAAGTTGGTTATGTTAGTGTGTAAATGTGTGTGTGTGTAAATATTATATACATAAGTTGGTTATGTTAGTGTGTAAATGTGTGTGTAAATATTATATACATAAGTTGGTTATGTTAGTGTGTAAATATGTGTTTGTGTGTAAATATTATATACATAAGTTGGTTATGTTAGTTTGTAAATATTATATACATAAGTTGGTTATGTTAGTGTGTAAATATTATATACATAGGTTGGTTTGGTTAGTGTGTAAATATTATATACATAAGTTGGTTATGTTAGTGTGTAAATATATGTGTGTGTGTGTGTGTGTGTGGCATTGCATCATGGTGTTTGAAGTGTGCAAGTGTGTCTCTAGGAATTTTGGAAGTTTGACATTCTTGCCTTAAAACTGAAGTAGAATGTTTTGGTGATTAGTAATTGATGGTGTTAAAGGCTGATGAGTGATCAAAATCCTTTTCACTTTCATTTTTGCAGCTCCATACGGCATTAGAGAGTCCACAAGAAAAACTGGCACACAGAAAGAGATCATAAAAACAGAACTATTGTAAGTCATTTTTTAATGTGTGTGAATTTAGTTATAAGCAAATTAAAGGGACAGTCTAGTCAGAAATACATTTTCATGATTTAGATAAGGCATGCAATTTTAAACAACTTTCCATTTCACTTTTATCATCAAAGTTGCTTTGTTCTCTTGGTTTTCTTAGTTGAAAACTAAACCTAGGTAGGCTCATATTTTCATATTTTTCATAATGTCTATGCCCTTAAAGGCAGGTTCTTCTATGTGTGCCATATAGATAACATTGTGCTCACACCTGTGGAGTTACGTATGAGAGGGCACTGATTGGCTAAATTGCAAGTCTGTGAAAAGAACTGAAATAAGGGGGCTGTTTGCAGAGGTTTAGATACAAGGTAATCACAGACGTAAAAAGTATATTAATATATCTATGTTGGTTATCAAAACTGGGGAATGGGTAATACAGGAATTATCTATCTTTCTAAACAGTAAAAAATCTGGAGTAGACTGTCCCTTTAAACAAATTTCTACCAAGGATAAACATATTTATGCATGGAGAACATAAGGTTAAATCTGTTATTCCCTCCCCCCATATATTTTGAAAGTAACAGGAAGGCAATGTTTGTATACCACATCATTTAGAAAGCTAGACGGTGAGACACAATGTTTTTGCCAGAAGAGAAAAGGTTTTTAAGATAAAGGAATAACGTATATCATTTTATATGTTCATTAGTGTGGCTTATTAATACTTCTTTGTATGTATAGTGGACAATGTCACACCCACAAGCATAAGAGCAATATAATGTTTGTCAGGTTAGAAGCATACATTTTTTACAAAAACAGTAATGCATATTAAAATGTCCTATTTTAGCTATAACAAAACATACTCAATGGCCCGTTTAAAGGGACGTTGTACACTAAATGTTTCTTTGCATAAATGTTTTGTAGTGGATCCATTTACATAGCCCATCTGGAAGTGTTTTTGTAACAATGTATACTTTTGTTTTTAAATAACATTGTGCTAATTTTCAGACTTCTAACTAAGCCCCAAAGTTTTAGATGTAGACTGATGTCTACAGACTCCTGTTTGTGTAATGGGTCTTTTCATATGCAGGGGAGGGTGAGGGGGGCAGGTCTGCTTTTTCTGTTTACCCAGCCCTTTAATTGTGCGTCCCATCCTAACCCCATCAACAGTGCTAAACTGGGAGTAAGTTTTAAAATGTTTTATACTGGATTTGTATATCCAGTATCTGTGCATATTCTTCTTTATAGTAGTGTCTGTTACATGCAGTTATATGGAAATTTGTGTATACTGTCCCTTTAATCATGTCTTCCGTTTTCTGTGCATTTGGAATCTGTTTCATCTAGACAATATTCAAAACTCTTCCAGTGTTCTACAGTCAGGGCAGATTTTTACCATCATGCATACAAGTTTAAACAACTTTACCATTTACTTCTATCATCTAATTTGCTTCATTCTATAGGGATTATTTGTTGAAAAACATACCTAGGTAGGCTAAGGGCCAGCAATTCACCACTGGGAGCTAGCTGCTAATTGATAGCCGCATATAAATGCCTCTTGTTAGCTCATCCAGTGTATTCAGTTAGCTCCACATAGTGCATTGCTGTTCCTTCAACAAAGGATCCCAAAGTGTATGCTCTATCTGGAACATGAAAGACAAATTTTGGGTGTCATGTCATTTTAATTGGGGTTTCGTGAAATATTGTGGCTATCACGTGGAAATAATGATTTATCTTTCTAAATAAAATGTGCTTTAGAGTTAGAAATCTGAGATTGTATATTCTTATGGCTGGAATTTGTTTTCCTCCATCCAAGTTTTACCAGTTTTATACATATGTAGATTCTGCCTTTTTTTTTCCTTTGATTTCAGTATGTTTGACAAGCTTGTTTGTTACAGAGAACGTGTCTAATTTCTCCAACATAGGTGTGTCCGGTCCACGGCGTCATCCTTACTTGTGGGATATTCTCTTCCCCAACAGGAAATGGCAAAGAGCCCAGCAAAGCTGGTCACATGATCCCTCCTAGGCTCCGCCTACCCCAGTCATTCTCTTTGCCGTTGTACAGGCAACATCTCCACGGAGATGGCTTAGAGTTTTTTAGTGTTTAACTGTAGTTTTTATTATTCAATCAAGAGTTTGTTATTTTAAAATAGTGCTGGTATGTACTATTTACTCAGAAACAGAAAAGAGATGAAGATTTCTGTTTGTATGAGGAAAATGATTTTAGCAACCGTTACTAAAATCCATGGCTGTTCCACACAGGACTGTTGAGAGGAATTAACTTCAGTTGGGGGAACAGTGAGCAGTCTCTTGCTGCTTGAGGTATGACACATTCTAACAAGACGATGTAATGCTGGAAGCTGTCATTTTCCCTATGGGATCCGGTAAGCCATGTTTATTAAGATAGTAAATAAGGGCTTCACAAGGGCTTATTAAGACTGTAGACTTTTTCTGGGCTAAATCGATTCATTATTAACACATATTTAGCCTTGAGGAATCATTTAATCTGGGTATTTTGATAAGATTATATCGGCAGGCACTGTTTTAGACACCTTATTCTTTAGGGGCTTTCCCAAATCATAGGCAGAGCCTCATTTTCGCGCCGGTGTTGCGCACTTGTTTTTGAGAGGCATGACATGCAGTCGCATGTGTGAGGAGCTCTGATACATAGAAAAGACTTTCTGAAGGCGTCATTTGGTATCGTATTCCCCTTTGGGCTTGGTTGGGTCTCAGCAAAGCAGATACCAGGGACTGTAAAGGGGTTAAAGTTAAAAACGGCTCCGGTTCCGTTATTTTAAGGGTTAAAGCTTCCAAATAAATGTGATTTATGTGACAATGACAATGATGCCCAAGATGATTCCTCAAGTGAGGGGAGTAAGCATGGTACTGCATCATTCCCTCCTTCGTCTACACGAGTCTTGCCCACTCAGGAGGCCCCTAGTACATCTAGCGCGCCAATACTCCTTACTATGCAACAATTAACGGCTGTAATGGATAATTCTGTCAAAAACATTTTAGCCAAAATGCACACTTATCAGCGTAAGCGCGACTGCTCTGTTTTAGATACTGAAGAGCATGACGACGCTGATAATAATGGTTCTGAAGGGCCCCTAAACCAGTCTGATGGGGCCAGGGAGGTTTTGTCTGAGGGAGAAATTACAGATTCAGGGAACATTTCTCAACAAGCTGAACCTGATGTGATTACGTTTAAATTTAAGTTGGAACATCTCCGCGCTCTGCTTAAGGAGGTATTATCCACTCTGGATGATTGTGACAATTTGGTCATCCCAGAGAAACTATGTAAAATGGACAAGTTCCTAGAGGTCCCGGGGCTCCCAGAAGCTTTTCCTATACCCAAGCGGGTGGCGGACATTGTAAATAAAGAATGGGAAAGGCCCGGTATTCCTTTCGTCCCTCCCCCCATATTTAAAAAATTGTTTCCTATGGTCGACCCCAGAAAGGACTTATGGCAGACAGTCCCCAAGGTCGAGGGAGCGGTTTCCACTTTAAACAAACGCACCACTATACCCATAGAATATAGTTGTGCTTTCAAAGATCCTATGGATAAAAAATTAGAAGGTTTACTTAAAAAGATGTTTGTTCAGCAGGGTTACCTTCTACAACCAATTTCATGCATTGTCCCTGTCGCTACAGCCGCGTGTTTCTGGTTCGATGAGCTGGTAAAGGCGGTCGATAGTGATTCTCCTCCTTATGAGGAGATTATGGACAGAATCAATGCTCTCAAATTGGCTAATTCTTTCACCCTAGACGCCACTTTGCAATTGGCTAGGTTAGCGGCTAAGAATTCTGGGTTTGCTATTGTGGCGCGCAGAGCGCTTTGGTTGAAATCTTGGTCAGCTGATGCGTCTTCCAAGAACAAGCTACTTAACATTCCTTTCAAGGGGAAAACGCTGTTTGGCCCTGACTTGAAAGAGATTATCTCTGATATCACTGGGGGTAAGGGCCACGCCCTTCCTCAGGATCGGCCTTTCAAGGCCAAAAATAAACCTAATTTCTCCAACATAGGTGTGTCCGGTCCACGGCGTCATCCTTACTTGTGGGATATTCTCTTCCCCAACAGGAAATGGCAAAGAGCCCAGCAAAGCTGGTCACATGATCCCTCCTAGGCTCCGCCTACCCCAGTCATTCTCTTTGCCGTTGTACAGGCAACATCTCCACGGAGATGGCTTAGAGTTTTTTAGTGTTTAACTGTAGTTTTTATTATTCAATCAAGAGTTTGATATTTTAAAATAGTGCTGGTATGTACTATTTACTCTGAAACAGAAAAGAGATGAAGATTTCTGTTTGTATGAGGAAAATGATTTTAGCAACCGTTACTAAAATCCATGGCTGTTCCACACAGGACTGTTGAGAGGAATTAACTTCAGTTGGGGGAACAGTGAGCAGTCTTTTGCTGCTTGAGGTATGACACATTCTAACAAGACGATGTAATGCTGGAAGCTGTCATTTTCCCTATGGGATCCGGTAAGCCATGTTTATTAAGATAGTAAATAAGGGCTTCACAAGGGCTTATTAAGACTGTAGACTTTTTCTGGGCTAAATCGATTCATTATTAACACATATTTAGCCTTGAGGAATCATTTAATCTGGGTATTTTGATAAGATTATATCGGCAGGCACTGTTTTAGACACCTTATTCTTTAGGGGCTTTCCCAAATCATAGGCAGAGCCTCATTTTCGCGCCGGTGTTGCGCACTTGTTTTTGAGAGGCATGACATGCAGTCGCATGTGTGAGGAGCTCTGATACATAGAAAAGACTTTCTGAAGGCGTCATTTGGTATCGTATTCCCCTTTGGGCTTGGTTGGGTCTCAGCAAAGCAGATACCAGGGACTGTAAAGGGGTTAAAGTTAAAAACGGCTCCGGTTCCGTTATTTTAAGGGTTAAAGCTTCCAAATAAATGTGATTTATGTGACAATGACAATGATGCCCAAGATGATTCCTCAAGTGAGGGGAGTAAGCATGGTACTGCATCATTCCCTCCTTCATCTACACGAGTCTTGCCCACTCAGGAGGCCCCTAGTACATCTAGCGCGCCAATACTCCTTACTATGCAACAATTAACGGCTGTAATGGATAATTCTGTCAAAAACATTTTAGCCAAAATGCACACTTATCAGCGTAAGCGCGACTGCTCTGTTTTAGATACTGAAGAGCATGACGACGCTGATAATAATGGTTCTGAAGGGCCCCTAAACCAGTCTGATGGGGCCAGGGAGGTTTTGTCTGAGGGAGAAATTACAGATTCAGGGAACATTTCTCAACAAGCTGAACCTGATGTGATTACGTTTAAATTTAAGTTGGAACATCTCCGCGCTCTGCTTAAGGAGGTATTATCCACTCTGGATGATTGTGACAATTTGGTCATCCCAGAGAAACTATGTAAAATGGACAAGTTCCTAGAGGTCCCGGGGCTCCCAGAAGCTTTTCCTATACCCAAGCGGGTGGCGGACATTGTAAATAAAGAATGGGAAAGGCCCGGTATTCCTTTCGTCCCTCCCCCCCATATTTAAAAAATTGTTTCCTATGGTCGACCCCAGAAAGGACTTATGGCAGACAGTCCCCAAGGTCGAGGGAGCGGTTTCCACTTTAAACAAACGCACCACTATACCCATAGAAGATAGTTGTGCTTTCAAAGATCCTATGGATAAAAAATTAGAAGGTTTACTTAAAAAGATGTTTGTTCAGCAGGGTTACCTTCTACAACCAATTTCATGCATTGTCCCTGTCGCTACAGCCGCGTGTTTCTGGTTCGATGAGCTGGTAAAGGCGGTCGATAGTGATTCTCCTCCTTATGAGGAGATTATGGACAGAATCAATGCTCTCAAATTGGCTAATTCTTTCACCCTAGACGCCACTTTGCAATTGGCTAGGTTAGCGGCTAAGAATTCTGGGTTTGCTATTGTGGCGCGCAGAGCGCTTTGGTTGAAATCTTGGTCAGCTGATGCGTCTTCCAAGAACAAGCTACTTAACATTCCTTTCAAGGGGAAAACGCTGTTTGGCCCTGACTTGAAAGAGATTATCTCTGATATCACTGGGGGTAAGGGCCACGCCCTTCCTCAGGATCGGCCTTTCAAGGCCAAAAATAAACCTAATTTCTCCAACATAGGTGTGTCCGGTCCACGGCGTCATCCTTACTTGTGGGATATTCTCTTCCCCAACAGGAAATGGCAAAGAGCCCAGCAAAGCTGGTCACATGATCCCTCCTAGGCTCCGCCTACCCCAGTCATTCTCTTTGCCGTTGTACAGGCAACATCTCCACGGAGATGGCTTAGAGTTTTTTAGTGTTTAACTGTAGTTTTTATTATTCAATCAAGAGTTTGTTATTTTAAAATAGTGCTGGTATGTACTATTTACTCTGAAACAGAAAAGAGATGAAGATTTCTGTTTGTATGAGGAAAATGATTTTAGCAACCGTTACTAAAATCCATGGCTGTTCCACACAGGACTGTTGAGAGGAATTAACTTCAGTTGGGGGAACAGTGAGCAGTCTTTTGCTGCTTGAGGTATGACACATTCTAACAAGACGATGTAATGCTGGAAGCTGTCATTTTCCCTATGGGATCCGGTAAGCCATTTTTATTCAGACAGTAAATAAGGGCTTCACAAGGGCTTATTAAGACTGTAGACATTTTCTGGGCTAAATCGATCATATTTACACATATTTAGCCTTGAGGAATCATTTAATCTGGGTATTTTTTGTAAAATAATATCGGCAGGCACTGTTTTAGACACCTTATTCTATAGGGGCTTTCCCTAATCATAGTCAGAGCCTCATTTTCGCGCTGGTATGGCGCACTTGTTTTTGAGAACAGCATGACATGCAGCTGCATGTGTGTGGAGCTCTGATACATAGAAAAGTCTTTCTGAAGGCATCATTTGGTATCGTATTCCCCTTTGGGCTTGGTTGGGTCTCAGCAAAGCAGATTCCAGGGACTGTAAAGGGGTTAAATATAAAAACGGCTCCGGTTCCGTTATTTTAAGGGTTAAAGCTTCCAAATTTGGTGTGCAATACTTTTAAGGCTTTAAGACACTGTGGTGAATTTTGAACAATTCCTTCATACTTTTTCGCAATTGCAGTAATAAAGTGTGTTCAGTTTAAAATTTAAAGTGACAGTAACGGTTTTATTTTAAAACGTTTTTTGTGCTTTGTTATCAAGTTTATGCCTGTTTAACATGTCTGAACTACCAGATAGATTGTGTTCTGACTGTGGGGAAGCCAAGGTTCCTTCTCATTTAAATAGATGTGATTTATGTCATAAAAAATTTAGTAAAAATGATGCCCAAGATGATTCCTCAAGTGAGGGGAGTAAGCATGGTACTGCATCATCCCCTCCTTCGTCTACACCAGTCTTGCCCATACAGGAGGCCCCTAGTACATCTAGCGCGCCAATACTCCTTACTATGCAACAATTAACGGCTGTAATGGATAATTCTATCAAAAACATTTTAGCCAATATGCCCACTTATCAGCAAAAGCGCGACTGCTCTGTTTTAGAAAATACTGAAGAGCATGAGGACGCTGATGATATTGTTTCTGAAGGGCCCCTACACCAGTCTGAGGGGGCCAGGGAGGTTTTGTCTGAGGGAGAAATTTCAGATTCAGGAAAAATTTCTCAACAAGCTGAACCTGATGTGATTACTTTTAAATTTAAGTTGGAACATCTCCGCGCTCTGCTTAAGGAGGTGTTATCCAATTTGGATGATTGTGATTATCTGGTCATTCCAGAAACACTATGTAAAATGGACAAGTTCCTAGAGGCCCCGGGGCCCCCCGAAGCTTTTCCTATACCCAAGCGGGTGGCGTACATTGTTAATAAAGAATGGGACAGGCCCGGTATACCTTTCGTACCTCCCCCCATATTTAAAAAATTGTTTCCTATAGTCGACCCTAGAAAGGACTTATGGCAGACAGTCCCCAAGGTCGAGGGGGCGGTTTCTACTCTAAACAAGCGCACCACTATACCCATAGAAGATAGTTGTGCTTTCCAAGATCCTATGGATAAAGAATTAGAAGGTTTGCTAAAAAAGATGTTTGTTCAGCAAGGTTACCTTCTACAACCAATTGCATGCATTGTCCCTGTCACTACAGCCGCGTGTTTCTGGTTCGATGAGCTAGAAAAGGCGATTATTAGTAATTCTTCTTCTTATGAGGAGATTATGGACAGAATTCGTGCTCTTAAATTGGCTAATTCTTTCACCCTAGACGCCACCTTGCAATTGGCTAGGTTAGCGGCGAAAAATTCTGGGTTTGCTATTGTGGCGCGCAGAGCGCTTTGGTTAAAATCTTGGTCAGCGGATGCGTCTTCCAAGAACAAATTGTTTGACATTCCTTTCAAGGGGAAAACACTGTTTGGCCCTGACTTGAAAGAGATTATCTCTGATATCACTGGGGGCAAGGGCCACGCCCTTCCTCAGAATAGGTCTTTCAAGGCCAAAAATAAACCTAATTTTCGTCCCTTTCGCAGAAACGGACCAGCCCCAAGTGCTACGTCCTCTAAGCAGGAGGGTAATACTTCTCTAGCCAATCCAGCCTGGAGACCAATGCAAGGCTGGAACAAAGGAAAGCAGGCTAAGAAACCTGCCACTGCTCCCAAGACAGCATGAGATGCGGGCCCCCGATCCGGGACCGGATTTGGTGGGGGGCAGACTCTCTCTCTTCACTCAGGCTTGGGCAAGAGATGTTCTGGATCCTTGGGCGCTAGAAATAGTCTCCCAAGGTTATCTTCTGGAAGTGATTCATCCTGTTCCATTAAAAGAACGAGGGATGGGGTTCTACTCCAATCTGTTCGTAGTTCCCAAAAAAGAGGGAACGTTCAGACCAATCTTAGATCTCAAGATCCTAAACAAGTTTCTCAAGGTTCCATCGTCCAAAATGGAAACCATTCGAACTATCCTTCCATCCAGGAAGGTCAATTCTTGACCACGGTGGATTTAAAGGATGCGTATCTACATATTCCTGTCCACAAGGAACATCATCGGTTCCTAAGGTTCGCATTCCTGGACAAGCATTACCAGTTCGTGGCGCTTCCTTTCGTATTAGCCACTGCTCCAAGGATTTTCACAAAGGTACTAGGGTCCCTTCTGGCGGTGCTAAGACCAAGGGGCATTGCTGTAGTACCTTACTTGGACGACATTCTGATTCAAGCGTCGTCCCTTCCTCAAGCAAAGGCTCACACGGACATAGTCCTGGCCTTTCTCAGATCTCACGGATGGAAAGTGAACGTGGAAAAGAGTTCTCTATCTCCGTCGACAAGAGTTCCCTTCTTGGGAACAATAATAGACTCCTTAGAAATGAGGATTTTTCTGACAGAGACCAGAAAAACAAAACTTCTAAACTCTTGTCGGATACTTCATTCCGTTCCTCTTCCTTCCATAGCGCAGTGCAGGGAAGTGATAGGTTTGATGGTAGCGGCAATGGACATAGTTCCTTTTGCGCGCATTCATCTAAGACCATTACAACTGTGTATGCTCAGTCAGTGGAATGGGGACTATACAGACTTGTCTCCGAAGATACAAGTAAATCAGAGGACCAGAGACTCACTCCGTTGGTGGCTGTCCCTGGACAACCTGTCACAAGGGGTGACCTCCCGCAGACCAGAGTGGGTCATTGTCACGACCGACGCCAGTCTGATGGGCTGGGGCGCGGTCTGGGGATCCCTGAAAGCTCAGGGTCTTTGGTCTCGGGAAGAATCTCTTCTACCGATAAATATTCTGGAACTGAGAGCGATATTCAATGCTCTCAAGGCTTGGCCTCAGCTAGCGAGGGCCAAGTTCATACGTTTTCAATCAGACAACATGACGACTGTTGCGTACATCAACCATCAGGGGGGAACAAGGAGTTCCCTGGCGATGGAAGAAGTGACCAAAATCATTCAATGGGCGGAGACTCGCTCCTGCCACCTGTCTGCAATCCACATCCCAGGAGTGGAAAATTGGGAAGCGGATTTTCTGAGTCGTCAGACATTGCATCCGGGGGAGTGGGAACTCCATCCGGAAATCTTTGCCCAAATCACTCAACTGTGGGGCATTCCAGACATGGATCTGATGGCCTCTCGTCAGAACTTCAAGGTTCCTTGCTACGGGTCCAGATCCAGGGATCCCAAGGCGACTCTAGTAGATGCACTAGTAGCACCTTGGACCTTCAAACTAGCTTATGTATTCCCGCCGTTTCCTCTCATCCCCAGGCTGGTAGCCAGGATCAATCAGGAGAGGGCGTCGGTGATCTTGATAGCTCCTGCGTGGCCACGCAGGACTTGGTATGCAGATCTGGTGAATATGTCATCGGCTCCACCATGGAAGCTACCTTTGAGACGAGACCTTCTTGTTCAAGGTCCGTTCGAACATCCGAATCTGGTCCCACTCCAGCTGATTGCTTGGAGATTGAACGCTTGATCTTATCAAAGCGAGGGTTCTCAGATTCTGTTATTGATACTCTTGTTCAGGCCAGAAAGCCTGTAACTAGAAAAATTTACCACAAAATATGGAAAAAATATATCTGTTGGTGTGAATCTAAAGGATTCCCTTGGGACAAGGTAAAGATTCCTAGGATTCTATCCTTTCTTCAAGAAGGATTGGAGAAAGGATTATCTGCAAGTTCCTTGAAGGGACAGATTTCTGCCTTGTCTGTGTTACTTCACAAAAAGCTGGCAGCTGTGCCAGATGTTCAAGCCTTTGTTCAGGCTCTGGTTAGAATCAAGCCTGTTTACAAACCTTTGACTCCTCCTTGGAGTCTCAACTTAGTTCTTTCAGTTCTTCAGGGGGTTCCGTTTGAACCCTTACATTCCGTTGATATTAAGTTATTATCTTGGAAAGTTTTGTTTTTGGTTGCAATTTCTTCTGCTAGAAGAGTTTCAGAATTATCTGCTCTGCAGTGTTCTCCTCCTTATCTGGTGTTCCATGCAGATAAGGTGGTTTTACGTACTAAACCTGGTTTTCTTCCAAAAGTTGTTTCTAACAAAAACATTAACCAGGAGATAGTCGTGCCTTCTTTGTGTCCGAAACCAGTTTCGAAGAAGGAACGTTTGTTGCACAATTTGGTTGTTGTTCGCGCTCTAAAATTCTATTTAGATGCTACAAAGGATTTTAGACAAACATCTTCCTTGTTTGTTGTTTATTCTGGTAAAAGGAGAGGTCAAAAAGCAACTTCTACCTCTCTCTCTTTTTCGATTAAAAGCATCATCAGATTGGCTTACGAGACTGCCGGACGGCAGCCTCCTGAAAGAATCACAGCTCATTCCACTAGGGCTGTGGCTTCCGCATGGGTCTTCAAGAACGAGGCTTCTGTTGATCAGATATGTAGGGCAGCGACTTGGTCTTCACTGCACACTTTTACCAAATTTTACAAGTTTGATACTTTTGCTTCTTCTGAGGCTATTTTTTGGGAGAAAGGTTTTGCAAGCCGTGGTGCCTTCCATTTAGGTGACCTGATTTGCTCCCTCCCTTCATCCGTGTCCTAAAGCTTTGGTATTGGTTCCCACAAGTAAGGATGACGCCGTGGACCGGACACACCTATGTTGGAGAAAACAGAATTTATGTTTACCTGATAAATTACTTTCTCCAACGGTGTGTCCGGTCCACGGCCCGCCCTGGTTTTTTAATCAGGTCTGATAATTTATTTTCTTTAACTACAGTCACCACTTTATCATATGGTTTCTCCTATGCAAATATTCCTCCTTAACGTCGGTCGAATGACTGGGGTAGGCGGAGCCTAGGAGGGATCATGTGACCAGCTTTGCTGGGCTCTTTGCCATTTCCTGTTGGGGAAGAGAATATCCCACAAGTAAGGATGACGCCGTGGACCGGACACACCGTTGGAGAAAGTAATTTATCAGGTAAACATAAATTCTGTTTTTCGTCCCTTTCGTAGAAACGGACCAGCCCAAAGTGCTACGTCCTCTAAGCAAGAGGGTAATACTTCCCAAGCCAAGCAATCTTGGAGACCAATGCAAGGCTGGAACAAGGGAAAGCAGGCCAAGAAACCTGCCACTGCTACCAAGACAGCATGAAATGTTGGCCCCCGATCCGGGACCGGATCTGGTGGGGGGCAGACTCTCTCTCTTCGCTCAGGCTTGGGCAAGAGATGTTCTGGATCCTTGGACACTAGAAATAGTCTCCCAAGGTTATCTTCTGGAATTCAAGGGGCTTCCCCCAAGGGGGAGGTTCCACAGGTCTCAGTTGTCTTCAGACCACATAAAAAGACAGGCATTCTTACATTGTGTAGAAGACCTGTTAAAAATGGGAGTGATTCATCCTGTTCCATTAGGAGAACAAGGGATGGGGTTCTACTCCAATCTGTTCATAGTTCCCAAAAAAGAGGGAACGTTCAGACCAATCTTAGATCTCAAGATCTTAAACAAGTTTCTCAAGGTTCCATCGTTCAAAATGGAAACCATTCGAACAATTCTTCCTTCCATCCAGGAAGGTCAATTCATGACCACGGTGGATTTAAAGGATGCGTATCTACATATTCCTATCCACAAGGAACATCATCGGTTCCTAAGGTTCGCATTCCTGGACAAACATTACCAGTTCGTGGCGCTTCCCTTCGGATTAGCCACTGCTCCAAGGATTTTCACAAAGGTACTAGGGTCCCTTCTAGCTGTGCTAAGACCAAGGGGCATTGCTGTAGTACCTTACTTGGACGACATTCTGATTCAAGCGTCGTCCCTTCCTCAAGCAAAGGCTCACACGGACATCGTCCTGGCCTTTCTCAGATCTCACGGATGGAAAGTGAACGTGGAAAAGAGTTCTCTATCTCCGTCAACAAGGGTTCCCTTCTTGGGAACAATAATAGACTCCTTAGAAATGAGGATTTTTCTGACAGAGGCCAGAAAAACAAAACTTCTAGACTCTTGTCGGATACTTCATTCCGTTCCTCTTCCTTCCATAGCGCAGTGCATGGAAGTGATAGGTTTGATGGTAGCGGCAATGGACATAGTTCCTTTTGCGCGCATTCATCTAAGACCATTACAACTGTGCATGCTCAGTCAGTGGAATGGGGACTATACAGACTTGTCTCCGAGGATACAAGTAAATCAGAGGACCAGAGACTCACTCCGTTGGTGGCTGTCCCTGGACAACCTGTCACAAGGGATGACCTTCCGCAGACCAGAGTGGGTCATTGTCACGACCGACGCCAGTCTGATGGGCTGGGGCGCGGTCTGGGGATCCCTGAAAGCTCAGGGTCTTTGGTCTCGGGAAGAATCTCTTCTACCGATAAATATTCTGGAACTGAGAGCGATATTCAATGCTCTCAAGGCTTGGCCTCAGCTAGCGAGGGCCAAGTTCATACGGTTTCAATCAGACAACATGACAACTGTTGCGTACATCAACCATCAGGGGGGAACAAGGAGTTCCCTGGCGATGGAAGAAGTGACCAAAATCATTCAATGGGCGGAGTCTCACTCCTGCCACCTATCTGCAATCCACATCCCAGGAGTGGAAAATTGGGAAGCGGATTTTCTGAGTCGTCAGACATTGCATCCGGGGGAGTGGGAACTCCATCCGGAAATCTTTGCCCAAATCACTCAACTGTGGGGCATTCCAGACATGGATCTGATGGCCTCTCGTCAGAACTTCAAAGTTCCTTGCTACGGGTCCAGATCCAGGGATCCCAAGGCGGCTCTAGTGGATGCACTAGTAGCACCTTGGACCTTCAAACTAGCTTATGTATTCCCGCCGTTTCCTCTCATCCCCAGGCTGGTAGCCAGGATCAATCAGGAGAGGGCGTCGGTGATCTTGATAGCTCCTGCGTGGCCACGCAGGACTTGGTATGCAGATCTGGTGAATATGTCATCGGCTCCACCATGGAAGCTACCTTTGAGACGAGACCTTCTTGTTCAAGGTCCGTTCGAACATCCGAATCTGGTCTCACTCCAGCTGACTGCTTGGAGATTGAACGCTTGATCCTATCGAAGCGAGGGTTCTCAGATTCTGTTATCGATACTCTTGTTCAGGCCAGAAAGCCTGTAACTAGAAAGATTTACCACAAAATTTGGAAAAAATATATCTGTTGGTGTGAATCTAAAGGATTCCCTTGGGACAAGGTTAAGATTCCTAAGATTCTATCCTTCCTTCAAGAAGGATTGGAAAAAGGATTATCTGCAAGTTCCCTGAAGGGACAGATTTCTGCCTTGTCTGTGTTACTTCACAAAAAGCTGGCAGCTGTGCCAGATGTTCAAGCCTTTGTTCAGGCTCTGGTTAGAATCAAGCCTGTTTACAAACCTTTGACTCCTCCTTGGAGTCTCAACTTAGTTCTTTCAGTTCTTCAGGGGGTTCCGTTTGAACCCTTACATTCCGTTGATATTAAGTTATTATCTTGGAAAGTTTTGTTTTTGGTTGCAATTTCTTCTGCTAGAAGAGTTTCAGAATTATCTGCTCTGCAGTGTTCTCCTCCTTATCTGGTGTTCCATGCAGATAAGGTAGTTTTACGTACTAAACCTGGTTTTCTTCCAAAAGTTGTTTCTAACAAAAACATTAACCAGGAGATTATCGTACCTTCTCTGTGTCCGAAACCAGTTTCAAAGAAGGAACGTTTGTTGCACAATTTGGATGTTGTTCGCGCTCTAAAATTCTATTTAGACGCTACAAAGAATTTTAGACAAACATCTTCCTTGTTTGTTGTTTATTCCGGTAAAAGGAGAGGTCAAAAAGCAACTTCTACCTCTCTCTCTTTTTGGATTAAAAGCATCATCAGATTGGCTTACGAGACTGCCGGACGGCAGCCTCCCGAAAGAATCACAGCTCATTCCACTAGGGCTGTGGCTTCCACATGGGCCTTCAAGAACGAGGCTTCTGTTGATCAGATATGTAGGGCAGCGACTTGGTCTTCACTGCACACTTTTACCAAATTTTACAAGTTTGATACTTTTGCTTCTTCTGAGGCTATTTTTGGGAGAAAGGTTTTGCAAGCCGTGGTGCCTTCCATCTAGGTGACCTGATTTGCTCCCTCCCATCATCCGTGTCCTAAAGCTTTGGTATTGGTTCCCACAAGTAAGGATGACGCCGTGGACCGGACACACCTATGTTGGAGAAAACAGAATTTATGTTTACCTGATAAATTACTTTCTCCAACGGTGTGTCCGGTCCACGGCCCGCCCTGGTTTTTTAATCAGGTCTGATAATTTATTTTCTTTAACTACAGTCACCACGGTATCATATGGTTTCTCCTATGCAAATATTCCTCCTTAACGTCGGTCGAATGACTGGGGTAGGCGGAGCCTAGGAGGGATCATGTGACCAGCTTTGCTGGGCTCTTTGCCATTTCCTGTTGGGGAAGAGAATATCCCACAAGTAAGGATGACGCCGTGGACCGGACACACCGTTGGAGAAAGTAATTTATCAGGTAAACATAAATTCTGTTATTTCTGTGTTAGTAAGTAATATAGTCTAATGTAAGATGTTTTGTTTAATTAAAGTGTCTGTAAATATACATTAAAATGCATATCTGCATTTAGGTATTAATAAAGCAAACTCATTTTAAACTTATGCAAAGAGAGAAGTGCTCTACCAGGAACGAACAGCTCGGCAGCTTGTTCTATGGTGAGTTACCACCTAGGAGCAGACTCTTTTAGCCCAGTTGTCTTTCTTCAAGTACATCAGTCTGATCCCTCCGATTAAGGTCAGTCCAGCCCAGAAGTACTAGGTAATTCCAAGGAACATGAGCTGTTGTTCATTCCTGGTAGAGCGCTTCTCTCTCTGTATGAAATTTTAAACTTGCATGTTATTTTTCCCTACCTGTAAAGCTCGCTCATTAGCTTTGCAGTCCAAACCATACATTGCGATCCATTTTTTACAATTGTGTCTGTGCTGTTTCGCACATACATATGAGGCAGACAGAGTAAAAGCAGGAGCCTTCAATACAAGCAGTGACACGATCGGTAGTCATGTGATTGGCTCAACCTCCCACTGCAGAAAAAAACAGTTTACTGCTGGAGGTGGCCGGCGGGGACATCCACAGGGCATTTTTCATTGCATTGTAATAATGGGAAACGTGTAAGATATACTTAGCATGGATCATTTGCAGATGCAATTTGGAAATCTATAATAAAAATTGTAGTGTTTAATATCCAGTTAACCCAATAAATGTGTTATTCTCAAAATGGGTATTAACCTGAGAATTGTGTTATAGCTCATTTTAGTACAGTATGAATGATGTGCAAACTAAATTCTTGCTCCCTTTTTCAGTCCTGAAAACCATGTTCCAGTCCAATTATCTTACGACCTTAGTGAAATTTTTACTGATCTGTTAAACTTTGCGGCGGAATTCCTGGTAATTGGAGGAAGAGTGGTGTACTGGCTACCAGTGTACAAACCTGAGTGAGTAATTAAAAAATGTACCTTGTGTCCAGAATTAACTTTTTTTTTTTTTGTAATTTCCATCCATTATAGTCTGTTAATCTCTCCTATTTTGTTGTCACATTTTTGACTGAGCACTCTTATTTAAACTACCTTTTTAGTTTCATAGATTGTGGTTAAAAACATATGTCTGTTGGGCTTTGTGGTAAATAGATTATATTTCACTAATGGTGCGGAACATCAGGAGTCAATAATATAGAGCGTACAGACTGTTAAAATAAGCATTTTCCCATAGCTTAATAATCATTTGGCTCATTAAGTAGCCAAATAAACATTAGAGATTAGTGAATCCCTCTCTCTCATGGTCTAGTGGTATATTTTTGATTGGGGCTCAAATAAAGATTATTTAAAGCGTAAGGGCCTTCTCACTTGCGTGTTTGGTCCGGGTCCCTCATAACAAACCAAAAAGGGAAGGGTGCTTTTTTGCACCCAGGGCTGTGCATGTTACAGGGTCATAGGATGTGTACCCGGTCCGGCCTGAGAGTGCTGACCCCACCCGTGTTTTTATATATATATATATATATATATATATATATATATATATATATATATATATATATATATATATATATTAGTTTCATTAATTAAAGAGACATGAAACCCCAATATATTCCTTCGTGACTCATGTAGAACATACAATTTTAAACAACTTACCAATTTTACTTCCATTATCCATTTTGTTTCATTCTCTTGGAATCCTTTATTGAAGGAGCAGCACTATTGGGAGCTAGCTGAACACATTGGCAAGCTAATGATAAGAGGCATATATATGCAGCTAGCACCCAACTCCTGAGCTTACCATAAAGGATACCAAAAGATCTAAGCAAATTAGATAATGGAAGTAAATTGGAAAGCTGTATAAAACAGTTTGCTTTATTAGGAATCATGAAGGAAAAATGTTGACTTTCTTGTCCCTAAATGTTTGACATGTTATAATGCATTCATTGTGAGTTTTATGTCCATTTAATGTTTATACTCAGATATAGATGCCCAGTAACTAATGACACTGTGGTCCCAATTCAGCCAGCGTCCCAGGTGCTGGATGTGTGTACACTAATGTAATATTTCCCATGTGAGGCATCTTTCTTACTACTGGGTGCAGAAATCAGAACTCACTTCCGTTACCTGTGTTACAGTTTGTATATTTGGTTAGTTACCTACTTGTGCTATAAAGCATGAATATATTGCATTTGTTTTTAAATTCTATGAACGAGCCCTGCTTATATTGTATTCCATTCCAGCCAAAATTGGAATCCACATGGATGCATTTCAGTTTTGAATAGAAGCAGTTTTGTAATCTACATGTATTAGCAAAAATGCTTCTAATAAAAGCTATAACTGTTTCAAATGTGTATTTCTCCAACATTGGTGTGTCCGGTCCACGGCGTCATCCATAACTTGTGGGAATATTCTCTTCCCCAACAGGAAATGGCAAAGAGCACAGCAAAAGCTGTCCATAGAGTCCCTCCTAGGCTCCGCCCACCCCAGTCATTCTCTTTGCCGCTGAACAAGCAGCATCTCCACGGAGATGGTGAAGAGTATGTGGTGTTTAGTTGTAGTTTTTTATTCTACTATCAAGAGTTTGTTATTTTAAAATAGTGCTGGTATGTACTATTTACTCTGAAACAGAAAAAGATGAAGAGTTCTGTTTGTGAGAGGAGTATGATTTTAGCAGCAGTAACTAAAATCGTTTGCTGTTTCCACATAGGACTGTTGAGATGAGATAACTTCAGTTGGGGGAAACAGTTGGCAGACTTTTCTGCTTAAGGTATGACTAGCCATATTTCTAACAAGACTGTGTAATGCTGGAAGGCTGTCATTTCCCCTCATGGGGACCGGTAAGCCATTTTCTTAGTCTCAAACAGAATAAAGGGCTTAATATGGGCTATAAAACTGGTAGACACTTTTATGGGCTAGATCGATTGCTTTATTTGGGCATTTTATACAGCTTGATGTTGAAATTCACACTTTATAAACTTTGGGGAACGTTTTTTTACGTCAGGCACTGCTTTAGACACCTTCCCAGTCAGAAGGGCCTTCTCTGTAGTAGGCAGAGCCTCATTTTCGCGCCATTACTGCGCAGTTACTTTTGAGAGCAGGACATGCAGCTGCATGTGTGTGGGTCTGAAAGTAGTTGAAAAGGTTCCTAGAAGGCTTCATTTGGTATCGTATACCCCCCTGGGTTTGGTAAAGTCGCAGCAAAGGCTGTAGCTGGGACTGTAGAGGGGTTAAAACTGTAAACGGCTCCGGTTTCGTCATTTTAAGGGTTAAAGGTCTGAAATTTGGGGTGCAATGCTTTGAATGCTTTAAGACACTGTGGTGAATTTGGTTAAATTTGAACAATTCCTTCATAGTTTTTCACATATTCAGTAATAAAGTGTGCCCTGTTTAAAATTTAAAGAGACAGTAACGGTTTTGTTTTAAAACGGTTTTTGTACTTTATTGACAAGTTTAAGCCTGTTTAACATGTCTGTGCCTTCAGATAAACTATGTTCTGTATGTATGGAAGCCAATGTGTCTCCCCCTTCAAAATTGTGTGATAATTGTGTCATAGCGTCCAAACAAAGTAAGGACAGTACTGCCACAGATAGTAAAGTTGCCCAAGATGATTCATCAGATGAAGGGAGTAGACATAGTTCTACATCATCTCCTTCTGTGTCTACACCAGTTTTGCCCACGCAGGAGACCCCTAGTACTTCTAGCGCGCCAATGCTTGTTACCATACAACAATTGACGGCAGTAATGGATAACTCCACAGCAAATATTTTATCCAAAATGCCTGCATTTCAGAGAAAGCGCGATTGCTCTGTTTTAAACACTGTAGAGCAGGAGGGCGCTGATAATAATTGCTCTGTCATACCCTCACACCAATCTGAAGTGGCCATGAGGGAGGTTTTGTCAGATGGGGAAATTTCTGATTCAGGTAGAATTTCTCAACAGGCAGAACCTGATGTTGTGACATTTAAATTTAAATTAGAGCATCTCCGCGCACTGCTTAAGGAGGTGCTATCTACTCTGGATGATTGTGACAACCTGGTCATTCCAGAAAAATTGTGCAAGATGGACAAGTTCCTAGAGGTTCCGGTGCACCCCGACGCTTTTCCTATACCCAAGCGGGTGGCGGACATAGTGAATAAGGAGTGGGAGAAGCCCGGCATACCTTTTGTCCCCCCTCCTATATTTAAGAAATTATTTCCTATGGTCGACCCCAGAAAGGACTTATGGCAGACAGTCCCTAAGGTTGAGGGGGCAGTTTCTACACTAGCCAAGCGCACTACTATTCCTATTGAGGATAATTGTGCTTTCAAAGATCCTATGGATAAAAAATTGGACGGTTTGCTTAAAAAGATTTTTGTACAGCAAGGTTACCTCCTGCAACCTATTTCGTGCATTATTCCTGTCACTACAGCAGCGTGGTTCTGGTTCGAGGAACTAGAAAAGTCGCTTAGTAGAGAGACTCCGTATGAGGAGGTTATGGACAGAATTCACGCACTTAAGTTAGCTAATTCATTTATTTTAGATGCCGCTTTGCAGTTAGCTAGATTAGCGGCGAAAAATTCAGGGTTTGCAATTGTGGCGCGCAGAGCGCTCTGGCTAAAGTCTTGGTCAGCGGATGTATCTTCCAAGACAAAATTGCTTAATATCCCTTTCAAGGGTAAAACCCTTTTTGGGCCAGAATTGAAAGAGATTATCTCAGACATCACTGGGGGTAAGGGCCATGCCCTCCCACAAGATAGGCCTTTCAAGGCCAAGAATAAATCTAATTTTCGTTCCTTTCGCAATTTCAGGAACGGACCGGCCTCCAACTCTGCAGCCTCTAGACAAGAGGGTAATGCTTCACAAACCAAACCAGTTTGGAAACCGATGCAAGGCTGGAAAAGGGTAAGCAGGCCAAGAAGCCTGCTGCTGCTACCAAAACAGCATGAAGGAGTAGCCCCCGATCCGGGACCGGATCTAGTAGGGGGCAGACTCTCTCTCTTCGCTCAGGCTTGGGCAAGAGATGTTCAGGATCCCTGGGCACTAGAAATAGTTTCTCAGGGTTATCTTCTGGAATTCAAGGAACTACCCCCAAGGAGAAGGTTCCACATGTCTCACTTATCTTCAAACCAAATAAAGAGACAGGCATTCTTACATTGTGTAGAAGACCTGTTAAAAATGGGAGTGATACACCCAGTTCCAACCGTGGAACAAGGAATGGGGTTTTACTCAAATCTGTTTGTAGTTCCCAAAAAAGAGGGAACTTTCAGACCAATTCTGGATTTAAAGATCCTAAACAAATTTCTCAGAGTGCCATTGTTCAAAATGGAAACGATTCGAACGATTTTACCTACAATCCAGGAGGGTCAATTTATGACTACCGTGGATCTAAAGGATGCGTATCTACATATTCCTATCCACAAAGATCATCATCATCAGTTCCTAAGGTTCGCCTTTCTGGACAAACATTACCAGTTTGTGGCTCTCCCATTCGGGCTAGCCACTGCTCCAAGGATTTTCACAAAGGTACTCGGGTCCCTTCTAGCGGTTCTAAGACCAAGGGGCATTGCAGTGGCACCTTACTTGGACGACATTCTGATACAAGCGTCGTCTCTTTCAAAGGCAAAGGCTCACACAGACATCGTTCTGGCCTTTCTCAGATCTCACGGATGGAAAGTGAACATAGAAAAAAGTTCCCTGTCTCCGTCGACAAGAGTTCCTTTCTTGGGGACAATAATAGATTCTTTAGAAATGAAGATTTTCCTGACAGATGTCAGAAAGTCGAAACTTCTAAACGCTTGTCAAGTTCTTCACTCTGTTCCACGACCTTCCATAGCTCAGTGCATGGAAGTAGTAGGGTTGATGGTTGCAGCAATGGACATAGTTCCTTTTGCGCGAATTCATCTAAGACCATTACAACTGTGCATGCTGAAACAGTGGAATGGGGACTATACAGACTTGTCTCCAGTGATTCAAGTAGATCAGAAGACCAGAGACTCACTCCGTTGGTGGCTAACCCAGGATCACCTGTCCCAGGGAATGAGCTTCCGCAGACCAGAGTGGGTCATCGTCACGACCGACGCCAGTCTAGTGGGCTGGGGCGCGGTCTGGGACTCCCTGAAAGCTCAGGGGCTATGGTCTCGGGAAGAGTCTCTTCTCCCGATAAACATTCTGGAACTGAGAGCGATATTCAATACTCTCAGGGCTTGGCCTCAACTAGCAAAGGCCAGATTCATAAGATTCCAATCAGACAACATGACGACTGTTGCTTACATCAACCATCAGGGGGGAACAAGGAGTTCCCTGGCGATGAGAGAAGTGACCAAAATCATAAAATGGGCGGAGGATCACTCCTGCCACCTATCTGCGATCCACATCCCAGGAGTGGAAAACTGGGAGGTGGATTATCTGAGTCGTCAGACATTCCATCCGGGGGAGTGGGAACTCCACCCGGAGATATTTGCCCAGTTGACTCAATTATGGGGCATTCCAGACATGGATCTGATGGCGTCTCGTCAGAACTTCAAGGTTCATTGCTACGGGTCCAGATCCAGGGATCCCAAGGCGACTCTAGTGGATGCATTAGTAGCGCCTTGGACCTTCAACCTAGCTTATGTGTTTCCACCGTTTCCTCTCATTCCCAGGCTGGTAGCCAGGATCATGCAGGAGAGGGCCTCGGTGATCTTGATAGCTCCTGCGTGGCCACGCAGGACTTGGTATGCAGACCTGGTGAATATGTCATCGGCTCCACCATGGAAGCTACCTTTGAGACAGGATCTTCTAGTACAAGGTCCATTCGAACATCCAAATCTAGTTTCCCTCCAGCTGACGGCTTGGAAATTGAACGCTTGATTTTATCTAAGCGTGGGTTTTCGGATTCTGTAATAGATACTCTGGTACAAGCCAGAAAACCTGTAACTAGAAAAATTTACCATAAAATATGGAAAAGATATATCTGTTGGTGTGAATCCAAGGGATTCTCATGGAGTAATATCAAAATTCCTAGGATCCTTTCCTTTCTCCAAGAAGGTTTGGATAAGGGATTATCAGCGGGTTCTCTAAATGGACAGATTTCTGCTTTATCTGTCTTGTTACACAAACGACTGGCAGCTGTGCCTGATGTTCAAGCTTTTGTTCAGGCTTTGGTCAGGATCAAGCCTGTTTACAGACCTTTGACTCCTCCCTGGAGTCTGAATTTAGTTCTTTCAGTTCTCCAAGGGGTTCCGTTTGAACCTCTACATTCCATAGATATCAAGATGTTATCTTGGAAAGTTCTGTTTTTGGTTGCTATTTCTTCTGCTAGAAGAGTTTCTGAGTTATCTGCTTTGCAGTGTAATCCACCCTATCTGGTGTTCCATTCAGATAAGGTTGTTTTGCGTACTAAACCTGGTTTCCTTCAAAAGGTTGTTTCCAACAAGAATATTAACCAGGAAATAGTTGTGCCTTCTTTGTGTCCGAATCCAGTTTCAAAGAAGGAACGTTTGTTACACAATTTAGATGTAGTTCGTGCTTTAAAGTTCTATTTAGAAGCAACAAAGGATTTCAGACAAACGTCTTCTCTGTTTGTCGTTTATTCTGGCAAGAGGAGAGGTCAAAAAGCTACTGCTACCTCTCTTTCCTTTTGGCTGAAAAGCATCATCCGATTGGCTTACGAGACTGCCGGACGGCAGCCTCCTGAACGCATCACAGCTCACTCTACTAGGGCTGTGGCTTCCACATGGGCCTTCAAGAACGAGGCTTCTGTTGATCAGATATGTAAGGCAGCGACTTGGTCTTCCCTGCACACTTTTGCCAAATTCTACAAATTTGATACTTTTGCTTCTTCGGAGGCTATTTTTGGGAGAAAGGTTTTGCAAGCCGTGGTGCCTTATGTTTAGGTAACCTGATTGGCTCCCTCCCTTCATCCGTGTCCTAAAGCTTTGGTATTGGTTCCCACAAGTTATGGATGACGCCGTGGACCGGACACACCAATGTTGGAGAAAACAGAATTTATGCTTACCTGATAAATTACTTTCTCCAACGGTGTGTCCGGTCCACGGCCCGCCCTGGTTTTTTAATCAGGTTTGATGAATTTCTTTCTTTAACTACAGTCACCACGGCACCTTATGGTTTCTCCTGTTTTTTCTCCTGTCGGTCGAATGACTGGGGTGGGCGGAGCCTAGGAGGGACTATATGGACAGCTTTTGCTGTGCTCTTTGCCATTTCCTGTTGGGGAAGAGAATATTCCCACAAGTTATGGATGACGCCGTGGACCGGACACACCGTTGGAGAAAGTAATTTATCAGGTAAGCATAAATTCTGTTTTTATTATGCACTGTGCACCAGCACTTTAAACACATCACTTGCTCGGAGAGCCTGAGGTGCTTGTACCCTCTAGTAATTATTATCATTTATTTGTATAGCGCCGCCAAATTTTGTAGCGCTGGGTACAATGATAGGGGTATACAATGACAAGGATTTGTGATAAAGTACAAAACATAACAAAACTAAACAAATCTAGTACAGGAGGAAGAGGGCCCTGCTCCGGAGAGCTCACAGTCTACAGGTTTAAGGTGCAGAGACATAAGGTTGGGGGTAGCTTGTCACATAGGTTGTATTTGCAGCAGTTCATGTATTAGTTTGGTTAGGATGAGAGATGCTGGAGGGATGGTAAGCCTCTCTGTATAGGTGGGTTTTCAAGGAGTGTCTGAAGCTATACAAGGTTGGAGTTTTATGAAGCGGGGTAGAGAGTTCCATAGGACAGGAGTAGCACGTGCAAAGTCTTGGAGACGGGAGTGGGACGTAGAGATAACAGGAGTGGAGAGACGTAGGTCAGAGGTTGATCGAAGAGGACAGGATGGGGAATATTTCACAATGAGAGAGGAAATATAGTTGGGAGTTAGACTGTTTAGTGCTTTGTAAGTTAGGGTTAATACTTTAAATTGTATTCTGGAGTGTATGGGGAGCCAGTGTAGAAACTGGAAGAGCGGAGCAGCTGATGTAGATCGGCGACTTAGGTGGATGAGTCTAGCAGAAGCATTCATAATAGATTGGAGGTAGGAGAGGCGGTGTTTTGGAAGGACATTTAGGAGTAGATTACAATAATCAATGTGTGACAAAATGAGGGAATGAATAAGTATTTTTGTAGTTTTTTGAGTAAGGAGGGGACGAATTCTGAAAATGTTGCGTAGGTGTGAACAGTAGGATTTGGTAAGCGCTTGTATATGTGGGTTTGAATGTGAGTTCTGAGTCAAGTGTGACCCCAAGACAGCGGACCTTGGGTGAGGTGTTGAGAATAGAGTCTCCAACCGTCAGAGAAATGTCAAGTGTCGGATGTCTCGAAGAGGGGGAATAAGAAACATCTCAGTTTTGGACAGATTGAGTTGGAGGTAGTGTGAAGACATCCAAGAGGAAATTGCAGAGAGGCAGTTGGAAATCTGGTTGAGTAAAGAGGGAGAGATATCAGGAGAGGAAAGATAGATTTGGGTATCATCAGCATATAAGTGGTACTGGAATCCAAAGGAGGCTATAAGTTTTCCAAGGGAGGATGTATAGAGAGAGAAAAGCAAGGGACCCAAGACAGAGACTTGCAGTACTCCAACTGAGAGAGGCATAGGATCACAAGATATGTTGTTAAAGGAAACTGAAAACGAGCGGTTTGAGAGATATGAGGCAAACAAGGAGAGGGCTGTGTATCGGATGCCAAATGAATGTAGTATTTTTAGGAGGAGAGGATGGTCAACTGTGTCAAAGGCAGCGGACAGGTCAAGAAGAATTAGTAAGGAGTAATGGCCTTTTGCTTTAGCTGATAACATTTGTTACTTTAGTAAGAGCGGTTTCTGTTGAGTGTTTAGGGCGGAAACCAGATTGTAGTGGATCAAGTAAGGAGTTAGTTGTGAGAATTGAGTTAGCCAATTATAGACCAGTCGTTCCAATAATAGTAATGACTCAATTTGTTAATTGCTCACATGATACAAGCCCCCTGGTGCTCAGAGTTGCTGCAGTATTTAAAATGCTGGTGCACTGAGAATTTCTAGCTATGCTTCACATGCAGAGAAGTGTGTAAACACTAAGGGGTCAATTTATTATAGTGCGAGCAGACATGATACGATGTAGCGTATCATGTCCGCCTCACATCGATAAATGCTGACAGCATAAGCTGTCGACATTTATCATTGCACCAACAGTTCTTGTGAACTGCTGGTGCAATACCGCCCCCTGCAGATTTGCTGCCAATTGGCCGCTAGCAGGGGGTGTCAATCAACTCTATCGTATTCAATCAGGTTGATTTCTGTCCACCACCTCAGAGCAGGCAGACAGGTTATGGAGCTGCTTCAGGTTATAGACCGCTGCTTCATAACTTCTGTTTCGCTCGCCGGAAACACGGGGCATCAAGCTCCGTACTGTGATAACTTTTACAAAATGCATTTTTGCTGATACATGTATATTGCAAATATGTTTCTATTCAACTATCTAATTCATATATGTGCATTTCAATTTTGACCGGACTGCCCCTTTAACATGTAATGTCTAATATGCAAAAAGCATATCATTAAAAGCTGATTCATTGTTTGGATAAATCATGGTAGCTAAAAATTCCTAACTGCTAATAGTATTCAGTGTACTTATTGTGTGATTTCTTGCTGCTAGCAATTAGGTTAAAACTAAATAGAAGCATTTAGCCCTTCTTTACCATTTATTTTGTTCTGTCAAGTTAAGGGGAAAATCTCTTTGATAAATTTGCACAAAGCATTATCCCATTACACCTGCTATTTTTTTTAAGTTAATAAAGTATCTTAAAAATGTGCCATTCCTTCCCCAAGGTGCTGATCCTTAATTTAGCACAGATCCTACATTAACATGGCAGAGGCTATTCATTATTTGCAGAAAGAGGAGTATGCATTGATGGTGAAAGACAGGAGGTGTTTTAACAAGAAGCAATAACCATCTCACTCTGAAAGATAACATCAAATTACACAGGAGATTATTTGTTCAATCTGGCATTTATATCATACTTGTGTCTGGATTTTTAGCATTCTTGTTGGTCCTGTGCACTCTTACATAGAAGCATGTGTGTGTATGTGCATTTCTCTTGAATGGGCATCAACTTTCTGCTAAAAGTTATTTTCTATATAGCAAGAAAATATTCTTTATATATAGCTGGAGCACTGTTTGTTTGGAGCAGCAGCAGAAGTTGCATTCCGGCTAACATGTGTCATGTATGTATGTTTTATTAGCATTCTCTCATGTGCTGTATAAAAGAGATACAAAAGAATAATGCTGTGTAATATTTCCATTTAAAGTTCTTCCCTTTTGGTCCAGCCACTTGTAAGGACCAGATAGTTAGGTTTCCTAAGTTACAAATGAAGACACTAAATGAAAAAAAAAAAAAACAACAACCCATACCCGACATGCAGTATTTTTCAAACAAAAGACAAAGAAGGGCATTATTAATAGGGAGACTAAATTTCAGGTACCAACTTTTATTGACTATTTATAATTAAAAAGGTAATTTAAAAAAGAATACATGGAAAAAAATCTTTACAGGCAGATATGTATGATAAGACAATCAATATCATACAGAGCAAAGGATGAATGACAGTCTAGCCTAAATTACAGCTGAATTAGACTAGAATACCTCTTTAACAAACCTGGCTACAGTCTGACTTAGTGCATTTGCTGACTTTATTTATTGAAGGCACATAATGGATAATAGTATGCTGAGGCTTTAAACTTTGAGATTGTCTCCAGGTGTGTGTATAGGGTGTAAAAAAACCCTAAAACAAACAAAAAAACAAACAAAAACAGGATCCTGCAATAGCTCTTTTAGTCTTTTTAAACTCTAGGATCAGCACCACGTGCCGTCTCTGAGCCTACAGCCTCAACATAGTATTGTGCAGCAGTTTAAAACAGCATTAAAAAAGGCTGCTATTGACTTTTTAATGTTCATTTAAAGGGACACTGAACCCAAAAAAAAATTTCTTAAAGGTTTCAGATAGAGCATGCCATTTTAAGCAACTTTCTAATTTACTCCTATTATCAATTTTTCTTCGTTCTCTTGCTATCTTTATTTAAAAGCAGGAATGTAAGTCTTAGCAGCCAGCCCATTTTAGGTTCAGCACCATGGATAGCGCTTGCTTATTGGAGGCTTACATTTACCCACCAATAAGCAAGCATAGCCCAGGTTCTCAACCAAAAATGGTCCGGCTCCTATGCATCACATTCCTGCTTTTTAAATAACGATAGCAAGAGAACAAATTTATAATAAGGGTAAATTAGAAAGTTGCTTAAAATTGCTCTATCTGAATCATGAAATAAATAACTTGGGTTTAGTGTCCCTTTTAAATACCAGATATTTCCCTATTGCAGTTTCTGGGATACCAGAAATTGGACTGTCAGGCTTTCCTTTTATTTCTTCTCAAGGCTTCTATTACTGAGCTTTTGGAAGCTAGTCCCAAAATGGTTGGGGTCATTTTGTTCTCTGGCTATATGTTCTAGCATTCCTTTGGAAGATAGATCTTCCTTTATAGTCCCTTTAGTTAGAATGTTTATTTCCTTCCTTGGGAGGTTTTATTTGCAAACAAGTTATATTTTAAATCCAGTGATATTTATTGCTTGATCTTTTATCGTGACAGTTTTCTTTTGATTCTGCCAGGGAGATTTTGTAAACCTCTTATGTTTAGATGTGCAAACGCTTCCTTTTTTTGTCTCTTATTAATGCTAGAGTATGTCTTTAGCTGTTGTTTCTAGAAGTGCATTATAATTAGAATCTCATCTGCTGTCATGATTTCTAATTCCCGACTGTTATCGTTTTCATTACAGAGAGGGTTTATTTGCTTCTGCTTTGGATTTCCATTATTTCTACAGTGACTCGGGTTAAGGAGCTTTTCTTCCTCCAGGACTATTAGTCCAAGGGTATATTTTAAGCTCAGATTTGTGTTTTTGTCCCTTTCTTCAGAACAGGGCTCAGAAATCTTTTTTCCTCCTAGTATCAGAGTTCTTATGGTTCCGTATGGAATTAATAAAGCTGGATTTGAGCACTTTATCCTCTGCTTGCAAAGCTTGATACCAGACCAATTTATTTGCTCTGGGTAATGCTGACAAGGTCAGTGCCCAGTTGAATTGGAACAGATTGGAACAGGCTTAAGCAGTTTAAGATCTTACCCCAGATCCAAGTTTGCCTGTAGGTGCAGCCCTTGATCGAGAGGCTTTGGAAGGGGGTAGGTTTCTCTTTTTTTCAGGAAGCTTGATTTTAGTCTGTTCAGGTTCCTTGAACACTTATTATAGTCTCCCAAGGATAATGAATAGTTTTCAGATCAAGGCCTCCCAAGGGAGGGATTTTTTGTTCTATGTTCCTAGGAACTCTGTAGGCTCAGGTAGATGAGATCTCCAATCTATTCATTGTTCCATAAGAAGGAAGGATCTTTCAGATCTATTCTAATCTAGAAACTTTGAACAAGTTCCTACTTTCAAAATATAAACTATTAAGACATTTCTGTGAGGTCAGTTTATGTCCTCAGTAGATTTTAAGGATGCTTACCTTTTTGTTCTTACTTCTAGGAACATCTTTGGTTTCTGAGATTTGCTTTTTTGGACACGCTTTTTCAGTTTGTCACTCTTCCGTTTGGTCTGGCTAGAGCTCTCAGAATATTCTCTGAGGTACTGGATACCCTCTCATCTGTAATCAGTTTTCAGGGTATTGCAGCGTTACCTGGTCTGGATGATATCTTGGATCAAGTTCTATCTTTCTCTTGTTAAGTGTATCCAGCCCACGGATCATCCATTACTTGTGGGATATTCTCCTTCCCAACAGGAAGTTGCAAGAGGATCACCCACAGCAGAGCTGCTATATAGCTCCTCCCCTCACTGCCATATCCAGTCATTCTCTTGCAACTCTCAACAAAGATGGACGTAGTAAGAGGAGAGTGGTGTATTATAGTAAATTTTTTAACTTCAATCAAAAGTTTGTTATTTTTAAATGGTACCGGAGTGTACTGTTTCATCTCAGGCAGCATTAGAAGAAGAATCTGCCTATGATTTCTATGATCTTAGCAGAAGTAACTAAGATCCACTGCCGTTCTCACATATTCTGAGGAGTGAAGTAACTTCAGAGGGGGAATGGCGTGCAGGTTTTCCTGCAATAAGGTATGTGCAGTTAACATATTTCTAGGGATGGAATTTGCTAGAAAAATGCTGCTGATACCGGATTAATGTAAGTTAAGCCTTAAATGCAGTGATAGCGACTGGTATCAGGCTTATTAACAGAGATACATACTCTTTTATAAAAGTGTAATATAAAACGTTTGCTGGCATGTTAATCGTTTTTATATATGTTTGGTGACAAGACTTATTGGGGCCTAGTTTTTTTCCACATGGCTGGCTTGATTTTTGCCTAGAAACAGTTTCCTGAGGCTCTCCACTGTTGTAATATGAGTGGGAGGGGCCTTTTTTAGTGCTTTTCTGTGCAGATAAAAATACTGACAGAGACATTCAGCTTCCCTCTGCATGATACAGGACATCTCTGAAGGGCTCAAAAGACTTCAAAGTCGTGTTTGAGGAGGGTAACAACCTGTGGCATTTGTTGTGACTGTGTTTAAAAAAAAAAACAAAAACAAAAAAACGCTTTTGTCATTTATTATTCTGTTTTTGTTATTAAGGGGTTAATCATCCATTTGCAAGTGGGTGCAATGCTCTGCTGTCTTGTTACATACACTGTAAAAATGTTGTTAGTGTAACTGCCTTTTTTCACTGTTATTTCAAATTTTGTCAATTTGTTTCTCTTAAAGGCACAGTAACATTTTTTATATTGCTTGTTAACTTGCTTTAAAGTGTTTTTCAAGCTTGCTAGTCTCATTGCTAGTCTGTACAAACATGTCTGAAACAGAGGATACTTGTTCATTATGTTTAAAAGCCATGCTGGAGCCCCATAGGAGAATGTGTACTAAATGTATTGATTTCACCTTAAACAGTAAAGATCAGTCTTTATCTACAAAAGAATTGTCACCAGAGGGGTCTGTCGAGGGGGAAGTTATGCCGACTAACTCTCCCCACGTGTCGGACCCTTCGCCTCCAGCTCAAGGGACGCACGCTAATATGGCGCCAAGTACATCAGGGACGCCCATAGCGATTACTTTGCAGGACATGGCTGCAATCATGAATAATACCCTGTCAGAGGTATTATCCATATTGCCTGAATTGAGAGGCAAGCGCGATAGCTCTGGGGTTAGACGAGATACAGAGCGCGTAGATGCTGTAAGAGCCATATATGCAGAACCTGAGGACGGAGAGCTTCAGTCTGTGGGTGACGTCTCTGAATCGGGGAGACCTGATTCAGAGATTTCTAATTTTAAATTTAAGCTTGAGAACCTCCGTGTATTGTTTGGGGAGGTATTAGCTGCTCTGAATGACTGTGACACAATTGCAGTGCCAGAGAAATTGTGTAGGCTGGATAAATACTATGCAGTGCCGGTGAGTACTGATGTTTTTCCAATACTTAAAAGGCTTACAGAAATTATTAGTAAGGAGTGGGATAGGCCCGGTGTGCCCTTTTCCCCACCTCCTATATTTAGAAAAATGTTTCCAATAGATGCCACTACACGGGACTTATGGCAGACAGTCCCTAAGGTGGAGGGAGCAGTTTCTACTTTAGCAAAGCGTACCACTATCCCGGTTGAGGACAGTTGTGCTTTTTCAGATCCAATGGATAAAAATTTAGAGGGTTACCTTAAGAAAATGTTTATTCAACAAGGTTTTATTTTACAGCCCCTTGCATGCATTTCGCCTGTCACTGCTGCGGCGGCATTCTGGTTTGAGGCCCTGGAAGAGGCCATCCATACAGCTCCATTGACTGAAATTGTTGACAAGCTTAGAACTCTTAAGCTAGCTAACTCATTTGTTTCTGATGCCATTGTTCATTTGACTAAACTAACGGCTAAGAATTCCGGATTCGCCATCCAGGCGCGTAGGGCGCTATGGCTCAAATCCTGGTCAGCTGATGTGACTTCAAAGTCTAAATTACTCAACATTCCTTTCATGGGGCAGACCTTATTCGGGCCTGGTTTGAAAGAAATTATTGCTGACATTTATGGATGTAAGGGTCATACCCTTCCTCAGGACAGGGCCAAATCAAAGGCCAAACAGTCTAATTTTTGTGCCTTTCGAAATTTCAAGGCAGGTGCAGCATCAACTTCCTCTGCTTGAAAACAAGAGGGAACTTTTGCTCAATCCAAGCAGGCCTGGAAACCTAACCAGTCCTGGAACAAGGGCAAGCAGGCCAGAAAGCCTGCTGCTGCCTCTAAGACAGCATGAAGGAGCGGCCCCCTATCCGACAACAGATCTAGTAGGGGGCAGACTCTCTCTCTTCGCCCAGGCGTGGGCAAGAGATGTTCAGGATCCCTGGGTGTTGGAGATCATATCTCAGGGATATCTTCTGGACTTCAAAGCTTCTCCACAAGGGAGATTTCACCTTTCAAGATTATCTGCAAACCAGATAAAGAAAGAGGCATTCCTAAGCTGCGTACAAGATCTCCTTGTAATGGGAGTGATCCATCCAGTTCCGCGGACGGAACAAGGACAGGGGTTTTATTCAAATCTGTTTGTGGTTCCCAAAAAAGAGGGAACCTTCAGACCAATTTTGGATTTAAAGATCCTAAACAAATTCCTCAGAGTTCCGTCATTCAAGATGGAAACTATTCGAACCATTTTACCCATGATCCAAGAGGGTCAGTACATGACCACAGTGGACTTAAAGGATGCCTACCTTCACATTCCGATTCACAAGAATCATCATCAGTTCCTGAGGTTTGCCTTTCTAGACAGGCATTACCAATTTGTAGCTCTTCCCTTCGGGTTGGCTACAGCCCCAAGAATTTTTACAAAGGTCCTAAGACCGCGAGGCATAGTGGTGGCTCCTTACCTGGACGACATCCTGATACAGGCGTCAAGCTTTCAAATTGCCAAATCTCATACAGAGATAGTTCTGGCATTCCTGAGGTCGCATGGGTGGAAAGTGAACAAAGAAAAGAGTTCTCTATCTCCTCTCACAAGGGTTTCCTTCCTAGGGACTCTAATAGATTCTGTAGAAATGAAAATTTACCTGACGGAGTCCAGGTTATCAAAACTTCTAAATGCTTGCCGTGTTCTTCACTCCATTCCGCGCCCCACGGTGGCTCAGTGCATGGAAGTAATCGGCTTAATGGTAGCGGCGATGGACATAGTGCCATTCGCGCGCCTGCATCTCAGACCGCTGCAATTATGCATGCTCAGTCAGTGGAATGGGGATTACACAGATTTGTCCCCTCTACTAAATCTGGATCAGGAAACCAGAGATTCTCTTCTCTGGTGGTTATCTCGGGCCCATCTGTCCAAGGGTATGACCTTTTGCAGATCAGATTGGACAATTGTAACAACAGATGCCAGCCTTCTAGGTTGGGGTGCAGTCTGGAACTCCATGAAGGCTCAGGGTTCATGGACTCAGGAGGAGAAACTCCTCCCAATAAATATTCTGGAGTTAAGAGCAATATTCAATGCTCTTCTGGCTTGGCCTCAGCTAGCAACACTGAGGTTCATCAGATTTCAGTCGGACAACATCACGACTGTGGCTTACATCAACCATCAAGGGGGAACCAGGAGTTCCCTAGCGATGTCAGAAGTCTCCAAGATAATTCGCTGGGCAGAGACTCACTTTTGCCACCTGTCAGCGATCCATATCCCAGGTGTAGAGAACTGGGAGGCGGATTTTCTAAGTCGTCAGACTTTTCATCCGGGGGAATGGGAACTCCATCCGGAGGTGTTTGCTCAATTGGTTCTCCGTTGGGGCAAACCAGAATTGGATCTCATGGCGTCTCGCCAGAGCGCAAAGCTTCCTTGTTACGGATCCAGGTCCAGGGACCCAGAAGCGGCACTGATAGATGCTCTAGCAGTGCCTTGGTTCTTCAACCTGGCTTATGTGTTTCCACCGTTTCCTCTGCTCCCTCGTCTGATTGCCAAAATCAAACAGGAAAGAGCATCGGTGATATTGATAGCGCCTGCGTGGCCACGCAGGACCTGGTATGCAGACCTAGTGGACATGTCATCCTTTTCACCATGGACTCTGCCTTTGAGACAAGACCTTCTAATACAAGGTCCTTTCAATCATCCGAATCTACTTTCTCTTAGACTGACTGCATGGAGATTGAACGCTTGATCCTATCAAAGCGTGGCTTCTCCGAGTCAGTAATTGATACCTTAATACAGGCACGAAAGCCTGTCACCAGGAAAATTTACCACAAGATATGGCGTAAATATCTTCATTGGTGTGAATCCAAGAATTACTCATGGAGTAGGGTTAGGATTCCTAGGATATTGTCCTTCCTCCAAGAGGGTTTGGACAAAGGAGTATCAGCTAGTTCTTTAAAGGGACAGATTTCTGCTCTGTCTATTCTTTTACACAAGCGTCTGGCATAAGTTCCAGACGTTCAGGCATTTTGTCAGGCTTTAGTTAGAATTAAGCCTGTGTTTAAACCTGTTGCTCCTCCATGGAGCTTAAACTTGGTTCTTAAAGTCCTTCATTCTATTGATATCAAACTTATTTCATGGAAAGTTCTTTTTCTGATGGCTATTTCCTTGGCTCGGAGAGTCTCGGAGTTATCTGCCTTACATTGTGATTCTCCTTATCTGATCTTCATTCAGATAAAGTTGTTCTGCATACAAAACCTGGGTTTTTACCTAAGGTGGTTTCTAACAAGAATATCAATCAAGAGATTGTTGTTCCATCATAATGTCCTAATCCTTCTTCAAAGAAGGAACGTCTTTTGCATAATCTAGAAGTAGTCCGTGCCTTGACGTTTTACTTACAGGCTACTAAAGATTTTCGCCAAACATCTAACCTGTTTGTTGTTTACTCTGGACAGAGGAGAGGTCAGAAGGCCTCGGCAACCTCTCTTTCTTTTTGGCTTCGGAGTATAATCTGTTTAGCCTATGAGACTGCTGGACAGCAGCCTCCTGAAAGGATTACAGCTCATTCTACTAGAGCTGTGGCTTCCACCTGGGCCTTTAAAAATGAGGCCTCTGAACAGATTTGCAAGGCTGCAACTTGGTCTTCGCTTCATACTTTTTCCAAATTTTACAAATTTGATACTTTTGCTTCTTCGGAGGCTGTTTTTAGGAGAAAGGTTCTACAGGCAGTGGTTCCTTCCGTTTAAGTTCCTGCCTTGTCCCTCCCATCATCCGTGTACTTTAGCTTTGGTATTGGTATCCCACAAGTAATGGATGATCCGTGGACTGGATACACTTAACAAGAGAAAACATAATTTATGCTTACCTGATAAATTTATTTCTCTTGTAGTGTATCCAGTCCACGGCCCGCCCTGTCCTTTTCAGGCAGGTCTTAATTTTAATTAAACTACAGTCACCACTGCACCCTATGGTTTCTCCTTTCTCGGCTTGTTTCGGTCGAATGACTGGATATGGCAATGAGGGGAGGAGCTATATAGCAGCTCTGCTGTGGGTGATCCTCTTGCAACTTCCTGTTGGTAAGGAGAATATCCCACAAGTAATGGATGATCCGTGGACTGGATACACTACAAGAGAAATACATTTATCAGGTAAGCATAAATTATGTTTTTCATTCAGCATTATTTCTCTCCTTCAGATGACTTTCTTCAACAACACAGTTGGAAAACCATTTGTCCAAACAGTTTACTGGTTCCTCAAATAAAGTTTGCTTTTTCTTTTCTTGGAGGCTTTATAGATTGTTTTCTATTGGACTTTTTTTGACAATTCTAAGATGGGTGAAACTAGGATTTGCCTGTTAGAACCTTCAGTCTTTGTTTTTATCCTTCATTTGCTCTTTGCTTGGACATGTCAGATCTCATGTTTTTGCCCTTGGTTGCTATTCCGTTTGCTCGCTTCCATATGAGTCCTCTTCAGCTTTGTATTTTTTTCCAATGATACAGGGACCTTTTCTCTGTTGTCTGAGGTCTCATTTACTTTCCCGAACAATATTGTCTCTGTCTTGGTACATGAACTATTAGCTCTTTATGCAGGGGACTTCTTTTGTCTGTAATCTCTACAGATTCAAGTTTTTTTTTTTCAGGATGGTGGGGGGGGGGGGGGCATAGGGAGTGTCAGAATGTATAGGAGTTAGGTTTCCTGTTTTTTCCCTCAGTTTTTCCATTTGGAAGAGTGGTCTCTTCATCTGGTTATGTTTTTCAGTTAATAGATTTTAGGGATTGCCCAGAGATAGTTCTGATGGCTTTCTGGTTGAATCTCAATTTTCCCAGGTACTGTTTAAAATCCAGGGATATTTGAACTGTATTTGTGGATGCTCTGGTAGTTTATTGGTCTTTCTTGCTCTTGCCTATATTTCTTCCCACCTCTGGTCTTTTATGCCAAGATGATTGCTAAGTTTTTGCAGGAAGAGCTTTGGTGATTGTTTTGCTCCAGACGGTTTCTGCAGTATTAGGTATGCAGATCTGGTTCTGTTATCCAGTTTCTTTCCTTGGCTGCTTCTTTTGCATTCAGACTTTCTATTTTAGGGTCCTTCTTTCTATCTAGATTCTATTTCTCTTGGCTTGATGGATGTAGATAGAATTAGCAAACCTTTGAACTATTTGTTCAGTTATTAAGTCTGTGACTAGGAGAATTGTTATTTAAAGGCCTGGGAGGTATTTATTAGTCTTCAAATCAAGTTTTCTTTCATGTAATTGGCCATGAGCTAGTGACATATGGGATATACAATCCTACCAGGAGGGGCAAAGTTTCCCAAACCTCAAAATGCCTATAAATACACCCCTCACCACACCCACAATTCAGTTTTACAAACTTTTCCTCCTATGGAGGTGTAAGTTTGTGCTAAGATTTCTACGTTGATATGCGCTTCTCAGCATTGTTGAAGCCCGATTCCTCTGAGTACAGCGAATGTCAGAGGGACGTGAAGGGAGTATCACTTATTTGAATACGATGATTTCCCTAACGGGGGTCTATTTCATAGGTTTTCTTTTATCGGTCATAGAGATTCATCTCCTACCTCCCTTTTCAGATCGACGATATACTCTCAATTTAGCATTACCTCTACTAACTGTTTTAGTACTGGTTTGGCTATCTGCTATTTGTGGATGGGTGTCTTTTGGTAAGTATGTTTTTATTACTTAAGACACCTCAGCTATGGTTTGGCACTTTATGCATTTATATAAAGTTCTAAATATATGTATTGTACTTATATTTGCCATGAGTCAGGTTCATGTATTTCCGTCAGCAGACTGTCAGTTTCATATTTGGGGAATTTAACCCCTTAATGACCGCAGCACTTTTCCATTTTCTGTCCGTTTGGGACCAAGGCTATTTTTACATTTCTGCGGTGTTTGTGTTTAGCTGTAATTTTCCTCTTACTCATTTACTGTACCCACACATATTATATACCGTTTTTCTCGCCATTAAATGGACTTTCTAAAGATACCATTATTTTCATCATATCTTATAATTTACTATAAAAAAATTTATAAAATATGAGGAAAAAATTGAAAAAAACACACTTTTTTAACTTTGACCCTCAAAATCTCCTACACTTCAACAACTACCAAAAAACTCCCATGCTAAATAGTTTCTAAATTTTGTCCTGAGTTTAGAAATACTCAATGTTTACATGTTCTTTGCTTTTTTTGCAAGTTATAGGGCAATAAGTACAAGTAGCACTTTGCTATTTCCAAAAAAATTTAAAAAAAATTAGCGATAGTTACATTGGAACACTGATATCTGTCAGGAATCCCTGATTAACCCTTCACATATATATATTTTTTAAAAGAACACAACATAAGGTATTAAACATGGAGTATTTTGACTCTTTCCATGCAACTATTTTACCACCAATCTATGCCAAAGTTTGAAAAAAAAAAAAAAAAATGGTGATTTTTTGACAAAATAGCAATTCAAGAATACATTTACTGAGAACGTTAAGGGTTACTGCCAAATAACACCCCAATATGTCTTCAGCAGCATCTCCTGAGTACAGTGATACCACCCATGTATAGGTCTGTTGGGTTCTCTGGGGGCTAAAAGGCCTTATTTTTAGGGGGCGCATTCCAGTTTTTTAATTTGGAATTTTCACATCTGTCGTCATGCACCCATGTCCTATTTGGGACATTTCTGAAGCCGGACAATGCAAATTACCCCCATCAAACCATATATTTTTAAAAAGTAGACACCCTAGGGTATTTCAAATGCTGGTATTTTAACACTTTGCATGCACTAATTCAACCACCAGTCTTTGTCAAACTTTTGGGTAGTCATTTTGGTGTGTTATTTTTCACACGCATTGTACTTTAGGCATGGATTCTCAGTTCCTGTTATATGTTACTGACCAAAAACACCTCAATATGTGTTCAACAACAACTTCTGAGTACAGTGATACCCCCCATGTATAGGTGTGTCGGGTTCTCTGGGGGCTAAAAGGCCTTAATTTTAGGGGGCGCATTCCAGTTTTTCAACTTGGAATTTTCATATCTGTCATCATGCACCCATGTCCTATTTGGGACATTTCTGAAGCCGGCCAATGTAAATTACCCCCATCAAACCATATATTTTTGAAAAGTAGACACCCTAGGGTATTTCAAATGCTGGTATTTTAACACTTTCCATGCACTAATTCAACCACTAGTCTTTGTCAAACTTTTAGGTAGTCATTTTTTTGCATTATTTTTCACACACATTGTACTTTAGGCATATATTCTCAGTCCCTGTTATGTGTTACTGCCAAAAAAAACCTCAATATGTATTCAACAACATCTCCTGAGTACAGTGATACCCCCCATGTATAGGTGTGTCGGGTTCTCTGGGGGCTAAAAGGCCTTAATTTTAGGGGGCGCATTCCAGTTTTTCAACTTGGAATTTTCACATCTGTCGTCATGCACCCATGTCCTATTTGGGACATTTCTGAAGCCGGCCAATGTAAATTACCCCCATCAAACCATATATTTTTGAAAAGTAGACACCCTAGGGTATTTCAAATGCTGGTATTTTAACACTTTCCATGCACTAATTCAACCACTAGTCTTTGTCAAACTTTTAGGTAGTCATTTTTTTGCATTATTTTTCACACACATTGTACTTTAGGCATATATTCTCAGTCCCTGTTATGTGTTACTGCCAAAAACACCTCAATATGTATTCAACAACATCTCCTGAGTACAGTGATACCCCCCATGTATAGGTGTGTCGGGTTCTCTGGGGGCTAAAAGGCCTTAATTTTAGGGGGCGCATTCCAGTTTTTCAACTTGGAATTTTCACATCTGTCATCATGCACCCATGTCCTATTTGGGACATTTCTGAAGCCGGCCAATGTAAATTACCCCCATCAAACCATATATTTTTGAAAAGTAGATACCCTAGGGTATTTCAAATGCTGGTATTTTAACACTTTCCATGCACTAATTCAACCACTAGTCTTTGTCAAACTTTTAGGTAGTCATTTTTTTGCATTATTTTTCACACACATTGTACTTTAGGCATATATTCTCAGTCCCTGTTATGTGTTACTGCCAAAAAAAACCTCAATATGTATTCAACAACATCTCCTGAGTACAGTGATACCACCCATGTATAGGTGTGTTGGGTTCTCTGGGGGCTAAAAGGCCTTATTTTTAGGGGGCGCATTCCAGTTTTTCAACTTGGAATTTTCACATCCCATGCACCCATGTCCTATGTAGGACATTTCTGAAGCCGGCCAATGTAATTTACCCCCATCAAACCATATATTTTTGAAAAGTAGACACCCTAGGGTATTTCAAATTGCTGGTATTTTAACACTTTCCATGCACTAATTCTTTGTCAAACTATTAGGCAGTCATTTTTTGTGTGTTATTTTTCACACACATTGTACTTTAGACATGAATTCTCAGCTCCTGTTATGTGTTACTGCCAAAGAAGACCCCAATATGTGTTCACCAACATCTCCTGAGTACAGTGATACCACCTATGCATAAGTTTCTTGGCTTGTTCGGGGGGTGTAATGCCAAATGTCCAACATGCGTTTGTGATTTTTTTTTCACATTTAACATATTTTCTTTGCCTATTGTCTTTTTGGGGGTATTTTAACATACCCCAATTTATTTGTTTCCATGAATGTGCATATTTTTGAAATGTTGACACCCCAAGGTATTGTATATGGTGTGCTTTGATGCATTTGAAGTAACTGTTTTAGCTAAAAAAATTGGAGAAAGTGTATGGTGGCATTTTTTCAATTTTCATTTTTACACACACATTGCTTTTTGACTATGATTTAGGAGAGACTGTTGTAAGTTAGTGCAAAAAAAATACTACAGGTTGTTTTCTGCTAGGCACCCTGAGTACACCTATGTCCCCATGCATAGGTTTGACAGGGGTTTTTGTAAAAAAAAAAAAAAGAACAGCCCCATTTTAGAAAAAAAAATATATTAGTGAAATGTAAAAATCTGGCACATTAAAAGTAAAAAAATAACAAAAAATTTAACAGTAAACATAACAAAAAAAAATAACAGCAAATTTATTTATTTTTTAAAAATTGACCATTGTATGGTACCGCTTGAAGCAGTCCCCAATGCAGAGTCCAGGCTGTCCAGGGCAATCAGGACAGTGATATACAGTGTCCCTTCTCTGCCCCCTCTTGGTACAGACTCTGCATTTTTTTTGTGGTCTCTGCTTTGCGGCAGTAGGGGGGATTTTAAAAATAAAATGAGTAGCCCCAACTCTGCTCTCTCCCATCACCGCCCGGGGAGCAGGTGCATCATGGTACAAAATCCCCGAAATGATCTGGAGCTGAAATTGTAAAAAAGTCAGTTTCATTCCGGGGTTTGCTTTTTTGAACAACAAAAAAGCGTTGTGGGTTGCAATCTGCATTAGGTAAATTGCAACCTTTTTGTACCAGGCCCTTGTCTTCCGCATAATTAGGTAGGGCTGCAGCAGCTGATCTGCCAGATCAACCCCACCCATATGCCGGTTATAAGATTTGATGCACACTGGCTTCCTTATGATCTCAGCTCTGCCACGTACAGAGACCGCCACCGTCCTCTCTGTGTGGATGGTGGTAAGAAGGTATACATCCTTCTTGTCTCTGTACTTCAGTGCCAACAGCTCCTCTTGGCGCAGAGCAGAGGTCTCCCCCCTTCGTAGCCGGGTGCGTACAAGTTGTCCTGGGAAACCTTTGCGGTTCTTTTTAATAGTACCGCAAGCTACTGTATCAAAGCAATACAGTAGCTTGAACAAAAGGACACTTGTATAAAAATTGTCTAAGTACAAGTGATACCCTTTGTTCATTAGGGGTAATATCAGGTCCCAGACAATCTTGCCAGTGGTTCCCATATGTTCTGGGCAACCTGGAGGGTCAAGGTGGCTATCCTTTCCCTCATACACCCGGAAGGCCTGAGTATACCCAGTCTCGCTCTCACAGAGCTTATACACCTTTACCCCATACCTGGAGCGCTTGGAAGGAATATACTGCTTGAATCCCAGCCTTCCCTTATACTTCATCAGGGATTCATCAACGCATATATTCCTTCCAGGTGTATAAGCCTCTGCAAACCTGGCAGAAAAGTGGGTAATCAGGGGGCGGATTTTATACAGCCTGTCAAATTGGGGATGCTCCCTAGGGGGGCACAGGCTGTTGTCGCTGAAGTGCATGAAATGAAGAATCATTTCATATCTCTGCCTCGACATACTCTGGGAGAAAATGGGGGTAGAGCAGATGGGGCTACTGCTCCAGTAGGAGCGAACGGAGGGTTTCTTTATGATGCCCATCAGCATAGTCAATGCCCAGAATTTTTTAAATTCTGGCACATTGATGGGGGCCCATTGCTGCTTTGCCAAATATGTTTCAGGCTTTGCAGCACGGTACTGATGGGCATATAAATTAGTTTGGGCGACAATGTTCCCCAATACATCATCACCCAGAAACACCTCCAGAAACTGTTGGGGGCTAAAACCTGCCACATCTATATTTATGCCAGCATTTGCTGTGAAGGGTGGGATATCTGGCCTCTGGAGATGAGGCGTTACCCACTCTTCAGCGGCAATGGCAGCAACACGCCTCCTTCTAGCAGGGGGGCTGGCAGGGGGGCTAGCAGGGGGGCTAGTAGCCACAGATACATCACTATCAGTTGAGACTGCATCTAATGATGTATCTGAGCATATGGCAGGGTCAAAATTGGGGTCTGAGTCAGACATAGAGGCATCTGACTCTGACGCAAGGATGGCATACGCCTCCTCAACACTATATCTTTTCTGTGACATTTTTGTATCTGTCACAGAAAACCAAAATTAATTAATTAACTAAATGGCCTTTGGGTTTTTTTTAAAAAAAGTACAGCTATGCTAATGCCAGTGATTTATAGCGATCACTGGCAAGCTAGGGGTTAAATACTCTTTAAATTAAATTAACTAAATGGCCTTTGGGTTTTTTTTTAAAAAAGTACAGCTATGCTAATGCCAGTGATTTATAGCGATCACTGGCAAGCTAGGGGTTAAATACTCTTTAAATTAAATTAACTAAATGGCCTTTGGGTTTTTTTAAAAAAAAGTACAGCTATGCTAATGCCAGTGATTTATAGCGATCACTGGCAAGCTAGGGGTTAAATACTCTTTAAATCAAATTAAATTAGCTAAATGGCTCTGAAAGGAGCGTTTAGGTTTTTAAAAAATTACAACAACAAAAATTAACCCCTAAAAAAATGCACAGACAGCAAAAATGTAGAGCTATGCTAATGCCAGTGATTTATAGCGATCACTGGCAAGCTAGGGGTTAAATACTCTTTAAATTAAATTAGCTAAATGGCTCTGAAAGGAGCCTTTGGTTTTTTAAAAAATTACAACAACACAAATTAACCCCTAAAAAAATTCACAGACAGCAAAAAAGTACAGCTATGCTAATGCCAGTGATGTATAGCGATCACTGGCAAGCTAGGGGTTAAATACTATTTAAATTAAATTAAATTAGCTAAATGGCTCTGAAAGGAGCGTTTAGGTTTTTAAAAAATTACAACAACAAAAATTAACCCCTAAAAAATGCACAGACAGCAAAAAATTACAGCTATGCTAATGCCAGTGATGTATAGCGATCACTGGCAAGCTAGGGGTTAAATAGTCATTAAATTAAATTAGCTAAATGGCTCTGAAAGGAGCCTTTGAGTTTTTAAAAAAAAATACAACAACAAAAATTAACCCCTAAAAAAATGCACAGACAGCAAAAAAAAGTGCAGCTGTGCTACTGCCAGTGATTTATAGTGATCACTGGCAAGCTAGGGGTTAATGGCTCTGAAAAGAGCCTTTGGATTTTAAATTTTTTAACAAATAAAAGAAATAAATCTCTCTCTGCTAAAATACAGGTCTCTCTCTTTCTCCAACAAAATGGCAAGTGAGGAGAGGGAGGGAGATCCACACTGATCAGAGTCAATATTTACAAATATTGACATGATCAGACAAATGGGGTATTTTATTATTATTCTTTTTTTTTTCTAAGAAGGCTCAGATTGGGTGACCCTAGCTTGCCCCTATGGTGAGACAGGCTAGGGACACCCCCAGATGCCCCATGATGCACCGGGCATCGCCATTTTGGAAGCCTCATGGGGGAGGGGGGGGGGCGCTATATGTGGGGCTTTTTAATATTATATATTATTTTTTTTTTTACATTTTTAATTTTATTTATATACTAACTAAGTGCCTCGACCCACCGAGGCACTTAGCACACTAGCAGAGCATCGGAAGCGTGTCCGATCGCTTCCGATGCTCTGCTGCACTGCCGGGCTCCACGTGGAGCAAAACCGGAAGTGATCACTCAAGGGGGAGTGATCGCTCCGGTCCCGGCACTCCGTAACAGCACTGCAGGGATGCCCAGACATCGAGGCATCCCTGCAGTACTGTAATAGTGCCTGGAAGCGATCTTGATCGCTTCCAGCACTCACTTTAGCCGAGGACGTGCAGGGTACGTCGTCAGGCGTTAACTGCCTTTTTTTTTCAGACGTACCCTGCACGTCCTCGGTCACTAAGGGGTTAAACATTTTAAGAAATTTATTTCTTACCTGGGGTTTTAGTCTTTTTTTCAATTGACTACTTCTTGCTATTGCGGGTATTAGGCCCGCGGGTGCGTCAAATGTTTAACTTTATTGCGTCATTCTTGGCGCAACATTTTTTTTAGCGCGGAAAAAGACGTTTATGGCGCAACTTCGTCATTTCCGGCGTCATACGTGACGCCGAGACCTTTCACACGGCGGCGTCATTAGTGACGCGAGTGTGTCATTTCCGGTTATTTTTGGCGCCAAAAAAGTTTACGTTACGTTGTGCGTCATACTTGGCGCCAAATTTTTTTCATTATTTTAATACCCCATTGATGTTTGCCTCTTACTTTTTTCTCTATCAGAGGCCTATGCTTTTGCATTTTTTCCCATTCCTGAAACTGTCATATAAGGAAATAGATAATTTTGCTTTATATGTTGTTTTTTCTCTTACATTGAGCAAGATGTCCCAAACTGATCCTGCCTCAGAAGTTTCTGCTGGAATATTGCTGCCTGACATCGGTTCTACCAAAGGTAAGTGCATTTGTTGTAAAAGTGTAGAAATTATTCCACCAAATGTCATTTGTAATAGTTGTCATGATAAACTTTTACATGCAGATAGTGTTTCCATCAGTAATAGTACATTGCCAGTTGCAGTTCCTTCAACTTCTAATGTACATGATATACCTGTAAGTTTTAAAGAATTTGTTTCTGATTCTATTTTGAAGGCTTTGTCTGCATTTCCACCTTCTAATAAACGTAAAAGGTCTTTTAAAACTTCTCATTTAGCTGATGAAATTTCAAATGACCAGCAACATAATAATTTATCCTCTTCTGATGAGGATCTATCTGATTCAGAAGATCCTTCCTCAGACATTGACACTGACAAATCTACTTATTTATTCAAAATAGAGTATATGCGTTCTTTATTAAAAGAAGTGTTAATCACTTTGGATATTGAGGTAACCAGTCCTATTGACGTTCAGTCTAATAAACGTTTAAATGCTGTTTTTAAACCTCCTGTGGTTTCCCCGGGTGTTTTTCCTATTCCTGAGGCTATTACTTTTATTCCTTCTTCAAGGTTTAAAAAATTGTATCCTTTACCATCTAAATCTATAGAGTTTTGGGAAAAAATCCCCAAAGTTGATGGGGCTATTTCTACTTTTGCTAAACGTACCACTATTCCTATGGAAGATAGTACTTCCTTTAAGGATCTTTTAGATAGGAAGCGTGAATCCTATCCAAGGAAGGCCTATTTATATTCAGGTCATCTTCTCAGACCTGCTATTTCTTTGGCTGATGTTGCGGCTGCCTCAACTTTTTGGTTGGAGAATTTAGCGCAACGAGAATTGGATCCTGACATATCTAGCATTACTCGCTTACTGCAACATGCTAATAATTTTATTTGTGATGCCATTTTTGATATTATCAAAATTGATGTTAGATCCATGTCTTTAGCTGTATTAGCTAGAAGAGCTTTGTGGCTTAAATCTTAGAATGCTGATATGACATCTAAATCTAAATTACTATCTCTTTCTTTCCAATGTAATAATTTATTTGGTTCTCAGTTGGATTCTATTATTTCAACTATCACTGGAGGAAAAGGAGTTTTTTTGCCTCAGGATAAAAAACCTACGGGCAAATCTAAGGCTTCTAACCGTTTTCGTTCCTTTTGTCATAATAAGGAACAAAAACTCAATCCTCCTCCCAAGGAATCTGCTTCCAGTTGGAAGCCTTCCTCAAACTGGAATAAATCCAAGCCATTTAGGAAACCAAAATCTGCCCCTAAGCTCAGCTGGTAGGGGGCAGATTAAGGTTTTTCAAGGATTTTTGGATAAAATCTGTCCCAAATCATTGGATTCAGAGCATTGTCTCTCAAGGGTATTGAATAGGATTCAAAGTAAGACCTCCTGTGAGAAGATTTTTTCTCTCACGCATCCCTGTAAATCCAGTAAAAGCTCAGGCTTTTCTGAAGTGTGTTTCAGACCTGGAGTCTTCAGGGGTAATCATGCCAGTTCCTCCTCAGGAACAAGGTTTGGGGTTTTATTCAAACCTATTCATTGTACCAAAGAAAGGAAATTTGTTCAGACCAGTTCTGGATCTGAAAATTTTGAATCATTATGTAAGAGTACCAAATTTCAAGATGGTGACTATAAGGACTATTCTGCCTTTTGTTCAGCAAGGACATTATATGTCCACAATAGACTTGCAGGATGCATACCTTCATATTCTGATTCATCCAGAACACTATCAGTTTCTGAGATTCTCTTTTCTAGACAAGCATTACCAATTTGTTGCTCTTCCATTTGGCCTAGCAACAGCTCCAAGAATCTTTTCAAAGGTTCTGGGTGCCCTACTATCTGTAATCAGAGAACAGGGTATTGCGGTGTTTCCTTATTTGGATGATATCTTGCTACTAGCTCAGTCTTTACATACTGCAGAATCTCACACGAATCAACTAGTGTTGTTTCTTCGGAAACATGGTTGGAGGATCAATTTACCAAAAAGTTTTTTGATTCCTCAGACAAGGGTCACCTTTTTAGGTTTCCAGATAGATTCAGTGTCCATGACTCTGTCTCTAACAGACAAGAGACGTTTGAAATTGGTTGCAGCTTGTCGGCACCTTCAGTCTCAGTCATTCCCTTCAGTGGCTATGTGCATGGAAGTTCTAGGTCTCATGACTGCAGCATCGGACGCGATCCCCTTTGCTCGTTTACACATGAGACCTCTACAGCTTTGCATGCTGAATCAATGGTGCAGGGATTATACAAAGATATCACAATTAATATCCTTGAATCCCAATGTACGACACTCTCTGACATGGTGGATAGATCACCATCATTTGGTTCAAGGGGCCTCTTTTGTTCGGCCAACCTGGACTGTGATCACAACAGATGCAAGTCTTTCAGGTTGGGGAGCTGTTTGGGGATCTCTGACAGCACAAGGGGTTTGGAAATCTCAAGAGGCGAGATTACCAATAAATATTTTAGAACTCCGTGCAATTCTCAGGGCTCTTCAGTTTTGGCCTCTGCTAAAGAGAGAACCGTTCATTTGTTTTCAGACAGACAATATCACAACTGTGGCTTATGTCAATCATCAGGGTGGGACTCACAGTCCCCAAGCTATGAAAGAAGTATCTCGGATACTTGCTTGGGCGGAATCCAGCTCCTGTCTAATCTCTGCGGTGCATATCCCAGGTGTAGACAATTGGGAGGTGGATTATCTCAGCCGCCAGACTTTACATCCAGGGGAGTGGTCTCTCCATCCGGATGTGTTTTCTCAGATTGTTCAGATGTGGGGTCTTCCAGAGATAGATCTCATGGCCTCTCATCTAAACAAAAAACTTCCCAGATACCTGTCCAGGTCCAGGGATGTTCAGGCGGAAGCAGTGGATGCACTGACACTTCCTTGGTGTTGTCATCCTGCTTACATCTTCATCATGGAACATCATGGAAAATCAATATGGAACAGTCTTTTGTGTTGCTGGTGGCTCCAGCATGGCCACACAGGTTTTGGTATGCGGATGTCCAGTTGCCCGCCTTGGCCACTTCCGTTACGGCCGGACCTACTATCTCAAGGTCTGTTTTTCCATCAGGATCTCAAATCATTAAATTTGAAGGTGTGGAAATTGAACGCTTAGTTCTAAGTCATAGAGGTTTCTCTGACTCAGTGATTAATACTATGTTACAAGCTCGTAAATCTGTCTCTAGAAAGATTTATTATAGAGTTTGGAAGACTTACATTTCATGGTGTTCTTCTCATAAATTCTCCTGGCATTCTTTTAGAATTCCTAGAATTTTACAGTTCCTTCAGGATGGTTTGGATAAGGGTTTGTCTGCAAGTTCCTTGAAAGGACAAATCTCCGCTCTTTCTGTTTTATTTCACAGAAAGATTGCTATACTTCCTGATATTCACTGTTTTGTACAGGCTTTAGTTCGTATTAAGCCTGTCATTAAATCAATTTCTCCTCCTTGGAGTCTTAATTTGGTTCTGAAGGCGTTACAGGCTCCTCCATTTGAGCCTATGCATTCCTTGGACATTAAACTACTTTCTTTGAAAGTGTTGTTCCTTTTGGCTATCTCTTCTGCTAGAAGAGTTTCTGAGCTATCTGCTCTTTCTTGTGAGTCTCCTTTTCTGATTTTTCATCAGGATAAGGCAGTTTTGCGGACTTCTTTTGAATTTTTTCCTAAGAATGTGAATTCTAACAACATAAGTAGAGAAATTGTTGTCACTTCCTTATGTCCTAATCCTAAGAATTATTTGGAGAGATCCTTACATTCTTTGGATGTGGTAAGAGCTTTGAAATATTATGTGGAAGCTACTAAAGATTTCAGGAAGACTTCTAGTCTATTTGTTTCATTTTCTGGTCCTAGGAAAGGTCAGAAGGCTTCTATTAGTTTCTTGGCTTCTTGGTTGAAACTTTTGATTCATCAAGCTTATTTTGAGTCGGGTCATGCCCCGCCTCAGAGAATTACAGCTCATTCTACTAGATCCGTTTCCACTTTGTGGGCTTTTAAGAATGAAGCTTCAGTTGATCAGATTTGCAAAGCGGCGACTTGGTCCTCTTTGCATACATTTACTAAATTCTACCGTTTTGATGTATTTGCTTCTTCGGAAGCAGTTTTTGGTAGAAAAGTTCTTCAGGCAGCTGTTTCAGTTTGCTTCTTCTGCTTTTGATTTAAGTTTTTTTCTTTCAAAGATTAAATAAACTTATTTTTGTTTTGGGTTGTGGATTAATTGTTTCAGCGGAATATGGCTGTTTTTATTTTTATTCCCTCCCTCTCTAGTGACTCTTGAGTTGAAGACTCCACATCTTGGGTATTGATATCCCATATGTCACTAGCTCATGGACTCTTGCCAATTACATGAAAGAAAACATAATTTATGTAAGAACTTACCTGATAAATTAATTTCTTTCATATTGGCAAGAGTCCATGACGCCCACCCTTTTTATGGTGGTTATGATTTTTTGTATAAAGCACAATTATTTCCAAATTTCCTTTGTTGATGCTTTCTACTCCTTTCTTTATCACCCCACTGCTTGGCTATTCGTTAAACTGAATTGTGGGTGTGGTGAGGGGTGTATTTATAGGCATTTTGAGGTTTGGGAAACTTTGCCCCTCCTGGTAGGATTGTATATCCCATACGTCACTAGCTCATGGACTCTTGCCAATATGAAAGAAATGAATTTATCAGGTAAGTTCTTACATAAATTATGTTTTTCTTGGCATTCTTTTTGAATTCCCAGATTTCTTGCTATTTTTACAGGGTTTAAGGTTTATCCACCAATTCTTTAGAAGACTCACGCCTAGATAATGAGTTTTGCGTTAGAGGCTGTGTGGGGCTAAGAGCAGTTTATGCTCACCGCTCACTTACAGACAGCGCTGGTATTACGGGTTTTTACAAACCCGGTGTTAGCCGCAAAAAAGTGAGCGAAGAGCAAAATTTTGCTCCACATCTCACCTCAATACCAGCGCTGCTTACGTTAACGGTGAGCAGGTAAAATGTGCTCGTGCACGATTTCCCCATAGGAATCAATGGGGGAGAGCCGGTTGAAAAAAACTAACACCTGCAAAAAAGCAGCGTAAAGCTCCTAATGCAGCCCCATTGATTCCTATGGGGAAACACATTTTATGTCTACACCTAACACCCTAACATGAACCCCAAGTCTAAACACCCCTAATATTACACTTATTAACCCCTAATCTACCGCCCCCGACATAGCCGACACTTGCATTATATTATTAACCCTTAATCTGCCGCTCCGGACACCGCCGCCACCTACATTATACTTATGAACCCCTAATCTGCCGCCCCCAACATCGCCGACACCTACATTTTATTTATTAACCCCTAATCTGCCGCCCCCTATGTTGCCGCAACCTACCTAAGTATAATTTAAATAAATCTAAATAAAATTACTACAATTAACTAAATAATTCCTATTTAAAACTAAATACTTACCTATAAAATAAACCATAAGCTATTTACAAAATAACTAATAGTTACATTGTAGCTAGCTTAGGGTTTATTTTTATTTTACAGCCAACTTTGTATTTATTTTAACTAGGTACAATAGTTATTAAATAGTTATTAACTATTTAATAACTACCTAGTTAAAATAAAGACAAATTTACCTGTAAAATAAAACCTAACCTAAGTTACAATTACACCTAACACTACACTATAAGTAAGTTAATTACCTAAATTAAATACAATTAATTACAATTAAATAAAATTATCTAAAGTACGAAAAAAACAAACACTAAATTACAGAAAATAATAAAGAAATTACTAGATTTTTAAACTAATTACACCTACTCTTATCCCCCTAATAAAATAAAAAAGCCCCCCAAAATAAAAAAAGCCCTACCCTACACTAAATTACAAATAGCCCTTAAATGGACCTTTTGTGGGGCATTGCCTCAAAGTAATCAGCTCTTTTACCTGTAAAAAAAAGTACAAATACCCCCCCAACATTAAAACCTACCACCCACACAACTAACCCTACTCTAAAACCCACCCAATCCCCCCTTAAAAAAACCTAACACTAACCCCTTGAAGATCACCCTACCTTGAGAAGTCTTCACCCAACTGGGCAGAAGTCCTCAACGAATCCGGCAGAAGTGGTCCTCCAGGCGGTCAGAAGTCTTCATCCAGACGTCATCTTCTATCTTCATCCATCTGGTGCGGAGCGGGTCCATCTTCAAGACATCCGACGCGGAGCATCCTCTTCATCCGACGGCTGACGACTGAATGAAGGTTCCTTTAAATGACGTCATCCAAGATGGCGTCCCTTCAATTCCGATTGGCTGATAGAATTCTATCAGCCAATCGGAATTGAGGTAGAAAAAATCCTATTGGCTGATGCAATTAAAAAGCAGCGTTAGGACCTCTTAACGCTGCTTTTTAAGGCTAACGCACAACTCGTAATCTAGGCCTCAGTTTTTTGTCCTTTTTAATTATTTCCATAACAAGATTGCTATATTTCTGACATTCATGGTTTAGTCCTAGCCTGTGTTAGGATTAAGCCCGTCATTAATCAACTTTTTCTCATTTGAACCTTTATTTGGTTCTGAGGATTTGGCAGGTCCTTTTTGGGCCTATGCATCAGGTGGATATTAAACTTCTTGTTGTAAGTTTTGTTTCATTTAGCCTTTTCATCTTTTTGAAGGGTTTTCTACTCTTTTTATTGTGTTCCTCCTTATCTTTTTCTTTAGTATAAGGCTATGTTTTCTGTCCTATTGTTGTTCTGTCTTTATTATTCAGAGTGGTCACTTCAGGTTTTGGATTCTGTTAGAGCTTTGTAGTTTTATGTTGAGACTATTTAGGTTATCAGGCAAACTTTTTGTTTGTTTCTTTTGCTGGTTCTAGAAAGTTCAGAGAATTTCTGCTATTTCCTTAACTTTTTGATTGATGTTTATGATTCATATAGTTTTCATGAAGGCAGGTCAGCCTCCACCTACATGACGTTCTGCTCATTTTTTTCAGACTAATTGCCATTTCTTGTGTTTTTTTAATGTTTTATCAGTGGAACAATTTTTGCTTGTCAGTCATTTTTTCTTCTTTGCATATTTTTGCCTGTTGGTTATTTTTTTGCCTTTTCTATAGATTTAATTAGGGTTGTAGATTTAGTTTCAAAGTAAAAAATTGTGTTTCTTAGATCTCACCCTTTTCTGTTATTACTTATGGGCTCCACAGCTTGAGGTGTTAGTTCCTAGGAGTAATGGATCATGGACTCTCACCACCTGTATGAAAGAAAACATAATTTATTTAATGCTTACCTAATAAATTAATTTCTTTCATGGTCGTGAGAGTCCACAAGACCCCAACCTTGTTTTTTTTTTTTTTCTTCCTTTTTTGTGCACATCTTTCTTTCCCCTTCTATTTTTTTGGCTCTTATTACTTTTCCTTTTTCCTCTTCTCTTTGTGCTCGGCTATACGTACTTGGGAGGGGTTATTATAAGAGTCCTTGGGGTTTCGGAATCTTTGCCTTCTATCGGTATGGAAGAGTAATGCCTAGGAGTAATAGATCGTGGACTGTCACCACCATAAATGAAATTAATTTATCAGGTAAACAATAAATTATGTTTTTGTAATTCTAATTCTTTCAGATGGGCTGATATTAACTTCAGTTTAACAGTTCCAAACATCTGCATCCAAACTTATATATCTGGGAAGACACATAGGCAGCCCTAGTGTTGGGTCAAAGAGGCGACCGCCTAAGGCCTTGCTCATGATGGGGCCTCGCAGAAGGACATAGAAAATATGTGTATTTGTTTTTGTTCTGCCCCAGGACATGAGTTTTTGGTAACATAGTGGCCCTACCCACCAACTTTCTCCTTGCACAGCCTGATATTCTAGCCCTCACAGCCTCTTACACAACTGCAATTTCTCTGGCTGTCAAGTGCAGGATCCTCAATTCCTTCCACCTTCTGTCTGCCCATGTGCGGTGCTGTCAGCCTCAGCAAAATCAGGAGGGAGGGGAGACACAGGGGGGGACACAGGCAAAATGAACATGTAAAGGGACAGGGAGACTGCACTTTGAGCTTTTTAACCCCTTTGCAACCAGAGGTGATAAGCTGCTATTAACATTTCTTATATTCTCTCATCTGTCCCTTCTCTCACACTCGCCTCTTTTCCTCTACTTTCTTTACTCACTCCCCTCTCTTTTCACTTTCCCTGTTTTCCTCCTACTGTATCGTCCCCTCCTTTCTATTTACTCTTTCTCTTATCTCTATCACTCCCTTTTATTTATTTCCTCTTCTTTCTCTTACTCTCCCTTCTCTTCTATCTTTTTACTCCTCGCTACCCCTCCTCTCTCTTTCTCCATACAACTCTTCCGACTATTTCTCCTTCCCCTTTTCTCCCTTTTTCTTGTTCTTCCGTCTATTTTTCTTTCCACTCTGCATTCTGTCCTCGAGACTAAACTCTGTCTACTCTTGTTGTCCCCTCTCTCTCCCTACACAACCCAGTGTACAGTACAGGGACATACTTAATAGTTAATAAAAAAAATAAACTTAAAGGGACATTAAACCCAATTTGTTTTCTTTCATGATTTAGAAAGAGCATGCTTTTTTGAACAACTTCACTATCTACTTATATTATCCCATGCGCATTCCTATTTCTTCAACAAAGGATATCTACAGAATGAAGCAAATTAGATAATAGATGTAAATTGTTGTTCAAAAGTGCATGCTCTTTCTAAAGCATGACCTAAATGTTTTTGGGGTTTAATGTCCCTTTAAGAGAGACCTCATACTTGAATTTTGCCTAATGCCTCACCAACTCTAGAGCTGCCTCAGAAAATACATTTGCAGCAGATACAGCAATGACTCCTGTTTGTTTCATACTGGCATATACAGACAGGACACTGCTCTTCTAGTTGGGGACTAGTCAAGTGAGTTTTTTTATGTGGATTGTTGGGTGACTAGGACCTTGATTCTGAAGAACTAGTGGCATGTCCTCATTTTACCCAAATTACATTATCTGAGTGTGTAAAAGGTCTGCTGGAGGGCCTACAGCTGGATAATTATGGTTTACCCACGTAGGCCTAATCTCCATTGAGAAGGTAAAGTTTGGAAACTGACGGTAACATAAAAATTATCCATAGACTTTAATGGACATAAATGGTTTTTATCAACAGTTTCAAAAAAAAATGACCACTTCAATGGAAACTAGGCCTTTTTTAGGTAAAATTTTAGAGATTTAAAGAGAAAAACAAATTCAATACAAAATTTCTAATGCTGTAGGTAATTTTTTTTTTTATATTTTTGCTTGCATATTAGCTTTGTGTTTAATATATATGTTCAGTCCCTCTGCAGGGGTTAAAGTACACTCTGCAGCAGCAATGCACTGCCAATCCTGTGTTCAACTCTGGAGCAGAAGCGCATTGCACCAATTGTGCAATAATAAAATCCTGTTGTGCATTCAGATATTTTCTTATTTACTTTTTAATTACATTTTATTACTTCTACTATGCCGTTATTTTATCATTGTATTATGAGTGATAAAGACTAAATGAATACACACTAATGTAAATTGCTGATTTTTTCCACAACAGTGAACTGACTAAGATCATAAAGTTGAAAATCTTACTATCGGAGAGTATGTTAACGCAATATTTATGCAGATCTACTTTAGAAAAACGAGTTGAATTTGTATTATTTCTCTATTTTTGTATAGCATTGCATCTGCACATTTTCATTGTGCTCTAGATTTTTTTTTGCCTGCTAGCTCTGCCACAGAGGGACCTATAATATTTATTAAGTTCAGTCACATTTTGCAAAAACTGGCTCTGCATTGACACATTTTCCCAGCCTGTACTCTGTTTTATTTCTTGTAGATATACAGAAGAGGTTATACCTCGCCACCCATGCCTGAAACTTATTAGCAACTGTGAACAGATGCTTTCCAGCCACACGTCCCGCCTCCTGATAACAATGGAAAAGGTGAAGGAGTTTGAGGTGAGAGTGGTCAGGGAGTTCTAGCAAGGGGATATATTTTTTTTGCTTGTTCAGCTTTTTAAATCACTGAATGTCAGCATACTTGTGTGCGTTTTTTAAATCTAATTTAACCCTTTTAATGCATTCTATTCTGTGACCATATTACTTTCCATAATATATCTGCTATTACACTTTTTCTTAATGTTGCTCTTCCCTGCTTTTTAGTAAAGAGTCTTTTGCTTAATAAAAATAAACGATTGCTGTGATATTTCTTTTTCAGTTTCTATGTGATTTACATGTTGTTTTCATTAGAATGTCACCATTCTTGGCTTCATATCTGAACCTTGTTGTACTTAGATTGTAATCTTTCTAGGTCTCTGGCGTTCCTTTCCATTTTATTTTTCTGGCACTCTCTAAGTTTGAACAGAAAAAAAATATATAGAGAGAAGAGACAGGAACTTACAAAATCCCAAATAATAATGTGATATGTAAAAACATAACATTAGTTAGTTTTGCATTTTACTCATTTTTCATTCATTTATTTAGATTTTTTGTTGCTGTTCATCAGTCGTTAGCATGATTTTCATGCTGTCCCAACCTTTTACTATAGAGCTGGAAAGCATTTGTTATGCCCAGAAATGAGATATCTTCTAAGGTGCACAGCAAAACAATTGCATCACCTCTCAGCTCGTTTTTCCCCCCTTTAACCATTGTTTTTTTTTTATAACTATATGGATTCCGTATGACTGACAGTCGGGCCCCTTTTGAGAGTCACATATATGCAATCTTTGAATACATTTGGGTGCCCATAACTAAATTTAAAGGGACAAAGTTGTCCCAAGCTGTTAGTACCTAGCGTATGATAAAAGTATGTAATGTACATGGTTTGTGTTAATCCACATGTTTTATGTCCCTCATGTTCATTGTAATAGGATATGAAACGGGGGATGCTTCTTGATCTGTGGAATAGTAATTTGCCACTCAGAGTGGAGGTAACTTAATAAGCTATTAGAGGGCCCTGCCAAGAGTTGCACTGTTGTAGTCAGCTCTTAAGAAGGTGATCTACAAACAGCTGGACTCTTAGGCTGCTTATAACCTATACTAACGTTACTTTATACCAGTTCCACTCCTCCATCGCTGTCCCTGAACCCCCTTAGCATGTAAGCCTAAGAGTCCAGCTGTTTGTAGATCACCTTCTTAAGAGCTGACTACAACAGTGCAACTCTTGGCAGGGCCCTCTACCTGTCTGATCCCTATAATTGTTTTGTTGTACTCCCCCTTTTGTTCATAGTGCTGCGGAATCTGTTGGCGCTCTACAAATAACCAATAATAATAATAATATATCACCCCTGTAAGTGAGGTGAATAAACTCCTTATAATACAACTGTTGATGACATGAACAATTTGTGAATCCTGGATATAGTAATAGTATCTCTGCAAATTACAATATGCGTTTTTTCCTTGAATGCTTTGGTGCCTTATAGAAAGAGTGTTATCTTAGTAGGCTTAACCTCAACTTGTATATGACTTAGTTTGCTTTAGGATAAGACACCTATCATAATGGCACAATAAAAGTTAACAGCATAATTTCAAGTTATATATGGCTTTGTACTAAGTGTCAATACAGTGATACTAACGTAGTTACAATTAGAATGCTATTAGTTGTATTACCACTGCAAAAGTACGTTTTTACCCTAATTACTTATATAACATATAGAAAGATTGTGTCCATTAGTAGTTTTAAGCTAAGCTTATATACAACTTGTTTGTATCCTCAGATAAGACACCAAGTGTCATACTAATCATGGTAGCGTAATCAAAATGGAGCACGTTTTCTTATCTGACTTTAAACTAAGATTGTATGTAACAGAGTTTGCTTTCTAAAATGAGGTACTAAGTGCCAGAATCATGATGCTGGCTTAATTAAAGTAAGAGTACTATGCGTAGTATCCACTGCCTACTATTGTAAACTAAATTAATATTATATCAACATAGGATTGCAACTTAAAACAAAAACCTCTGACGAGGCGTTTCACATACGCTTCCTCAGAGGGGGTGCTCTACGCATAGTACTCTTACTTTTATACTACGCATGGATACTACGCATAGTACTCTTACTTGTATACTACGCATGGATACTACGCATAGTACTCTTACTGGTACTCTTACTTTAATTAAGCCAGCATCATGATTCTGGCACTTAGTACCTCATTTTAGAAAGCAAACTCAGTTACATACAATCTTAGTTTAAAGTTAAATAATAAAAATTTTCATTACGCTACCATGATTAGTATGACACTTGGTTTTCCCACATGCTATTCCCCTTTGTTGAGAGTAGGTTAAAGATTAGTCATCTTCTGACTCTCTCTAGATTGTACAAACTCCTGCAGCACACCAATTTCTTGTTCTTGATGCTTCGCTTTAGGCAATTTGAGGCAGCTCAGGTAATTTACAGTATGAGATGGCACTTGTACCTTTTGGCCACCACAGGGGTATTTAGGACTTACCTTAATCTTTCCTTTCTAATACACAACAGATTCACACAGCCATGTCAACTGCAAATTTCATTTTCTTTTTTAAGACACGATGAGTCCACGGATCATCTTAATTACTAATGGGATATTCACCTCCTGGTCAGCAGGAGGAGGCAAAGAGCACCACAGCAGAGCTTTTAAATAGCTCCTCCCCTCCCTCCCACTCCAGTCATTCTCTTTGCCTACATTAGTTATAGGAAGAGGTAAAGGGAGGTGTTAGTTATAGATTCTTCAATCAAGAGTTTATTATTTTTAAAGTAGTGCAAGATTGTGCTGCTTTGTTCTAGGGTGTAGCCGTAGTCCATATCAGTCTCTTCAGTAGAGCTCTTGGTGGCTTTAGAGCAATGGGAACTTGTGGGACATAATTCTCACTGTGCCTCCCATACATTTATGCTGCCCTTATCCTGATGGCCTAAGCAAACTTAACTCGGGCTTTATCATTTTCCACAGGACTATCTGAGGGATAGGACCTCTCAATCCTGCTGAGCTGCCCTGCTGTCGGGCAGATGTTAAAGGTAAGTGCTTATCTGGTCTGGATGATCTCAGAGGAGTGGAGCACTTTGTCAAAATTCAGGGGACATAGCTTCATTTCTATTAGAAGGAGGACTCTGTGACAGCAATTGATATGCAGTCAAGGGCTTATATCTATATCTGTGTATAGAGAGCTCAGGAGGTGTTTGTGGCAGGTTCAGTTGGCTTTACATCACAAAGGAGACAGTAACGTAGAAAGTTGTTTGATTCTGTCTCTGGGCGGTAGCACTGTTTTCACTGCTTGAGTTCTTTTTAGAGCCTGCATTTCTCCCGGTGACTATTTTTAACTTTTTTTGTCAATGGCGACCAGGAGATCGATAACTGTAACGCCCACGATGGGCGGAGCTTAGTTTGCGCAGTTTTGAGAGCACTGTTTGCATTGTGCTTCCCAGTACACATAAGCAGTTTCCAACAGCTTCTCTAGTTTCCTATCATGCCCTAGACATGTATGTATTGGAAACGATGCTGCTAACATATTGATAGCCTTCAAGTGCATAGCTTTTGGGAGGTGTGCAGGGCTGAACGTTATACTGTGCTTGATGCCAAGTTTTCAGAGTGAGTTACTGATTTCATGCCCACGGGGGCGGAGCTATGTTTTGGCGCCGTTTTAGATGGCTCACTTCCTAATTTTGTAAATAAGATATCGGAAGGATGCCTGGTAGCACAGTAATTAATGTTGTGCATTATGTGGGACCGGACAGCACCACTGCTGCGGTCTGAATCCGTTTTGAATGAAATTAGAACCAGTATCTTATTTTCTCTTGTAAGATGTATCGAGTCCACGGATTCATCCTTACTTGTGGGATATTCTCCTTCCCAACCGGAAGTGGCAAAGAAAGCACCCACAGCAGAGCTGTCGATATAGCTCCCCCCTTAGCTCCACCCCCCAGTCATTCTCTTTGCCTACTCTAAGAAACTAGGAAGTGCAGAGCGAGTGTGGTGACAAAAATGTTAGTTTTTTATTTCTCAAGCAAAAGTTTATTTTAAATGTTACCGGTGTGTACTATTTACTCTCTGGCAAAAAAGGGATGAAGATTTCTGCAAGGAGGATTATGATCTTAGCACTTTGTAACTAAGATCCACTGCTGTTCTCACAAGGGCTGAAGAGTACAGGAAAACTTCAGTTGGGGGAACGGTTTGCATGCTAAGCTGCATTTGAGGTATGTTTAGTCTATATTTTTTCTAGACAGACTGTGTTAATTCTAGAAAAGGCTGGCAATATCCCCTTGAGGGAAGGCTAAGCTGTATTCAGTCACTTTGATAGGAATTTCAGCTTGCTTGAAGGGCTCATAAGTTACTGGTGACATTGTTAGGAAAAAACGTTTTTTGTTTGTTCAGTAAATGATGCAATTATAACGTTTTTTTGAAGGGACTAAAGGGGTCATTGTGGCTTGTTTTAGGGTTTTTTAACCCACATGGTTAATAAAGAGACACTCAGGTGTTTTTCTAATAGGCCTCAAAACATCGAGTGAGGTGAGAGGGGCCTATTTTCGCGCCTCAGTTGCGCAGTTTCTTTTCCTTAGAGACATCCAACTGCTTCTCCAGTGGTTCCTGCTGTGTTTGAGGGCTGTAAAGGAGGTTTTTTTCCCCACAAATCGTTCTGAAGGGCAGGTAGGCGCCACAGCAGAGCTGTGGCAAGGTGCTGAAAGTCTTTTTTACCAGTTTTGACGTTTTTTCAATCCGGTTTTGCCATTAAGGGGTTAATTGTTTATTTGCATAGCTGTGCAAAGTTACTAAGGCTGTAAGATACTACTGTAAAAATTTCGTTAAGTTTACTGCTTTTTAACACTGTTTTGCAGAACTTGTGCAGCTTTTTTTCTCTTAAAGGCACAGTACTGTTATATTTCTAAGTGTTATTTACTTTGATTACAGTGTTTTCCAAGCTTGCTTGTTACATTACTAGCCTGTTTAACATGTCTGACACCAAGGAAAATCCTTGTTCAATATGTTTGGAAGCCATTGTGGAACCCCCTCTTAGAATGTGTCCCAATTGTACTGATATGTCTATAAATTATAAAGAACATATATTCGCACTTAAAAATAGAGCAATAGATGATTCTCAGTCAAAAGTAAATGAGGGTTCACCATCTAGCTCTCCCCAAGTGTCACAACCAGTAACGCCCGCACAAGTGACGCCAAGTACCTCTAGTGCGTCGAATGGACCAGGGGACCAGAGATTCTCTAATCTGGTGGTTGTCTCGGGACCACCTGTCTCAGGGAATGTGTTTTCGCAGGCCAGAGTGGCTCATTGTAACGACAGATGCCAGCCTGCTAGGCTGGGGTGCAGTCTGGAACTCCCTGAAAGCACAGGGCTTATGGTCTCGTGAGGAAGCTCTCCTCCCGATAAACATTCTAGAACTGAGAGCGATATTCAATGCGCTTCAGGCGTGGCCTCAGCTTGCTGCGGCCAAATTCATCAGATTTCAGTCGGACAACATCACGACTGTAGCTTATATCAATCATCAAGGAGGAACAAGGAGTCCTCTAGCGATGATGGAGGTAACCAAAATAATCCGGTGGGCAGAGGATCACTCTTGCCATCTCTCTGCAATCCACATCCCAGGGGTAGATAACTGGGAGGCGGATTTTCTAAGTCGTCAGACTTTTCATCCGGGGGAGTGGGAACTCCATCCGGAGGTATTTGCCCAGCTGATTCAGCTATGGGGCACACCAGAATTGGATCTGATGGCGTCTCGTCAGAATGCCAAACTTCCTTGTTATGGGTCCAGGTCCCGGGATCCCAAGGCGGTACTGATAGATGCTCTAGCAGTGCCTTGGTCCTTCAATCTGGCCTATGTATTTCCACCGTTTCCTCTCCTCCCACGTCTAGTTGCCATAATAAAGCAGGAGAGAGCGTCGGTAATTCTGATAGCACCTGCGTGACCACGCAGGATTTGGTATGCTGACCTAGTGGGCATGTCCTCGGTTCCACCGTGGACTCTGCCAATGAGGCGGGACCTTCTAATTCAAGGTCCGTTCACACATCCAAATCTAATTTCTCTGCGTCTGACTGCTTGGAGATTGAACGCCTGATTCTATCAAAGCGTGGTTTCTCTGAGTCGGTCATTGATACCCTGATTCAGGCTAGAAAGCCTGTCACCAGGAAGATCTATCATAAGATTTGGCGCAAATATCTTTATTGGTGTGAATCCAAAGGTTACTCGTGGAGTAAGATTAGGATTCCTAGAATATTGTCTTTTCTCCAAGAAGGTTTTGAGAAGGGATTATCTGCTAGTTCCCTAAATGGACAAATATCTGCTTTGTCTATTCTACTACACAAACGTCTGGCAGATGTCTCAGATGTTCAAGCATTTAGTCAGGCTTTGGTCAGAATCAAGCCTGTATTTAAACCTGTTGCTCCGCCATGGAGCCTAAACTTAGTTCTTAAAGTTCTTCAAGGGGTTCCGTTTGAACCTATGCATTCTATAGATATTAAGCTTCTATCTTGGAAAGTTTTTGTTTTTAGTAGCTATCTCTTTGGCTCGAAGAGTTTCTGAGCTCTATCTGCTTTACAATGTGATTCCCCTTACCTTGTTTTCCATGCAGATAAGGTGGTTTTGCGTACCAAACCTGGGTTTCTTCCTAAGGTTGTTTCTAATAAGAATATCAATCAAGAGATTGTTGTTCCTTCTCTGTGTCCTAATCCTTCATCAAAGAAGGAACGTCTGTTACTCAATCTTGATGTGGTTCGTGCTTTAAAGTTCTGCTTTAAAGTTCTACTTACAAGCAACTGTTTCTGTCAAACATCTTCATTGTTTGTTGTTTATTCTGGTAAACGGAGAGGTCAAAGGGCTACAGCTACCTCTCTTTCCTTTTGGCTGAAAAGCATCATCCGTTTGGCCTATGAGACTGCTGGACAACAGCCTCCTGAAAGAATTGCTGCTCATTCTACTAGAGCTGTGGCTTCCACATGGTATTTTAAGAATGAGGCTTCTGTTGAACAGATTTGTAAGGCGGCGACTTGGTCTTCGCTTCATACTTTGTCCAAATTTTACAAATTCGATACTTTTGCTTCTTCGGAGGCTATTTTTGGGAGACAGGTTCTACAAGCAGGGATGCCTTCCGTTTAAGGTCCCTGTCTTGCCCCTCCCTTCATCCGTGTCCTAAAGCTTTGGTATTGGTATCCCACAAGTAAGGATGAATCCGTGGACTTGATACATCTTACAAGAGAAAACATAATTTATGCTTACCTGATAAATTTATTTCTCTTGTGATGTATCGAGTCCACGGCCCGCCCTGTTTTTTAAGACAGGCATATATATTTTTATTTTAAAACTTTCAGTCACCACTGCACCCTATAGTTTCTCCTTTTTCTTCCTAGCCTTCGGTCGAATGACTGGGGGGTGGAGCTAAGGGGGGAGCTATATAGACAGCTCTGCTGTGGGTGCTCTCTTTGCCACTTCCTGTTGGGAAGGAGAATATCCCACAAGTAAGGATGAATCCGTGGACTCGATACATCACAAGAGAAATAAATTTATCAGGTAAGCATAAATTATGTTTTTCTTCCTTGCAACTTGTTATAATAAAGTTTAGGGATTTTATGCTTTCAAAGCGAGATGGACACAGGCTGAGGTCTAGATAGGTTCTAATATAGTTACTTTCTTTTTTATCCTTCTGTTGCTCTGAAAAATATAAAGTTTCTTTTTAAGTTTTAAGAGACAGTAACGTTTTTCATGGTTATCTTTTATTTCAAGATTTCACATGTTTATTCGTTTAATTCATCCTTTGTGACTTAGGATGGATCTAGAGCACAGCACACAAAAAATTGTTCTTTTAAAATTTAAAGAGACAGTAACTTTTTTTATGTGTCAATTTTTTTTGTTTAAATATTTTTATTGATTTTTCAAATTAAAACATTGTTATACAAATAAACTCAAAAAAACAAAACAGGTTCAGTCTGTAAAAGAGTCACCATCATTACATGCATGTCGGGATTTTACTCCGAATAATATTTTCATCATATCAAACGTAACATCCTACTTCAATCAATAAGTATCAGTTCTCACACAATGTCCCCTCTAACTCTGACCTTTTATATGGGATTTTGTCTTATCCGTCTAGCCCCCTCAATATGCATAATGTATGGTTCCCATATGTCAATGAAGCGGTCTTTGGTGTTTAAGAGTTCAGCCGTGGCACTTGACATATTATAGTGGTATTCTATTCTCTTTTCAATATAGTCAAAGGAAGGGACATCCATTTTCCAAAATTTAGCTATACACATGCGTGTGACAGTACAAATCATATTGACTAATTTAGAATGCTTCTTTAGAGGTCCTTCTAGCTGAAAATGCAATAGGGCCTGCTCTGGAGAGAGGGCTATATCTGATTCTAGTATTACGCTTAAAAAATTTGAGACATAATCCCACACTCGCTTGACCTTAACACAGTGCCACCACATATGTAAGTAGGAACCCATTTCGTCACATCCTCTATAGCACCGGTGATGTTCACGATCCTCTGCCTTGGCCAATCTAGTGGGATAGATATACCATCTGTGTATTACCTTAAGGTAGTTTTCTTTCAATGTTGCATTGGGGGAGAATTTAAGGCCTCTCTGGATATTTTCTGTCCAGGTCTCTACTGACCAGGATCTGCCTAGATCGTCTTCCCATTTTATCATGCTATTAGTTTTTTTATCCCTATCTTTGATATTGAAAATTGGCTATAGTAAAGTAATTATGCCCTTCTTGTATTCCTTTGATAAGCATAGTGACTCATATATAGTGTTATGCGGTCTTTTTGTGTTTCCCAAAATCTCCTGTACCCTGGATTTGAGTTGTAAATAGTGAAACCACAAATTTCTGTCAGGTTCCCCTAGTTCTTCATATTGTTTGAAAGTTATTATCTTGTTGTGTATAAGTGTATCTGCAATACGATATAGACCCTTGTTTTCCCACTTTCCCTGTAGTTGTGAGCTTGTTATTGACTTGATGGTTATTAAGGGTGTAGCCTGAGATCGGCTATTAATAATCGTATAAGTCTTGGTCAATTTGTCCCATAAAACGATGGTATGGTGTATTGCTACATATTGTCTTATAGATTGAGGTCTATCTTGCTTATCTGCCCATAGCAGTCTATCTAGTCTTCCTACCTCCATGATATCAGTTTCTAGTTGAACCCATTGTGGAGTCTTTGTCGTTCTGTGCCATTGGATGCTTTGAGCCATTCTAGCTGCATAATAATAGGATATTAGATCTGGTAGCCCAACTCCTCCCCCTAATTTATGTCTGGACATAGTATTTTTGTTGATTCTCTCCCTTTTCCCCTGCCATATGAATTTGAAGATTTCCTTCTGCATCGTTTGTAACTCTGTTACCGGTACATTTATTGGAGAGAGCAAAACAAATAAAGGATTTTGGGTAGTATCGTCATTTTGATAGACATAATTCTGCCATATAATGAAATTTTATGTTTAGCCCATGTGGCTAACAATGTTTTAACCTGGTTAAATATAACTGAATAATTTTCTTTATATAGAGTATGCACATTACGTGAAAGGTGTATGCCTAAATATTTGATGGATGTTTTTGCCCAGGAAAAGGCAAAATTAATCTCTAATAATTTTTTAGTGTGATTAGGTAGATGGACATCCAGGGCCTCACATTTACTCTCATTCACCTTGTAACCCGACAATGCACCAAATTTACTTATCTCTGAGTATATTACTGGGAGGGAAAGTAAAGGCCTAGTAACTGCGAGGATGACGTCAGCTGCAAATAGTGAAATTTTGTATTCACTTCCACCTGCTTTAATTCCTGTTATGTTGGGGTTGTCTCTAATTCTCTTTGCTAGGGGTTCAATGCATAATGCGAATAATAATGGGGACAATGGGCAGCCCTGTCTGGTCCCATTTCTGATTGTAATTTGCTTTGATTGGTATCGCGAAAGTCTGATAAACGCATCTGGAGTGGAGTACAACTTTTTTAACCCCACATAGAATGGTCCCCTTATTCCCACTTTATTTAGGACTGCTAGCATATAATCCCAATTGACCCTGTCAAATGCCTTCTCTGCATCCAAGGTGAGGAACAGAGAAGGCATTCCTGTATTTGATGCCAAATTGATCAAATCTATAATCTTTCTTACGTTGTCTGGGGCCTCTCTTTGTGCTATAAATCCTACTTGATCCGTGTTTATTACATTTTTGATGGGGGTAGCCAATCGATTTGCCAATATTTTGGTGAATAGCTTAAGGTCCTGATTTATTAGTGAGATTGGCCTATAATTTTGACAATATTGTTTGCATTTCCCCGGTTTTGGTATAACTGTCACCCTCGCAGTCAATATGTCTTGTGGTATGTCAATCCCCTGCAAAATATTATTAAAGATAGTTACTAATTGTGGTACCACAGTTTTTTGAAGGTCCTTATAAAAGGAGCCTGGAAATCCATCAGGGCCAGGGGCCTTGTTTCTCTTTAATTCCTTAATAGCTAGAGTAACCTCCTGAAATGTTATAGGTGCATTGAGCAGATCAAGATCTTCTTGGGGGATTTTTTTTAGTGTACTACTCTCCAGGAAACTATCTAGTTCTTTCTGTTTATCTATCTCACGTTGAGGTTGTGGCAAATTGTAGAGTGAGTTATAATAGTTATCAAATTCGTTAGCTATCTGGAGAGGGTCATTAGTAACTGAACCGTTTGCCAATGTGTAAATTTTTTTAATAAAAAAATTCTTTTTTTTCTGAACCTACTCCTTCTAAGGCGATTACTGTCTAGGAGTCTGACAATGGTCAATCTATGCCACAAACTTCTCCTATAGTGTCCCTCTAAATGGCCACATGCAGTGCCCTGCGCTTCCTTTCACACTCCACCCGTAGTTGCTCTACATTTCCGGCATTATGTTTTTCCCACAAGGTAGAACATTTCTAGAGGAATTATTTTCAATCATTTAGAATAGAAGGTTGATTGATTCCATAATTAATATTCCGAATAGCTTTTCCCTGTTTTCCTGAAAGAGGAAGATAATTCGGGATTATCTGTGAGAGAATTTTCAAACTCAGATGGAATATTATTTTATTTGATCCTGAGGTTGTTTTTTCTTTCAGTTTTTAGCTTGAACTCCTCCATTTGTTACTTTAGGAGTTTTTAGCTACCCTGTGCGACTCCGACATTACCGGTGTAATCTATGCTAAGTGCGTCCCTATATTTGAAGGAAAAAAGTTTCCCATAGTCGAATCAGCTATGGAGGCTGGGCAATCATTCCCTAGTATGGAAAGAGTAGTTTCCAGCTTAGCTAAGAGAACTACTATTCCCGTTGAGGATAGTTGGGTTTTTCAAAGGTCCTATGGACAAAAGATTAGAAGGTTGTACCCTAGGGCTTACAATGGCAACCAGATTTGTACTTTGCTACCGTCTCTAGTGCAACGGAATATGGTTTTGATGCGTTTGTCTGATACGCATAAGTCAGAAGCTTCCCTGGATACAATCCAGGATAGGATAAGAAGCTTTTAAATTGGATAATTCTTTTATTTCATATTTTTTCCTTCAGGTTTTCAAACTGGGAACAAAGTTTTCTCGGTTCCAGTTCACAGGGCCTTTTCGTCTCGCTCAGGTTTGGGTTTGAGATGTTCGGGTTCCCTGGGCAATAGAAAATAGGTCCCAGGGATACAAGTTAGAGTTCAAAAGTTTTCCTCCCAGAGGCAGTTTTCTGGTTTCAGGATTATCTGTAGACCAGACAAGAAGAGAGGTGTTCTTGCTCTGTGTAAAAGACCTCTCTGACCTGGGAGTAATAGTTCCGGTTCCAATTCAGGAACGGGATCTGGGATTTTATTCCATTTTGTTTGTGGTTCCCAATCAAGGAGGGAACCTTCAGGCCTATTTTAGATCTCAAGAGTCTAAACAAGTTTCTTAGAGTACCGTCGTTCAAGATGGAAACTATTCGTTCCATTCTCATTTTGGTCCAAGAGGGTCAATTTATGACAACTGTGGTGTTAAAGGACGTGTACTTGCATGTTCCCATTCACAGGGATCATCACATGTTTCTAAGGTTTGCCTTTCTAGACAAACACTTCCAATTTGTGGTTCTGCCCTTCGGTCTTGCCATAGCTCCCAGATTTTTCTCAACGGTTCTGGGTCCACTGTTGGCAGGACTTTGGTTGCCGGGCATTGCAGCGGCTCCCTAACGGGACGACATCCTAGTCCAGGCAACATTTTTCAACAAGCAGGATCCCACTCGGAACTGTCATTATCCTTCCTGCGATCTCTCGGATGGATGGTAAATTTGGATAAGAGTTCCTTTGTCCCAAGTACAAGGGTTACTTCCTGTGAACCATATTAGGTTCTCTATCAATGAAGATTTTGCTGACAGAAGTCAGAAAAGTCAAAGATAGTCGATACTTGTCTAGCTCTTCAGTCTACTCCTCAGCTATCAGTAGCTTAGTGCATGGAGTTAATCGGGCTGATGGTGGCGGCAGGACATCATTCCGTTATTTGGTTCCATCTCGGACCTTTGCAGTTGAGCAGGTTCAGGCATTGGATTGGAATTATACAGATTTGTCTCCTTGAATGCTTCTAGAGCAGGAGAAATGGGATTCTCTTCAATCTTGGTTGTCTCTGCATCTTTTTTTATCAAGGAATCTGCTTTCGCAGACCACCTTGGGTGATTATGACAATCGCCAGCCTTCTAGGGTGGAGTCTGGGGATAACTAAGGGCTCAGGGGGTTTGGACTCAGCCAGAGTCTGTTCTTCCTGTAAGCTTTATGGAGTTGAGAGCGATCTACAGTGTTCTCCTGACTTGGCCTCAGTTGCTTTCGGTCCAGTTTGTCAGGTTTCAGTCTGACAAATAACGTCAGTGGCCTACATCAATCATCAGGAAGGAACGGGGAGTTCCTTAGTGATGACAGAGGTATCCAAAATACTTCCCAGGGGTGATCAACTGGGAGGCGGATTTCCTGAGCAGGCAGACCTTCATCCGGAAGTGTTCTCCAGCTTTTTCCGCCGTTTTCTTTTCTTCCTCGGGTCATTGTTCTGCTCATACAGTAGAGGGCATCAGTGATTCTCATATCACCGGCTTAGCCTCTCAGGGTTTGGTATGCAGATCTGGTGGCCATGTCATTTTTGCCACCTTGGAGGTTTCCATGTGGAAGGACAGTCTAATTCAAGGGCCCCTAGTCATCTAGTTTCTCTGACTCCTTGGAGATTGGATGCTTAATTTTTTCCAAGCGAGTTTTCGCTTCATTGAAGTCCATGTTTCAGGCTCGTAAGCCTGTCCCTAGAAAGTTATCATAAATATTTCTATTGGTGTGAATCCATGGGCTACTCATGGAGTAGAGTTAGGATTCCTAGACCTTTGTCATTTCTCCAAGAGGGTTTGGAGAATGGTTTATCTATTTTGTTACTCAAAGGTTTGGCAGATGTCTCAGATGTACAATCATTTGGTCAGGACTTGGTCAGGTTCAGGCCTGTGTTCAAACCAGTTACTCTTCCATGGAGTCTGAATTTAGTTTTCGGAGTCCTTCGAGGAACTCCGTTTGAGCCTATGCATTCCATAGATCTTGCATTGTGATCTTGGAAAGTTTTATTTCTTGTTGCTATTTCTTCTGCTCGGAGAGTGTCAAAACTTTTGGCATTGCAGTAAGAGTTTCTTTATCTTATTTCCCATTCAGATAAGGTAGTTTTTCGTACTACATTAGGATTTCTTACTACAGTTGTTTCTGATTCGAACATTAATCAGGAGCTTGTTGTTCCTTCCTTGTGTCCTAATCCTTCTTCCAGAAGGATGGAATTCCGCACAGTTTGGACGTGGCCTGTGCGTTAAAGCTTTATCTGCAGGCGACTAAGGACTTTTGTCAGTCTTTTTCTTTCTTTGTGGTTTTCTCAGGAAGGCGTAAGGGTCAGAAAACTACGGCTACTTCTCTCTCTTTTTCCTATATTTTGCATTTGAGTCTGCTGGACAGCAGCTTTCAGAGAGAGTTACGACTCCTTCCACGAGGGCTGTTTCTTCCTCATGGGAATTCTAAAGTGAAGCTACTGTGCAACAAATTTGCAAGGCTGCATCTGGTTCTCTCTTCACTCTTTTTTCAATGTTCTTCAAATTTGTCTCGGCTGCGGCCACCTTTGGGTGAAGGGTTCTTCCAGCAGTGGTGTTTTCCGTTTAAGTTCCCTGTCTTGTCCCTCCCGTATCATCTGTGTACTCTAGCTTGGGTATTGAATCCCATTAGTAATTAAGATGATTTGCAGACTCATCGTGTCTTAAAAAAGAAAAGAAAATTTATGCTTAACTGATAATTTCTCCAACATAGGTGTGTCCGGTCCACGGCGTCATCCTTACTTGTGGGATATTCTCTTCCCCAACAGGAAATGGCAAAGAGCCCAGCAAAGCTGGTCACATGATCCCTCCTAGGCTCCGCCTACCCCAGTCATTCTCTTTGCCGTTGTACAGGCAACATCTCCACGGAGATGGCTTAGAGTTTTTTAGTGTTTAACTGTAGTTTTTATTATTCAATCAAGAGTTTGTTATTTTGAAATAGTGCTGGCATGTACTATTTACTCAGAAACAGAAAAGAGATGAAGATTTCTGTTTGTATGAGGAAAATGATTTTAGCAACCGTCACTAAAATCCATGGCTGTTCCACACAGGACTGTTGAGAGCAATTAACTTCAGTTGGGGGAACAGTGAGCAGTCTCTTGCTGCTTGAGGTATGACACATTCTAACAAGACGATGTAATGCTGGAAGCTGTCATTTTCCCTATGGGATCCGGTAAGCCATGTTTATTACGATCGTAAATAAGGGCTTCACAAGGGCTTATTAAGACTGTAGACTTTTTCTGGGCTAAATCGATTCATTATTAACACATATTTAGCCTTGAGGAATCATTTTATCTGGGTATTTTGATATAATAATATCGGCAGGCACTGTTTTAGACACCTTATTCTTAGGGGCTTTCCCAAAGCATAGGCAGAGCCTCATTTTCGCGCCGGTGTGGCGCACTTGTTTTTGAGAGGCATGGCATGCAGTGGCATGTGAGAGGAGCTCTGATACTTAGAAAAGGCTTACTGAAGGAGTTTCTCAAGGTTCCATCGTTCAAGATGGAAACCATTCGAACTATTCTTCCTTCCATCCAGGAAGGTCAATTCATGACCACGGTGGATTTAAAGGATGCGTATCTACATATTCCTATCCACAAGGAACATCATCGGTTCCTAAGGTTCGCATTCCTGGACAAACATTACCAGTTCGTGGCGCTTCCTTTCGGATTAGCCACTGCTCCAAGGATTTTCACAAAGGTACTAGGGTCCCTTCTAGCTGTGCTAAGACCAAGGGGCATTGCTGTAGTACCTTACTTGGACGACATTCTGATTCAAGCGTCGTCCCTTCCTCAAGCAAAGGCTCACACGGACATTGTCCTGGCCTTTCTCAGATCTCACGGATGGAAAGTGAACGTGGAAAAGAGTTCTCTATCTCCGTCAACAAGGGTTCCCTTCTTGGGAACAATAATAGACTCCTTAGAAATGAGGATTTTCCTGACAGAGGCCAGAAAAACAAAACTTCTAGACTCTTGTCGGATACTTCATTCCGTTCCTCTTCCTTCCATAGCTCAGTGCATGGAAGTGATCGGGTTGATGGTAGCGGCAATGGATATAGTTCCTTTTGCGCGCATTCATCTAAGCCCATTACAACTGTGCATGCTCAGTCAGTGGAATGGGGACTATACAGACTTGTCTCCGAAGATACAAGTAAATCAGAGGACCAGAGACTCACTCTGTTGGTGGCTGTCCCTGGACAACCTGTCACAAGGGATGACATTCCGCAGACCAGAGTGGGTCATTGTCACGACCGACGCCAGTCTGATGGGCTGGGGCGCGGTCTGGGGATCCCTGAAAGCTCAGGGTCTTTGGTCTCGGGAAGAATCTCTTCTACCGATAAATATTCTGGAACTGAGAGCGATATTCAATGCTCTCAAGGCTTGGCCTCAGCTAGCGAGGGCCAAGTTCATACGGTTTCAATCAGACAACATGACAACTGTTGCGTACATCAACCATCAGGGGGGAACAAGGAGTTCCCTAGCGATGGAAGAAGTGACCAAAATCATTCTATGGGCGGAGTCTCACTCCTGCCACCTGTCTGCTATCCACATCCCAGGAGTGGAAAATTGGGAAGCGGATTTTCTGAGTCGTCAGACATTGCATCCGGGGGAGTGGGAACTCCATCCGGAAATCTTTGCCCAAGTCACTCAGCTGTGGGGCATTCCAGACATGGATCTGATGGCCTCTCGTCAGAACTTCAAAGTTCCTTGCTACGGGTCCAGATCCAGGGATCCCAAGGCGGCTCTAGTGGATGCACTAGTAGCACCTTGGACCTTCAAACTAGCTTATGTATTCCCGCCGTTTCCTCTCATCCCCAGGCTGGTAGCCAGGATCAATCAGGAGAGGGCGTCGGTGATCTTGATAGCTCCTGCGTGGCCACGCAGGACTTGGTATGCAGATCTGGTGAATATGTCATCGGCTCCACCTTGGAAGCTACCTTTGAGACGAGACCTTCTTGTTCAGGGTCCGTTCGAACATCCGAATCTGGTTTCACTCCAGCTGACTGCTTGGAGATTGAACGCTTGATCTTATCGAAGCGAGGGTTCTCAGATTCTGTTATCGATACTCTTGTTCAGGCCAGAAAGCCTGTAACTAGAAAGATTTACCACAAAATTTGGAAAAAATATATCTGTTGGTGTGAATCTAAAGGATTCCCTTGGGACAAGGTTAAGATTCCTAGGATTCTATCCTTCCTTCAAGAAGGATTGGAAAAAGGATTATCTGCAAGTTCCCTGAAGGGACAGATTTCTGCCTTGTCTGTGTTACTTCACAAAAAGCTGGCAGCTGTGCCAGATGTTCAAGCCTTTGTTCAGGCTCTGGTTAGAATTAAGCCTGTTTACAAACCTTTGACTCCTCCTTGGAGTCTCAATTTGGTTCTTTCAGTTCTTCAGGGGGTTCCGTTTGAACCCTTACATTCCGTTGATATTAAGTTATTATCTTGGAAAGTTTTGTTTTTAGTTGCAATTTCTTCTGCTAGAAGAGTTTCAGAATTATCTGCTCTGCAGTGTTCTCCTCCTTATCTGGTGTTCCATGCAGATAAGGTGGTTTTACGTACTAAACCTGGTTTTCTTCCAAAAGTTGTTTCTAACAAAAACATTAACCAGGAGATTATCGTACCTTCTCTGTGTCCGAAACCAGTTTCAAAGAAGGAACGATTGTTGCACAATTTGGATGTTGTTCGCGCTCTAAAATTCTATTTAGATGCTACAAAGGATTTTAGACAAACATCTTCCTTGTTTGTTGTTTATTCCGGTAAAAGGAGAGGTCAAAAAGCAACTTCTACCTCTCTTTCTTTTTGGATTAAAAGCATCATCAGATTGGCTTACGAGACTGCCGGACGGCAGCCTCCCGAAAGAATCACAGCTCATTCCACTAGGGCTGTGGCTTCCACATGGGCCTTCAAGAATGAGGCTTCTGTTGATCAGATATGTAGGGCAGCGACTTGGTCTTCACTGCACACTTTACCAAATTTTACAAGTTTGATACTTTTGCTTCTTCTGAGGCTATTTTTGGGAGAAAGGTTTTGCAAGCCGTGGTGCCTTCCATTTAGGTGACCTGATTTGCTCCCTCCCTTCATCCGTGTCCTAAAGCTTTGGTATTGGTTCCCACAAGTAAGGATGACGCCGTGGACCGGACACACCTATGTTGGAGAAAACAGAATTTATGTTTACCTGATAAATTACTTTCTCCAACGGTGTGTCCGGTCCACGGCCCGCCCTGGTTTTTTTAATCAGGTCTGATAATTTATTTTCTTTAACTACAGTCACCACGGTACCATATGGTTTCTCCTATGCAAATATTCCTCCTTAACGTCGGTCGAATGACTGGGGTAGGCGGAGCCTAGGAGGGATCATGTGACCAGCTTTGCTGGGCTCTTTGCCATTTCCTGTTGGGGAAGAGAATATCCCACAAGTAAGGATGACGCCGTGGACCGGACACACCGTTGGAGAAAGTAATTTATCAGGTAAACATAAATTCTGTTTTTTTTTTTTTTTGACACGATGAGTCCATGACCCAACATGTTCTTTTAAGACAGGTTGTTAATTATTGTACACTTCAGACACCTCTGCACCTTGGCTTTTCCTTTCTCTTCCTAACTTCGGTCGAATGACTGGAGTGGGAGGGAGGGGAGGAGCTATTTAACAGCTCTGCTGTGGTGCTCTTTGCCTCCTTCTGCTGACCAGGAGGTGAGTATCCCATTAGTAATTAAGATGATCCGTGGACTCATTGTGTCAAAAAAGAAATAAATTTATCAGGTAAGCATAAATTTTTCTTTTTAGCATCTGGCGCATGCCCGACCTGTGCACAACTCTAAGCTTCTTTTCAAAGCTTCCCACAGTTGTACTTCGCCTGAGTGGCAGTTGCACTGATGTTTCCATAAACCAGATGTGCTCCTCAGTGGCAGCAGAGAAGCAGGAGATCATTTAGAAAAAATCTTTGATCTTTAGCATCAAGCCATGGAGAGAGGGAACCTAAATCTGGATCCTCGGTAGGTGCAGCAAGACGATGATAAACCTGATAAATATGCAACTACAATGTAGCAGTGCTCCAGTGGTTTATTGAAAGCTAAGCTACCCACTGACCATCAAGTAGACCTTTGCTCCTTTTGTTTTGCTCAGGTGCTGCTACTTTTCTTCTTGCCTACCTACTATCTCAGGAGCAACTAAGTCACTCATCCCCTTCATTCACAAGGGGGTTTCAGAGACCTCTGTTATTGTTGTAGATCATTTAATCCACACTACAAGGTGTGCGTGACCTTACAGTTATACACAAGGGCGTGCAAAAACAGGAGACAATACAAATAATAGTGTAATATCTATACTATAACTGCGTTTGTAATGTCCGTCCCCATCGGCAGTTGCGCACGCATCCTCAATGGAATGTTGACAGCGTGAGGACAAAAGAATTCACCTGGATGCAGCGAAGGTGAAGTCCGAAAATGGCAGGGTGGTGAAAGAATCTACCTAATTCGCCCACATTAAAGTATTTTAAAAAAAAAAAAAAACACCGCCCGCATGAAATATAACAAAAAAAAAAAGAAAACTTACACGAAGTATTAACTCCTAAATCGCAAAATCTCTACATTGCAATAAACCTAATTACCCTGTTAACCCCTAAACCGCAAAAACCCCTACATCGTAATAAACCTATTTACCCTATTAACCCCTAAACCCTTACATAGCAATAAACCTATTTAACTTATTAACCCTTTAAACCGCAAAACCCACAACGCAAATAACTATTAAAATAACTAAGTACAGTACCCTAACCAAACACCCCCTAACCTAACACCCCATTAAATAAACCCAAATTACCTAAACTAATACATTCTAAAGTTACAAAAAATAAAAAAGCGAACATTACAGAAAATAAAAAAAAATCTAATTACCAAATTTAACAAAATTAAACCTAATCCTTATTAAAATAAAAAGACCCCCAAAATAAAAAAAAAACCCTACTCTAATAATAAACTACCTGTAGCCCTTAAAAGGGCTTTTTGCAGGACATTGCCCCAAGATAATCAGCTTTTTTTTTACAAAAAATATACAAAGTCCTCACCTAACATTAAACCCCCCACCCCCCAAAATAAAAGAACCTACGTATGAAGAGGATCCTCCACGCTCCATGGCTCCGCGGTTGCCGGTCTTCAGTTCCAGGGTCGCCGGTCTTCAGCTCTGCGGTCTTCAGTCTTCAGCACCGCTCCGCGCAGGGTGTTCCTGGAAGAAGAAGAGGTTGTGCATGGAAGAAGAATTCACCGCCTGGAACAGGACCTCCTCCGCCGGACTTCAGGAACCGTGAGTACCAACCTGGGGGTTAGATTTAGGATTTTTTTAAGGGTTTTCTAGGGGGATTTGTTTTATTTAGATTAGAGATGGGGAGAAAAAGAGCTAAATGCCCTTTTAAGGGCAATGCCCAAACAAATGCCCTTTTCAGGGCAATGGGTAGTTTAGGTTTTTTAGTGTTAGGTTCTTTTATTTTGGGGGTGGGGGGGTTTAATGTTAGGTGGGACTTTGTATATTTTTTGTAAAAAAGAGCTGATTATCTTGGGGCAGTGCCCTGCAAAAAGCCCTTTTAAGGACTACCGGTAGTTTATTATTAGAGTAGGGGGTGTTTTTATTTTGGAGGGTCTTTTTTATTTTAATAGGGATTAGGTTTAATTTTGTTAAATTTGGTAATTTGCTTTTTTATTTTTGTAACTTTAGAATGTATTAGTTTAGCTAATTTGGGTTAATTTAATGGGGTGTTAGGTTAGGGGTTGTTAGATTAGGGGTTGTTAGGTTAGTGTACTGTACTTAGTTATTTAAATAGTTATCTGCGTTGTGGGTTTTGGAGGTTTAAAGGGTTAATAAGTTAAATAGGTTTATTGCGATGTAGGGGTTTTACGGTTTAAGGGTTAATAGGGTAAATAGGTTTATTGTGATGTAGGGGTTTTGCGGTTTAAGGGTTAATAGGGTAAATTGGTTTATTGTGATGTAGGGGTTTTGCGGTTTAGGGGTTAATAGGGTAAATAGGTTTATTGTGATGCTGGGGTTTAGGGGTTAATAGGGTAAATAGGTTTATTGCAATGGGGGGGGGTTGCAATGTAGGGGTTAATAAGTTAAATAGGTTTATTGCGATGTAGGGGTTTTGCGGTTTAGGGGTTAATAAGGTAAATAGGTTTATTGCGATGTTGCGGTTTTGCAGTTTAGGGGTTAATGGGGTAAATAGGTTTATTGCGATGTGGGGGTTTAGGGCTTAATAGGGTAAATAGGTTTATTGCAATGTAGGCATTTTGCGGTTTAGGGGTTAATAGGGTAAATAGGTTTATTGCAAAGTGGGGGGTTTGCGGTTTAGGAGTTAATAGGGTAATTAGGTGTATTGCGATGTGGGTGGTTGACGGTTAAGTGGTTATTAATTTTAGTTTTAATTGCGAATTTTTTTTTTTGGGAAGGCGGAAATATAGGTTAAGAAATGTTAGGTTTATATTATTGCTACACCTGTAGCTTAAATTTTTATATAAAAGAAGAGTTACAAAATACGTTTCTACATCTGTAGTTTAAAAAATAATTAGACTGCCCTCTGGGCAGGCTTATCGACTAGTTGTAAATAAAAGGGAATGGGATATAAAAGTGCATAAATAACATGGTTTAATGTGTTATGCATTATGTTATTGCACAACTGTTTGCATAGAACTATGTATTTACCTCTGGAAAGGGGTTAACCTGATAGCTAAAATCAACCTAGCTGAACACATCTGCTCAGCCAATGACAAAATGTTTTTGTGTGTAGCTGCCAATCACTAGCTAGTTGCCAGTAATTCATTGGTGCTCCTGAGCCTACCTGTGGATGCTCTTTAACCAAGGCTACCATGAGTACAAAGTACATTTTATAATATAAAGTAAAAAGAAAAGTTTCTTAAAATTGCACAAATCAAGTTTTAATTTTAAGTTTCATGTCCCTTTTACACACTTGTATTTTCCTTGTTGGTTACAATGATTCACTTGATGTTAAAGGGATACTAAACCTATTTTTTTTCTTTAAAGGGACATAATACTCATATGCTAAATCACTTGAAACTGATGCAGTATAACTGTAAAAAGCTGACAGGAAAATGTCACCTGAGCATCTCTATGTAAAAAACGAAGATATTTTACCTCACAATCTCCTCAGCTCAGCAGAGTAAGTTCTGTGTAAAAAGTCATACTCGGCTGCTGCTCAGCTGCAAGTAAAAAAAAATAAAAAAAAAAAATGAAGAAATAAACAGCAGCCAATCAGCAGTGCTGAGGTCATGAACTCTTTTACTGTAATCTCATGAAATTTGACTTAACTCTCATGAGATTTCATTATAACCTTCCTTACACTGAATAGGGAAATAACATGAGAGTGCATGAGGCTCATCCCTTCGGCTGTCCCGGGACAGACATACTGATTTGCTGCTTAGAAATCCTTTACAATGGGATGTGGCTACTGAGGAACTTTTGAGGTAAAATATCTTTCTTTTTTACATAGAGATGTTCAGGTGATATTTTCTAGTCGGCTTTTTACAGCTATACTGCATCACTTTCAAGTGTTTAAACATTTGGGTATTATGGCCCTTTAATGATTCAATAGAGCATGCCATTTTAAGCAACTTTCTAATTTACTTATATTATTAATTATTCTTAGTTTTCTTGCTATCTTTATTTAAAAAGCAGGAATGTAAAGCTTAGGAGCCAACCAATGTTTGGTTCAGAACCTGGGTTATGCTTGCTTATTGGTGGCTAAATGTAGCCACCAATAAGCAAACACTATCCAGGGTGCTGAACCTAAAATGGGACGGCTCCTAAGCTTTACATTCCTGCTTTTTAAAGTAAGATAGCAAGAAAACACAAAATAATTGATAATAGGAGTAAATTAGAAAGTTGCTTAAAATTGCATGCTCTATTGAATCATAAATGAAAAAATCTGTGTTTAGTATCCCTTTAAGCAGCATTACAGCACATTAGTGCCCATCTGGGATTTACTTTTACTTTTAATTTATCAGTAAAGCAGTCTTCTAGGAATTCCATTTACAGAGACAACCTCCTCGGTGTCTTTTTGTCTGAAGTGTTCACCAAGTAAATATCAGGCGGTGCAACGATAAAACACATGCAGGAATGATAAACAGCCCTTATATTAACTAAACAAACTGTGCTCGTTACTCCTCAGATCAGCAGTGTTGACTTTGGCACAAGCAGGAAAAAAAAAGTTTGCTGTGTTATTCTCAACTCCTAAAACTTTGACATTTGTTTATTTTCTTTCCCCTTTGTTTGTAAACCATGTATATGGTTAAAAGGTAGAACCCGGTTTGGTTCATAAGTCACCAAGATGTTTACATTGTTTAACTCTTTTGTGGGCTACGTTTCGTTCCATCATTGTTAGTGTGTTGTGTTTTTACTCTTGTGTTTGATGTTTTTGTGTGTTTTATTGTTTTGTTATTGCGTTGCTGGCTGTTTTGTTGAGTAGTGGTTTGTGGTTTAAGTATTTGGATTATAGCACCTGATCTTAGCTTGGAGACAAATGACTTAGTGCTCTCTGGCAGGCGAGCAGGCAGGTGCTTCTAATTCACAGACCAGATGTTTTTCAGATACTTTTGTACGCTGACAAATACTAACAAAACTTTACATTGCACGCTCTGTTTAAGGGTACTTCAAATGCTAAATGACTTCCTATTTAATGCCTCATGTGTGGAACAACAAAATTAAAGTTGCTGCTCTGTGTTTGCTACGCTTTAAGCCTCTTTCAAAAAAACCAAATAACAAATTAGGATGACCTCTAATTTTTAATTGCCAAGCTGTTTTTTTTTTCTTCTTTACAATGGATTCTTTATCTCTATCCTATGCATAAATACATAAAATAATTCTAAGAAACACTTTGAAGTTATAGCCTAGAGATGTTTATGTAGGCAACTTATGCATCTTTGCTAAAGATGTGTCCAAGAAAATACCCAGGAAGAAGCATGAAATATGTCTACTTATTCATAAGTGGCTTTCTGGGCAATTTAACCTGTTTAAGCCAGTGATGGTCTGAATGAGGACTCTTAAAATGGGGCCCAGGAATGCCTTATGTTAAGCTTTGTATCTTGTAGAGATGTCTGTGACTACCCAAAACATATTGGAAGATGTTTACTTGTTCCAGAACTCATACTTTTTTTTTTTTTTTTAAAGTGTAGCTGCTTCTGGGAAAAAAAGATGTGTGAAGAGCTGCTTATATCCATTCTAGAGACTTTTAAAGTCCTTTTCCTTTCTTATTATTGAAGCAACAGTAAACACTTTTAGGTTGTAATATGAAATTCTTAATTATGCAGAGAAAAACAGCTTTGCAATATACTTGGTTTCTTTTGTACCCTTTTCCTGCAATTGTGGAATTTCCCAGGCCTGAAAACTTAAAGAGCACATGGTGGGCTTTACTGGTTTATCAGCTTAACCCTGACTCATATCTCTCCCTAGTTTGCAGTTTGATATCTTATTTCTGCTGACGCTAAACAAGATTTGTTAACAAAATAATAGTTTCAAGCCTTAGTCTTCAGACTCCAGTCCAGATTAGCTCCTCTAAATAATGAAAGTGGTTGTTGCAGTGTGCCCATTGAAAAACATTTACAGCAAACAATCTGTTCTAATAAGATTCAGACTGTATGTATGTATTTATGTAATGGGTACTTGTAAAGCGCGGATGATCACCCGTAAGGGTCTCAAGGCGCTGCTAATTTAACAACCTCGGAAGGATGAAAGGGTGAGGGGACCTCGCCAGGGATGGAACCTGCAACCATTGGGTTGCTACGGAGCTCAGCCACAGTGTTTTAGCATGCTGAGCTATCTGTCCGGCTTGCTCTATTGCTATTAATCTATTGAAGTTGTTAAGGTCCCTCATGAAACTGTAAAAACACCCCAAAGTTTTGCTGCATTAAAAAAAAAACGTTTCAAAATTATTTTTCTCCAACATAGGTGTGTCCGGTCCACGGCGTCATCCTTACTTGTGGGATATTCTCTTCCCCAACAGGAAATGGCAAAGAGCCCAGCAAAGCTGGTCACATGATCCCTCCTAGGCTCCGCCTACCCCAGTCATTCTCTTTGCCGTTGTACAGGCAACATCTCCACGGAGATGGCTTAGAGTTTTTTAGTGTTTAACTGTAGTTTTTCATTATTCAATCAAGAGTTTGTTATTTTCAAATAGTGCTGGTACGTACTATTTACTCAGAAACAGAAAAGAGATGAAGAATTCTGTTTGTATGAGGAAAATGATTTTAGCAACCGTAACTAAAATCCATGGCTGTTCCACACAGGACTGTTGAGAGCAATTAACTTCAGTTGGGGGAACAGTTTGCAGTCCTTTGCTGCTTGAGGTATGACACATTCTAACAAGACGATGTAATGCTGGAAGCTGTCATTTTCCCTATGGGATCCGGTAAGCCATGTTTATTACGATTGTAAATAAGGGCTTCACAAGGGCTTATTTAGACTGTAGACATTTTTTGGGCTAAATCGATTGATATTAACACTTATTTAGCCTTGAGGAATCATTTATTCTGGGTATTTTGATATAATAATATCGGCAGGCACTGTTTTAGACACCTTATTCTTTAGGGGCTTTCCCAAAGCATAGGCAGAGTCTCATTTTCGCGCCGGTGTTGCGCACTTGTTTTTGAGAGGCATGGCATGCAGTCGCATGTGAGAGGAGCTCTGATACTTATAAAAGACTTCTGAAGGCGTCATTTGGTATCGTATTCCCCTTTGGGTTTGGTTGGGTCTCAGCAAAGCAGATACCAGGGACTGTAAAGGGGTTAAAGCTTAAAACGGCTCCGGTTCCGTTATTTTAAGGGTTAAAGCTTCCAAAATTGGTGTGCAATATTTTCAAGGCTTTAAGACACTGTGGTGAAAGTTTGGTGAATTTTGAACAATTCCTTCATGTTTTTTCGCAATTGCAGTAATAAAGTGTGTTCAGTTTAATATTTAAAGTGACAGTAACGGTTTTATTTCAAAACGTTTTTTGTACTTTCTTATCAAGTTTATGCCTGTTTAACATGTCTGAACTACCAGATAGACTGTGTTCTGAATGTGGGGAAGCCAGAATTCCTATTCATTTAAATAAATGTGATTTATGTGATAATGACAATGATGCCCAAGATGATTCCTCAAGTGAGGGGAGTAAGCATGGTACTGCATCATTCCCTCCTTCGTCTACACGAGTCTTGCCCACTCAGGAGGCCCCTAGTACATCTAGCGCGCCAATACTCCTTACTATGCAACAATTAACGGCTGTAATGGATAATTCTGTCAAAAACATTTTAGCCAAAATGAACCCTTGTCAGCGTAAGCGTGGATGCTCTGTTTTAGTTACTGAAGAGCATGACGACGCTGATATTAATATCTCTGAAGGGCCCCTAACCCAATCTGAGGGGGCCAGGGAGGTTTTGTCTGAGGGAGAAATTACTGATTTAGGGAACATTTCTCAGCAGGCTGAATCTGATGTGATTACTTTTAAATTTAAATTGGAACATCTCCGCATTTTGCTTAAGGAGGTATTATCCACTCTGGATGATTGTGAAAATTTGGTCATCCCAGAGAAACTATGTAAAATGGACAAGTTCCTAGAGGTGCCGGGGCTCCCAGAAGCTTTTCCTATACCCAAGCGGGTGGCGGACATTGTTAATAAAGAATGGGAAAGGCCCGGTATTCCTTTCGTCCCTCCCCCCATATTTAAAAAATTGTTTCCTATGGTCGACCCCAGAAAGGACTTATGGCAGTCAGTCCCCAAGGTCGAGGGAGCGGTTTCTACTTTAAACAAACGCACCACTATTCCCATAGAGGATAGTTGTGCTTTCAAAGATCCTATGGATAAAAAATTAGAAGGTTTGCTTAAAAAGATGTTTGTTCAGCAGGGTTACCTTCTACAACCCATTTCATGCATTGTCCCTGTCACTACAGCCGCATATTTCTGGTTTGATGAACTGATTAAGGTGCTCGATAGTGACTCTCCTCCTTATGAGGAGATTATGGACAGAGTCAATGCTCTCAAATTGGCTAATTCTTTCACTCTAGACGCCTCTTTGCAATTGGCTAAGTTAGCGGCTAAGAATTCTGGGTTTGCTATTGTGGCGCGCAGAGCGCTTTGGTTGAAATCTTGGTCGGCTGATGCGTCTTCCAAGAACAAGCTACTAAACATTCCTTTCAAGGGGAAAACGCTGTTTGGTCCTGACTTGAAAGAGATTATCTCTGATATCACTGGGGGTAAGGGCCATGCCCTTCCTCAGGATCGGCCTTTCAAGGCAAAAAATAGACCTAATTTTCATCCCTTTCGTAAAAACGGACCAGCCCAAGGTGCTACGTCCTCTAAGCAAGAGGGTAATACTTCTCAGGCCAAGCCAGCTTGGAGACCAATGCAAGGCTGGAACAAGGGAAAGCAGGCAAAGAAACCTGCCACTGCTACCAAGACAGCATGAAATATCGGCCCCCGATCCGGGACCGGATCTGGTGGGGGGCAGACTCTCTCTCTTCGCTCAGGCTTGGGCAAGAGATGTTCTGGATCCTTGGGCGCTAGAAATAGTCTCCCAGGGTTATCTTCTGGAATTCAAGGGACTTCTCCCAAGGGGGAGGTTCCACAGGTCTCAGTTGTCTTCAGACCACATAAAAAGACAGGCGTTCTTACATTGTGTAGAAGACCTGTTAAAAATGGGAGTGATTCATCCTGTTCCATTGAGAGAACAAAGGATGGGGTTCTACTCCAATCTGTTCATAGTTCCCAAAAAAGAGGGAACGTTCAGACCAATCCTAGATCTCAAGATCTTAAACAAATTTCTCAAGGTCCCATCGTTCAAGATGGAAACCATTCGAACTATCCTTCCTTCCATCCAGGAAGGTCAATTCATGACCACGGTGGATTTAAAGGATGCGTATCTACATATTCCTATCCACAAGGAACATCATCGGTTCCTAAGGTTTGCATTCCTGGACAAACATTACCAGTTCGTGGCGCTTCCTTTCGGATTAGCCACTGCTCCAAGGATTTTCACAAAGGTACTAGGGTCCCTTCTAGCTGTGCTAAGACCAAGGGGCATTGCAGTAGTACCTTACCTGGACGATATTCTGATTCAAGCGTCGTCCCTCCCTCGAGCAAAGGCTCACACGGACATCGTCCTGGCCTTTCTCAGATCGCACGGCTGGAAAGTGAACGTGGAAAAGAGTTCTCTATCCCCGTCAACAAGGGTTCCCTTCTTGGGAACAATTATAGACTCCTCAGAAATGAGGATTTTTCTAACAGAGGCCAGAAAGACAAAACTTCTGGACTCTTGTCGAATACTTCATTCCGTTCCTCTTCCTTCCGTAGCTCAGTGCATGGAAGTGATCGGGTTGATGGTAGCGGCAATGGACATAGTTCCTTTTGCGCGCATTCATCTAAGACCATTACAACTGTGCATGCTCAGTCAGTGGAATGGGGACTATACAGACTTGTCTCCAAAGATACAAGTAAATCAGAGGACCAGAGACTCACTCCGTTGGTGGCTGTCCCTGGACAACCTGTCACGAGGGATGACATTCCGCAGACCAGAGTGGGTCATTGTCACGACCGACGCCAGTCTGATGGGCTGGGGCGCGGTCTGGGGATCCCTGAAAGCTCAGGGTCTTTGGTCTCGGGAAGAATCTCTTCTACCGATAAATATTCTGGAACTGAGAGCGATATTCAATGCTCTCAAGGCTTGGCCTCAGCTAGCAAGGACCAAGTTCATACGGTTTCAATCAGACAACATGACGACTGTTGCGTACATCAACCATCAGGAGGGAACAAGGAGTTCCCTAGCGATGGAAGAAGTGACCAAGATTATTCTATGGGCGGAGTCTCACTCCTGCCACCTGTCTGCTATCCACATCCCGGGAGTGGAAAATTGGGAAGCGGATTTTCTGAGTCGTCAGACATTGCATCCGGGGGAGTGGGAACTCCATCCGGAAATCTTTGCCCAAGTCACTCAACTATGGGGCATTCCAGACATGGATCTGATGGCCTCTCGTCAGAACTTCAAAGTTCCTTGCTACGGGTCCAGATCCAGGGATCCCAAGGCGGCTCTAGTGGATGCACTAGTAGCACCTTGGACCTTCAAACTAGCTTATGTGTTCCCGCCGTTTCCTCTCATCCCCAGGCTGGTAGCCAGGATCAATCAGGAGAGGGCGTCGGTGATCTTGATAGCTCCTGCGTGGCCACGCAGGACTTGGTATGCAGATCTGGTGAATATGTCATCGGCTCCACCTTGGAAGCTACCTTTGAGACGAGACCTTCTTGTTCAGGGTCCGTTCGAACATCCGAATCTGGTTTCACTCCAGCTGACTGCTTGGAGATTGAACGCTTGATTTTATCGAAGCGAGGTTTCTCAGATTCTGTTATCGATACTCTTGTTCAGGCCAGAAAGCCTGTAACTAGAAAGATTTACCACAAAATTTGGAAAAAATATATCTGTTGGTGTGAATCTAAAGGATTCCCTTGGGACAAGGTTAAGATTCCTAGGATTCTATCCTTCCTTCAAGAAGGATTGGAAAAAGGATTATCGGCAAGTTCCCTGAAGGGACAGATTTCTGCCTTGTCGGTGTTACTTCACAAAAAACTGGCAGCTGTGCCAGATGTTCAAGCCTTTGTTCAGGCTCTGGTTAGAATCAAGCCTGTTTACAAACCTTTGACTCCTCCTTGGAGTCTCAATTTAGTTCTTTCAGTTCTTCAGGGGGTTCCGTTTGAACCCTTACATTCCGTTGATATTAAGTTATTATCTTGGAAAGTTTTGTTTTTAGTTGCAATTTCTTCTGCTAGAAGAGTTTCAGAATTATCTGCTCTGCAGTGTTCTCCTCCTTATCTGGTGTTCCATGCAGATAAGGTGGTTTTACGTACTAAACCTGGTTTTCTTCCAAAAGTTGTTTCTAACAAAAACATTAACCAGGAGATTATCGTACCTTCTCTGTGTCCGAAACCAGTTTCAAAGAAGGAACGCTTGTTGCACAATTTGGATGTTGTTCGCGCTCTAAAATTCTATTTAGATGCTACAAAGGATTTTAGACAAACATCTTCCTTGTTTGTTGTTTATTCAGGTAAAAGGAGAGGTCAAAAAGCAACTTCTACCTCTCTCTCTTTTTGGATTAAAAGCATCATCAGATTGGCTTACGAGACTGCCGGACGGCAGCCTCCCGAAAGAATCACGGCTCATTCCACTAGGGCTGTGGCTTCCACATGGGCCTTCAAGAACGAGGCTTCTGTTGATCAGATATGTAGGGCAGCGACTTGGTCTTCACTGCACACTTTTACCAAATTTTACAAGTTTGATACTTTTGCTTCTTCTGAGGCTATTTTTGGGAGAAAGGTTTTGCAAGCCGTGGTGCCTTCCATTTAGGTGACCTGATTTGCTCCCTCCCTTCATCCGTGTCCTAAAGCTTTGGTATTGGTTCCCACAAGTAAGGATGACGCCGTGGACCGGACACACCTATGTTGGAGAAAACAGAATTTATGTTTACCTGATAAATTTCTTTCTCCAACGGTGTGTCCGGTCCACGGCCCGCCCTGGTTTTTTAATCAGGTCTGATAATTTATTTTCTTTAACTACAGTCACCACGGTACCATATGGTTTCTCCTATGCTATTATTCCTCCTTAACGTCGGTCGAATGACTGGGGTAGGCGGAGCCTAGGAGGGATCATGTGACCAGCTTTGCTGGGCTCTTTGCCATTTCCTGTTGGGGAAGAGAATATCCCACAAGTAAGGATGACGCCGTGGACCGGACACACCGTTGGAGAAAGAAATTTATCAGGTAAACATAAATTCTGTTTTTTTACTAATTACTCACTATTTTGGATTTTTTTTCCTTTACATACATAGTAACATGTAAAAAAGACAGAAGTCCATCGAGTTCAACCTATATCTTAATATACTTACAAAAAAAGATCCAGCTGGACTTAAGTTAATCCCATTAAAAAAGTGACTCCTTTAACACAAGCAATCATACCCCTGAATTCTGTTTCTATCCAGAAATGTATCTAAACTATTTTTAAATGTATCTAAGGTATTGGCATTTACTACCTTCTCAGGTAATGAGTTGCTTCTTACAGTGAAAAAACATTTCCATTGCAGGCGATTAAAGGGACAGTCAAATCCAAAAAAACTTTCATGATTCAAATAGGGCATGCAACTTTCCAATTTACTTTTATCACCAATTTTCCTTTGTTTTCTTGGTATTCTTAGTTAAAAACTAAACCTAGGAGGTTCATATGCTAATTTCTTAAGCTTTGAAAGCCGCCTCTAAACTGAATGCATTTTGACAGTTTTTCACCACTAGAGGGAATTCATGTGTTTCATATAGATAACATTGGGCTCACGCACGTGAAGTTACCTAGGAGTGAGCACTGATTAGCTAAAATGCAAGTCTGTCAAAAGAACTGAAAAAAGGGGGCAGTTTGCAGAGGCTTAGATACAAGGTAATTACCGATGTAAAACCTGTATTATTATTATAACAATTATGGTGTTGACTGTCCCTTTAAATCTCCTTTCCTCCATGCTTAAATTGTGGGAGTAAACAGAGCTTTTGCCATTTCTGTATATGGGCCTTGAATATATTTATATAAAGTAATCAGGTCACCTCTAAAGCGCCTTTTTTCTAGAGAAAACAGACTTTGGCTAACCTCTCCTCTTAGCTTAAATTATCCATTCCCATTATTAGCTTTGTGGACCTTCTCTGAACTTTTTCTAAGCTTGCAATGTCTTTTTTTTTTTTTGAGATCGGTCCCCAGAAGTACACTCCATACTCAGGATGAGGACTTACCATGGATTTTATATAGTGACTTAATTATGCTTTCCTCCCTTGCATCAATGACTCTTTTAATGCATGCTAGTATCTTATTAGCCGTAGAATCCTTTGCTCTGCATTGTGCAACATCTTTAGCTTGTTATCTATTACTACTCCCAAATCCCTTTCCTCCTCTGCTTGGCTAAGTCTAGAATCATTTAAATAATAGATTGCCTGCTTATTTTTACTTCCAAAATGTAAAACATTGCATTTTCCAGTATTAAATCTCGTTTTCCTGCCCGTTTTTTTCTAATTTTTGTAGATACCCTTTTTAAAGCAAGTGCATCCTGCCCTAACCTTATGACCTTACACAACTTTTTTTTCTGTATTGTTCTATTAAAAAAAGCTTGCATTTCCAAAACCCTCATAGGACTAATCATATGAGTCATTTTACAGGGGTCTACCTGGGTAGGAGTATGGCAGCTAGTTTACAATGCTGCGCATTTACAGTTGGAGCCACTGACGTTGTCAGTGACATCACTCTTAACATCTACATCAATCTCAGAGGAATGCTACTTTTGACAACGAGCAATACGGTGCTAGAGCGCATGCGAAAGTATGCCATCACTGTGCATGAGTATGAAGACCAAACATGAATATGCAAATGATTGGCCGCATATGTTTCATGTTTAACAGCCTTTTTTGGTGGGTTGTCGTTGATGACATTGAAATCAGATATTTTATCAGTTCAAACTAATACAAAGCTTCATTTTCAAATAAAAGTAAGTTAGTTTTATTCCTCTAATCATGAAACATCAGAAAATATATTTTGTTTATATTAAATTTGGAAAAGTTTTCTAATCCTTAATTTTTTTTTGGAAAAAACAAACATGTGGAATGAAGAAAGTCTTATAATAAAGTTGCATTAGATAATGGCTTTTTCTAGACAAATAGTGCATTAGACAGCCAAATGAGGCTCTCAAAATATTTTTTCTTCTTCTTTCTTTTAAAGAAATTCCTTGTTTCAATAATATATGGGTTTGTTTACCAGTATCATATTTATCTAACACAGCAAATATGTTTGATCTTTCATGTTCAGGGGTTGTAGCTCCCAAGCAGGACTTTACCTATGTGTTTAACCCCTTTGCAAGTGATATGCTGGCTGAGCATCATGGGAAATGTAGTTCCAAAACCTCTGGATGGCCAAGTTTGAGGATTTGTGGTCTAATACGTAGTTATTCGGGGTCTCTAATGCAAACAAAATAACAAACACTAACTCCTTAGAGCATGTCATTTTTACATTGCAATGTCCTCTTAAAGTTCAGTAACCACGATTCCCCATCATATAGCACTGATCAGTACTAGGCACATTTAAATGTTGCAATAATATCTAGAAAACACATATTGCTCATACTGGGCATGGAGAGGGAGAAAATAAAAAGCTAGGGACAGCCAAAAGAGAAGAACAGATAAAATAGAGATGATTAATGCAATGCCATTTTGTGAACTTGGTCACAATGTAACTATTTGTCACACCAATACTAAAAATGTAGATAGCAAGATGTAGTCATTTTTTTATCTCAAGGTGGGTTAAAACCCGCAGTATTGAAATTATGAAAGATGTTCTAACGTTATTCCATTAGATAGAACAGAGAATACATGTTGCTTGGTAATTCAGTGTACTTTCTTGAAAAATGTTATGCTTGGATTGCATTATGTATGGCCCCCAGTCAAAATATCTATGTTGCTACGACAACAGTAAACATGTCACCATTTTCAAATTATCTTAAGATCTTTTCCTTGTGTAGGAAATGATTTGAAGACTCCTACAAAGTCTAATGACATGAAACCTCTCCACATGTGCACGCTTCTGAGCCTACCTAGGTATTCTCTCATTGAAAGGAGCTCTTATTGAAAGTTTCAACAAAGGATACCAAGAAAATAATCTCTATATAAACCCTGATTTTTTTGTTTTGCTTTTCATGTCCCTTTTAACTGAAGAAATCAGGTACTGACAGCACTTAGATGCTTTTTTTCTTTGCAGGTTTAGACTAAAGTATGTATTCTTAATGATTTGTTATACGCAATAGCTCATTGTATAGCCCATCTGTACATTTTGCCATTTAAAAGCTGAAATATTGGTGTTTTCCCGAGGAGTCGGGAACTCTGGGTTAGGATATGCAAATGAGCTATAAAGTACATCAAACGACATAGGTATTTATTGGTTCTCCCGCAAACAATCGCGTGACAGCAAGGACTGTCAATAACCCTGGTCTGTGATTTTAAATACTCAGCACAGAGGTTGCAGAGAGTTTAAGAAAAAGTTATATGGATCGTCAAAAATTAAGCCTGTACAACAAACATTCATGTAGTATTCAGGGGATGCGCTTAACATTCATGGGAATGCTAGTGGTTTGGATGCATTGTGTAATATACATAGTGCAGAGGTAGACTAAGACTAGCAGATTTAATAATGTACAAATTTGATGACAAGATTGAAGCTTACATGGGATATGCACCAATATGCTCTCTGACCTAGTTGATGATCTAGTAAGCTAGTGCATGCTATGCACAGCCAGTCCCAATATCAGTGCCTCTTAAATTAATCTGATGACCTTTGCTCATCCCTTGGCCACTTATCTATAAAATGTCTTAAAGGGACATGAAAGTGCAAAAAAATCAAACCTCTATCTTTATTATTATTATTATTATTATTATTATTTATTTGTTTAGCACCACAAAATTCTGTACAGCTGGGTAACAAAGATAGGATATACAATGACAAATATTTTCTGGTAAGATACAATTATATAACAGACTGAACACAACTAGAAAAACAGGAGGAGGAATTTGCTCTGAAGAACTTAAAGTCTACAGGTTGAGGGTGCAAAGACATAAGGTTTGGGGTAGCTTGTAACATGGATTTTAGTTGCAGCAGCGAGTCAAAGCAGTTTAAGATTTATTTTATTTAGGATGAAAAACAGGAGGGATGGTCGGCCTCTCTGAATAGGTGGGTTTTCAAAGAGCACGTGTGCTTGTCAGGATTTGGTAAGCACTTGTATATGTGAAGTGAATGTGAGGTGAAAGTTAAGTGTGACACCAAGACAGCGGAACTTGGATGAGGTGTTGAGAATTAAGTCTACAGCTGTAAGAGAAATGTCAGGTGTTGGATGGTTTGGAGAGGGGGGATAAGAAACAGCTTAGTTTTTGAACAATTAAAATTACAGACAGACATATGGTGAACTTGTTGAATAAAAAGGGAGATATATCAGGAGAGGAAAGATAGATTTGGGTATCATCTGCATATGTGTTACTGGAACCCAATCGTGGATATAAGTTTTTCAAGGCAGGATGTATAGATAGAAGAAATCAAGGAACCCAAGACAGATCATTGTGGTACTCTTACTGAGAGATGCAAAGGACCAGAAAATGTGTAGTTAAAGTAAACGGTAAACAAGCGGTTTGAGAGATAGGAAGCAAACCAGGAGAGGGCTGTGTCTTGGATGAGAAAATAATGTAGAATTTGAGGAGAGGAGGGTCAACTGTGTCAAAAGCAGCAGATAGATCCAGAAGAATTAGTAAGAAACAGTGGCCTTTTACTTTAGCTAATAGCAGGTAATTTGTTATTTTTATTTATATTTAGAGCAAAATCTATTGAGTGTTTAGGACAGAAACCAGATTGGAGGGGATCAAGTAAAGAGTTGAGAGAAATTGAGTTAGGTTATTAGACTAATTGTTCCAATAATTTAGGCAAAGGGAAGTAAGGAGACTGGTTGATAGAAGGGGGTGGGCTCAACTGAGGACTTTTGTAGGATTGGCGTTCTTAACGTATTCGTGAATGTATCAGGAAATATGCCACTGGTGTGAGACTGGTTAAAAAGATGGGTTAGGGCAGGGGTTAAAGAAGCAGGTTTCTTCTGTTAAGTGTGATCAGTCCACGGGTCATCATTACTTCTGGGATATTAACTGCTCCCCTACAGGAAGTGCAAGAGGATTCACCCAGCAGAGCTGCATATAGCTCCTCCCCTCTACGTCACTCCCAGTCATTCTCTTGCACCCAGCAACTAGATAGGTCGTGTGAGAGGACTATGGTGATTATACTTAGTTTTATATCTTCAATCAAAAGTTTGTTATTTTAAAATAGCACCGGAGTGTGTTATTACCTCTCTGGCAGAGTTTGAGGAAGAATCTACCAGAGTTTTGCTATGATTTTAGCCGGAGTAGTTAAGATCATATTGCTGTTCTCGGCCATCTGAGGAGTGAGGTAAACTTCAGATCAGGGGACAGCGGGCAGATGAATCTGCATAGAGGTATGTAGCAGTTTTTATTTTCTGACAATGGAATTGATGAGAAAATCCTGCCATACCGATATAATGTCATGTATGTATACTTTACACTTCAGTATTCTGGGAGAATGGTACTTCACTAGAATTACACTGTAAGAAAGACATAAAGCTGTTTAATAACTAGAGATTATGTTTAACGTTTTTGCTGGAATGTAAAATCGTTTTCATTTGCTGAGGTACTGAGTGAATAAATGTTTGGGCACCATTTTTCCACTTGGCAGTTGCTTAAATCTGTTTTTTCTGTCAGTTTCTGTTCTCCCTCACTGCTGTGTGTGTGGGGGAGGGGCGCTTTTACTATGCATCAAATATTTCAGTCAGCAACTCATTGTATTCCCTGCATGATCTGGTTCATCTCTACAGAGCTCAGGGGTCTTCAAAACTTATTTTGAGGGAGGTAATTTCTCTCAGCAGAGCTGTGAGAATTATAGTTTGACTGAAATAAAAACTTTTATTCTGTAATTTGTTTCCTGCTTTCAGAAATTGTTATCTTTGCTAATGGGATTAAACCTTTGCTAAAGTTGTGTTGTTTACAAGGATTGAGGCTATAACTGTTTCAATTTATTAATTTTTAACTGTCATAGATCTTCTGTGCTTCTTAAAGGCACAGTACGTTTTAATATTATTCTATTTGAATTGTATTTCCAAGTTGCAAGTTTATTTGCTAGTGTGTTAAACATGTCTGATTCAGAAGATGATACCTGTGTCATTTGTTGCAATGCCAAAGTGGAGCCCAATAGAAATTTATGTACTAACTGTATTGATGCTACTTTAAATAAAAATCAATCTGTACAAATTGAACAAATTTCACCAAACAACGAGGGGAGAGTTATGCCGACTAACTCGCCTCACGTGTCAGTACCTACATCTCCCGCTCAGAGGGAGGTGCGTGATATTGTAGCGCCGAGTACAGCTGGGCGGCCATTACAAATCACATTACAGGATATGGCTACTGTTATGACTGAAGTTTTGGCTAAATTACCAGAACTAAAAGGTAAGCGTGATCACTCTGGGGTGAGAACAGAGTGCGCTGATAATATTAGGGCCATGTCAGACACTGCGTCACAGGTGGCAGAACATGAGGACGGAGAACTTCATTCTGTGGGTGACGGTTCTGATCCAAACAGACTGGATTCAGATATTTCAAATTTTAAATTTAAACTGGAAAACCTCCGTGTATTACTAGGGGAGGTGTTAGCGGCTCTGAATGATTGTAACACAGTTGCAATACCAGAGAAAATGTGTAGGTTGGATAAATATTTTGCGGTACCGACGAGTACTGAGGTTTTTCCTATACCTAAGAGACTTACTGAAATTGTTACTAAGGAGTGGGATAGACCCGGTGTGCCGTTCTCACCCCCTCCGATATTTAGAAAAATGTTTCCAATAGACGCCACCACAAGGGACTTATGGCAAACGGTCCCTAAGGTGGAGGGAGCAGTTTCTACTTTAGCTAAGCGTACCACTATCCCGGTGGAGGATAGCTGTGCTTTTTCAGATCCAATGGATAAAAAGTTAGAGGGTTACCTTAAGAAAATGTTTGTTCAACAAGGTTTTATATTGCAACCCCTTGCATGCATTGCGCCGATCACGGCTGCAGAGGCATTCTGGATTGAGTCTCTGGAAGAGAACATTGGTTCAGCTACTCTGGACGACATTACGGACAGGCTTAGAGTCCTTAAACTAGCTAATTCATTCATTTCGGAGGCCGTAGTACATCTTACTAAACTTACGGCGAAGAATTCAGGATTCGCCATTCAGGCACGCAGGGCGCTGTGGCTAAAATCCTGGTCAGCTGATGTTACTTCTAAGTCTAAATTGCTTAATATACCTTTCAAAGGGCAGACCTTATTCGGGCCCGGGTTGAAAGAGATTATCGCTGACATTACAGGAGGTAAAGGCCATGCCCTGCCTCAGGACAAAGCCAAAGCCAAGACTAGACAGTCTAGTTTTCGTTCCTTTCGTAATTTCAAAGCAGGAGCAGCATCAACTTCCTCTGCACCAAAACAGGAAGGAGCTGTTGCTCGCTACAGACAAGGCTGGAAACCTAACCAGTCCTGGAACAAGGGCAAGCAGACTAGGAAACCTGCTGCTGCCCCCAAAACAGCATGAATTGAGGGCCCCCGATCCGGGATCGGATCTAGTGGGGGGCAGACTTTCTCTCTTCGCCCAGGCTTGGGCAAGAGATGTTCAGGATCCCTGGGCGCTAGAGATAATATCTCAGGGATACCTTCTGGACTTCAAATACTCTCCTCCAAGAGAGAGATTTCATCTGTCAAGATTGTCAACAATCCAGACAAAGAAAGAGGCTTTTCTACGCTGCGTACAAGAGCTCTTGTTAATGGGAGTAATCCATTCAGTTCCACGATCGGAACAGGGACAGGGGTTTTACTCAAATCTGTTTGTGGTTCCCAAAAAAGAGGGAACTTTCAGACCAATCCTGGACTTAAAGATCCTAAACAAATTCACAAAGATCATTACCGGTACCTAAGGTTTGCCTTCCTAGACAGGCATTACCAGTTTGTGGCTCTTCCATTCGGATTGGCTACAGCGCCAAGAATCTTCACAAAGGTTCTGGGTGCTCTTCTGGCGGTACTAAGACCGCGGGGAATCTCGGTAGCTCCATACCTAGACGACATTCTGATACAAGCTTCAAGCTTTCAAACTGCCAAATCTCATACAGAGTTAGTGCTGGCATTTCTAAGGTCACATGGATGGAAGGTGAACGAAAAGAAAAGTTCACTCGTTCCACTCACAAGAGTTCCCTTCCTGGGGACTCTTATAGATTCTGTAGAAATGAAGATTTACCTGACAGAGGACAGGCTATCAAGACTTCAAAGTGCTTGCCGCACTCTTCATTCCATTCAACACCCGTCAGTGGCTCAATGTATGGAGGTAATCGGCTTAATGGTAGCGGCAATGGACATAGTACCCTTTGCACGCTTACACCTCAGACCACTGCAACTGTGCATGCTAGGTCAGTGGAATGGGGATTACTCAGACTTATCCCCTTCTCTGAATCTGGATCAAGAGACCAGAAATTCTCTTCTATGGTGGCTTTCTCGGCCACACCTGTCCAGGGGGATGCCATTCAGCAGACCAGACTGGACAATTGTAACAACAGACGCCAGCCTTCTAGGTTGGGGTGCCGTCTGGAATTCCCTGAAGGCTCAGGGACTATGGAGTCAGGAGGAGAGTCTCCTGCCAATAAACATTCTGGAATTGAGAGCAGTTCTCAATGCCCTCCTGGCTTGGCCCCAGTTGACAACTCGGGGGTTCATCAGGTTTCAGTCGGACAACATCACGACTGTAGCTTACATCAACCATCAGGGAGGGACAAGAAGCTCCCTAGCTATGATGGAAGTATCAAAGATAATTCGCTGGGCAGAGTCTCACTCTTGCCACCTGTCAGCAATCCACATCCCGGGAGTGGAGAACTGGGAGGCGGATTTCTTAAGTCGTCAGACTTTTCATCCGGGGGAGTGGGAACTTCATCCGGAGGTCTTTGCCCAAATACTTCGACGTTGGGGCAAACCAGAGATAGATCTCATGGCGTCTCGACAGAACGCCAAGCTTCCTCGTTACGGGTCCAGATCCAGGGATCCAGGAGCAATCCTGATAGATGCTCTGACAGCACCTTGGGACTTCAGGATGGCTTACGTGTTTCCACCCTTCCCGTTGCTTCCTCGATTGATAGCCAGAATCAAACAAGAGAGAGCATCAGTGATTCTAATAGCACCTGTGTGGCCACGCAGGACTTGGTATGCAGACCTGGTGGACATGTCATCCTGTCCGCCTTGGTCTCTACCTCTGAAACAGGACCTTCTGATACAGGGTCCCTTCAAACATCAAAATCTAACTTCTCTGAAGCTGACTGCTTGGAAATTGAACGCTTAATTTTATCAAGACGTGGGTTTTCTGAGTCAGTTATTAGTACCTTAATACAGACTAGGAAACCTGTTACCAGAAAGATTTACCATAAGATATGGCGTAAATACCTACATTGGTGTGAATCCAAAGGTTACTCTTGGAGTAAGGTTAGGATTCCTAGGATATTGTCTTTTCTACAAGAAGGTTTAGAAAAGGGTTTATCTGCTAGTTCATTAAAGGGACAGATCTCAGCTCTGTCCATTCTGTTACACAAACGTCTGTCAGAAGTTCCTGACGTCCAGGCTTTTTGTCAGGCTTTGGCCAGGATTAAGCCTGTGTTTAAAACTGTTGCTCCACCATGGAGTTTAAACCTTGTTCTTAATGTTTTACAGGGCGTTCCGTTTGAACCCCTTCATTCCATTGATATAAAGTTGTTATCTTGGAAAGTTCTATTTTTAATGGCTATTTCCTCGGCTCGAAGAGTCTCTGAATTATCAGCCTTACATTGTGATTCTCCTTATTTGATTTTTCATTCGGATAAGGTAGTCCTGCGTACTAAACCTGGGTTCTTACCTAAGGTAGTTACTAACAGGAATATCAATCAAGAGATTGTTGTTCCTTCTTTATGCCCAAATCCTTCTTCAAAGAAGGAACGTCTACTGCACAACCTGGATGTAGTCCGGGCTCTAAAATTTTACTTGCAGGCAACTAAGGAATTCCGACAAACGTCTTCTCTGTTTGTCATTTACTCTGGGCAGAGGAGAGGTCAAAAAGCTTCCGCTACCTCTCTTTCTTTTTGGCTTCGTAGCATAATTCGTTTAGCTTATGAGACTGCTGGACAGCAGCCCCCTGAAAGAATTACAGCTCATTCTACTAGAGCTGTGGCTTCCACTTGGGCCTTCAAGAATGAGGCCTCTGTTGAACAGATTTGCAAGGCTGCAACTTGGTCTTCGCTTCATACTTTTTCCAAATTTTACAAATTTGACACCTTTGCTTCATCGGAGGCTATTTTTGGGAGAAAGGTTCTTCAGGCAGTGGTTCCTTCTGTATAAAGAGTCTGCCTATCCCTCCCGTCATCCGTGTACTTTTGCTTTGGTATTGGTATCCCAGAAGTAATGATGACCCGTGGACTGATCACACTTAACAGAAGAAAACATAATTTATGCTTACCTGATAAATTCCTTTCTTCTGTAGTGTGATCAGTCCACGGCCCGCCCTGTTTTTAAGGCAGGTAAATATTTTTTAATTTATACTCCAGTCACCACTTCACCCTTGGCTTTTCCTTTCTCGTTGGTCCTTGGTCGAATGACTGGGAGTGACGTAGAGGGGAGGAGCTATATGCAGCTCTGCTGGGTGAATCCTCTTGCACTTCCTGTAGGGGAGCAGTTAATATCCCAGAAGTAATGATGACCCGTGGACTGATCACACTACAGAAGAAAGGAATTTATCAGGTAAGCATAAATTATGTTTTTGAGGGATGTGAGGGCGAGATGTCTTTTCTATTTGTGTCAATTTTATTTTTGGAGTGATCAGCAATAATCTGAGCAGTGAGTTTGGCAATTAGTGGTGGTGCAGGCAGATGTAGGAGGAGGGATTTGGATGAATGAGTTGACATGAGGAAGGAGATTGGTAAATATTTAGAAGGCAGAGTTGTATGATCTGAGGAAGAATTTGCAATGCAGGAAATCGGCATTGGTGCGTGATTTTCTTCACTTACAGTCAGTAGTCCGTGAACATTTATGAAGATAGCGGATCTGTTTGGAGTTACATGGTTGTCGTCAAGTGCATGATACATGGAAAACAGTGGATGGTGCAGCTTTGTCAAGTGTTGATTTAAGAACATAATTATATTGTAAGGCCATGATGTCTGAGCAAGAGAGGGATGACATGTTGGAGAGTAAAGGTTTCTGATTAGAAGAAAAGTCTGGAAGATCCAAGTCATAAGTTCTTGTAAAGTAGCCATTTTAAGGGGCTGATGAGGATGATGCAGTTAGAGTAAGAAAGAAAGTTAGTAGATGGTCATCAGAGAGAGCAAAGGGGAAGTTAGAGAACTTGGAAATGGCACAGAGGTTGGTGAAAACCAGGTCAATTAAGCTTCTTTCACAGTTTGTTGGAGATGGCTGGGACAGGCCAAAAGAGGTGGTAAGAGAGTGAGGTTTAGAGGCAGCAGGCCATGTTAGGATTGTCAGTTGGTGTGTTGAAGTCACCTATAAGGAGAAAAGGGACATTAAAATAGAGGAAATGTGGGAGCCAGGCTTCAAAGTGGTCTAAAAATTGTGATGAAAATTACATATATATGCAGAGAGAGACATTCCCAAGGTAATGTTTATTATTATCAGTTATTTATAAAGCACTAGCAGATTACGCAGCGCTGTACAAATAATGAAACATTACAGGGATGCATTAAATACACAAACAAGTACAGTAGGGGTACATTACATTTGTAGGTGCAATAATTAAGTTATACAAAATGAGAGGAATGACCCTTCCCTTGAGCACAATCAGTAGTAGTTCACTTACATGCAAAGTGGCTAAAGGTAGAGAGGCTCTCAAGCTTACAATCTAAAGGAGAGGGACTGGACACAGAAGGTAAGAGAGAAGGGAAATAAGTCTGATTTAAAGGGACTCTGAACCCAATTTTTTTCTTTCGTGATTCAGAGAGCATGCAATTTTAAGCAACTTTCTAATTTACTCCTATTATCAACTTTTCTTCATTCTCTTGGTATCTTTATTTGAAAAGCAAGAATGTAAGTTTAAGTGCTGTCCATTGGACTGAACCAAAAATTGTCTGGCTCCTTAGCTTAGATGCCTTCTTTTTCAAATAAAGATAGCAAGTGAACGAAGAAAAATTGATAATAGGAGTAAATTAGAAAGTTGCTTAAAATTGCATGCTCTATATGAATCACGAAAGAAAAAAAATTGGGTTCAGAGCCCCTTTAAATCAGTGTCCTGAACAGAGTGAGTGATGACATAGGGAAACAATAAGAAAAAAGTGTGTGGTGACTGAGCAAATGAGGGTTGGAAAAGTGTTCAGAATGTGGTAAAGTGTCAGTACAGAGGCTGTGAATATGAAGTAGTGTCTCTATCATGGATTATTAGTGACAAATTATTGTTAGGAGGTGATTATATGTTAAGGTATACATCAGGGTGGGAGAAATGGAGGGCTAGTGCTTGCAAATCCAGGAGACTTATGTTCGATTTGAGGCTTGTAAACCGGTTTGCAGATCTCTGAGACTGATGTTAGATTTGAGGCTGTGAAATCTATTGTGGTGCAGACCCTCAATTCAAATTTTATATTCATCAACAAAAAAAGTAATATACAGGGTCAAAGTTATCACTGCTGAAAATAGAAAGGGAATTCAGCACTCTTAATTAAAGGGACAGTCTAGACAAAATGTAACTTTCATGATTGAGATAAGGCATGCAATTTTAAACCACTTTTACATTTACTTTTATTAAATTTGCTTTGTACTCTTGGTATTCTTGTTGAAAGCTAAACCTAGGTTGACTCATATGCTAATTTATAAGCCGTTGAACTGCCTCTTATCTCAGTGCATTTTGACAGTTTTACACTGCTAGTTTATGTGTGTCATATAGATAACATTACGCTCACTACCGCGGAGTTAGTTAAGAGTCAGCACTGATTGGCTAAAATACATGTCTGTCAAAAGAACTGAGATAAGGGGGCAGTCTGCAGAGGCTAAGAAAACGTGTAATCACAGTGTATTATTATAACAGTGTTGGTTATGCAAAACTGGGGAATGGGTAATAAAAGGATTATCTATCTTTTTAAACCATCTGGAGTAGACTGTCCCTTTAAGCTTTTTTAGAAAATTATACCAAAATTCAGGTTTAGTTTGGACATCAACAACTGAATAGTACACCTCAAAACTCTTATTATAAAAACACACATATACAGTACCTATCGTAAAAACTGACAGGCTAGAGAGTAGCTAGCAGCCTCTGCTGTGCTTTATTATGCAAAATTGTTTTGAGGACACAATATCAATGTTCATATGTCTTTTGTATCATGCTGTGCAGGTTTCTTGTAAATTATACCAAACCCAGTTTGAACTTGAAATGCGACCGCAGATTTTTCTGCTCTCAAGGTATTATACTAAAAAAGAAAAGCTGAATTTACGGGAAACCCAGTACCTTGCATTATAAAGTAGAATACATTGCTGTCCCTTTAATTAGGAACACGTGCTATGTGTTTGTTCTGTTCAATATTGTGTCCATATTGTATTTTGCATTCATAAATGTTTTATTAAAACAAAATTAAAAAAATAATAATAAGTATTGCTTCTCTTTTGATTTACTATGTGTCTAAATTCAATTTAAAGGGACAGTCAAGTCCAAAAAAAACTTTCATGATTCAAATAGGGCATGTAATTTTAAACAACTTTCCAACTTACTTTTATCACCAATATTTCTCTTGTAAGATGTATCGAGTCCACGGATTCATCCTTACTTGTGGGATATTCTCCTTCCCTTTAAGAAGTGGCAAAGAGAGCACCCACAGCAGAGCTGTCTATATAGCTCCTCCCTTAGCTCCACCCCCCAGTCATTCTCTTTGCCTACTTGAAGTACTAGGAAGGGCAGAGCGAGTGTGGTGACAAAAATGTTAGTTTTTTATTTCTCAAGTAAATGGTACCGGTGTGTACTATTTACTCTCTGGCAGAAAAGGGATAAAGATTTCTGCAAGGAGGATGATGATCTTAGCACTTGGTAACTAAGATCTACTGCTGTTCTCACAAGGGCTGAAGAGTACAGGAAAACTTCAGTTGGGGGAACAGTTTGCATGCTAAGCTGCATATGAGGTATGCTCAGTCTATATTTTTCTAGACAGACTGTTTTAATTCTAGAAAAGGCTGGCAATATCCCCATGAGGGAAGGGTAAGCTGTATTCAGACACTTGGATAGGAATTTCAACTTGCATGAAGGGCTCATTAGTTACTGGTGACACTGTTAGGAAAAAAACGTTTTTGTTTATTCAGTAAATGATGCAATTTTTTTTTTTTTTTTTTTAAAAGGTTTTTATTTGAAAGTTGGCACATACATAAAGAACCCAACATCTCATCAGGTATAGACACATACATGAAGAATATCTCTTTTATAACTAAAGTCCATCTTTCAAAAGTCTCTGTAACTGATTCGGGTATGTCAAAACGACATGAACAAAACATACAAACGTTCTCTCTTAATTCGGGCATATAGTTTAGAAATAGTTCAGTTTTGCATCAGCGTCCTTTTCTATATGCCCTCGAAATCAAAGTTTGAATATATCCATGTATAATTTCCATGTACTTATCAAAACTAGTTAGCAACAATGTTAGGTCTCTATCGTGACAAGAATATTTAAATAGAAAGAAGAGAAAGAAAGAAAAAAAGCAAATACAAAAAATCAACAAATAACATAGACCATTAACTCGTATGATCAACAATTACAATACTTTCTAATATATGTTTCAACGATGCCTGGGGCGGCTCGGAGGCCCAAGTCTTATGAATCTTCTCTATTTAGATCAACAGCTTGTACAACATACCGCTATTTATTAACCACCCAATGATCACAGGACACTAGAATGAGATCTAAAGGGGAGCTGTGTATTTTAAAGCCCTTGTCTAAAACACTCTCTGTCTGCTGTCTGTTAAGGTATTTCAACAAATTTGTATTGTTCCCATAGGAAAACAACATCATGATATATATTTAATCTATTATTAGAGAAATAAAAGAACCGTTCCATTTTAATTATAAATTCCACTTGTTTTTTCCAATTATCAAGAGAAGGGATTTGCAGGGATTTCCATAGTCTTGGGATCAATCTTTTGGCTGCATTGATCATAATCTGAATTAGAATACGTCGTAATTTACAAGGGACGTTGGAGAGATCATTAAAAATTGCCAGAGTTGGAGAAAACTCTAGTCTAAGGCCCGTGACCTTCTCCATTTCTTTATAGATATCTCTCCAGAATTGACGTATGTGTACACACTCCCACCAGATATGACACATATTACCCTCTATCCCACAACCCCTCCAACACTTATTACTAGCAGACCTGAACATATGTTTCAGTCTGTTGGGTGTTAGATACCACCTCAGCAAAACCTTCAGGTTAGTTTCCAGACAGTGAGATGAGTGTGAGGATTTAGCCGTGAAGGAAAACCAACTTTTCCATTGCTGGGTGGAAATTTGCATGTTCATCTCTTTTTCCCATCTCTGTGTGTAAATGGGTCTAGGCGGGAGGTGTGTGTCTCTGATATATTTGTAAATGGTGGATACTATTCCTGTTAATACTGGTGACGTACCTAAACATAGTGACTCAAAAGCAGTTGGTGCCCGCAAGAAGTCTGTCCTATTTTTATGTGTGGATATGTAATGTCTAATCTGGTGATAAGTATACCACGACTGGAAATAATTATAACCTTGCTCCAATAGTACCTGTCTGCGGAGTATTTTTCCATCCCTTACTAGACTATATATCGGAATTAAATTCTCCAAATTACTCGTTTCACTATGAGTCCATCTACCCCCAGGTCTGCTTTCTTCTAATTCTCTATTACATATCAATGTAGTCAATGGTGCGTATGGTGTGGATATCTTAGCAAATCTATTTCTATAGTATAACCAAGTGGACCAGGTCTCGTTACAAATGTTGTATGGTTTGCTCATATTCAGCAAAGTTGCTGAGATTGATGGCGCCCAGCATATTCCACTCATATGTGGTATATTTAATACTTGACTCTCTAACTGAACCAGTTTTTTGTGGGAGAACTTATTATGTCTACACCAGTCCACTACTCTGCCTAGGGAAACAGCTACTTTATACCAATGTAAATTAGGGACTCCTAGGCCGCCTCCCTCTCTGGGGGTATAGATGGTGCTCTGTGGAAGTCTAGGTGGTCTTCTCTGCCAGATATAAGAGTTTAATATTTTCTGTAAGGTATGTATATCTTTAGTTACATTCCCTATAGGCAGTGCCTGACGAAGATATAATGCTTTTGGTAATAAAATCATTTTAGCTGCCGAGATTCTTCCCAACCACGATATATTTTGCTTTGGTAACCATCTAGAGGTCAGAGATTGAAACTCCGTTATGAGTCTCCCATAATTTAACTTACGCAATTGACTCTCATCTGAAGTTAAATAGATGCCCAGATATTTTAATGATGCGGGATTAATTTTAAATGGGCTAATTAGTTTTATGTCTCTCAGCAAATCCTCTGAAATATTAATAGGGTACACTTCAGATTTCGCTAAATTAATTAAAAAATTGGATACTTCCCTATATTTTAACAATTCCTCTTGGGCCTCTTTTAAAGAAGCCTTCGGATTGGACAAGATCATTAGCACATCGTCCGCAAACATAGCTAGTTTATAAGACGTGTTATTGATTTCTATGCCTACAATATCTGGATTATTACGAATACGACTTGCTAGGGGCTCCAGTGACAGCACAAAAAGCAGGGGGGACAGTGGACACCCCTGTCTTGTCCCATTACGGATTTCGAAGGCGTCCGACAGCTGACCGTTGACCCTTACCTGTGCTGACGGGTCAGAATACAGGGCTAGAATTTGGGAAATAAATTTAGAGGGGAAACCAAATTTAATTAGAGTGGAGTGTAAAAAGGTCCAGTCCAGCCTGTCGAACGCCTTCTCTGCATCCGTGGAGAGGAGGGCAGTTGGGGTTTTAGTAGTTTTAACGTGGTCTATTAAGGTAACTACCTTGCCAACATTATCCCTAGCTTCTCTACCTTTTACGAATCCTACCTGGTCCTCGTCCAATAATTTAGGCAATAAATCATTCAATCTAGCCGCCAATATCTTGGCATATATTTTTAAATCCACATTCAATAAAGAAATAGGTCTAAAATTGGCTGGTGTTGTGGACGGCTTCCCAGGCTTAGGGATAACTGTTATGTGGGCTTGGAGCATAGTATCTGGAAAACCGTCATGGTCAGAGATAGAATTGAACAAACGTTCCAAATGTGGACTCAATTGGGATCTAAAAGTTTTATAATATCGATCAGTAAAGCCATCTGGCCCCGGAGCCTTATTAGGCTTCAAATCCACGATTGCCTTTTGAATCTCCTCTGCACTAATAGGTAATTCTAATGATTGTGCGTCTTCTTCTGATAATTTTGGGAGGACTATATCTTTCAGATATTGCGTGCATTTCTCGCTATGGGATATTGAGGGTCTATTTGTATGAATGTTGTAGAGTTTATGGTAGTACTCCTGAAAATTCCTGGCTATAGATAAAGTATCCTCTATGTGAGATCCCGACTTTGCTAACAGGGAGTATATATAAGATTTATGTTGTTGTTTTTTAAGGGCTCTGGCTAAATATTTACCTGTCTTATTGCTCTCCCCATAGAACCTCTGTTGTAGGAATAACATCTTCCTCTGAGTTTCAAGTTGTAGATGTTCATTTAATATCTCTCTTTTCTGGCTGAGTAACTGTATTACTCCCTCGTCCTTGGGATTAAGTTTCGCTAAATAATCTAACTCTGCAATCTCATTTGCTAATGATAGGTATATTTCTCTGTTTGCCCTATTCTTGCCTGCTTTGATTTTAATAAGTTCCCCTCTCATATACGCTTTGTGCGCTTCCCATATGATATTTAATTTAGTATCTGGGGTGGTGTTAATTGAAAAATAGGTATTCATCTGCTTAGTGAGGTTTTCTACTGTTTGTGGATCCAACAACAATGAGTCGTCCAGTCTCCAGCCAAAGGGACGTAGGGGAGCAGACGGCCACTGTAAGGAGCATTCCACTAAAGAATGATCTGACCATGTAGTATGTTTTATTTCACAGTGTTTTATGTATGAGAGGGCCAAATGATCAGTGAAGATGTAGTCTAGGCGGGAGTAGCTCTTATGTGGAAATGAAAAGAATGTGTAATCCCTTTTATTTGGATGCAAATAACGCCATGTATCGTGTAGCATTAGTGACTTAAGAGATTGCCAGATAGATCTAGAAACCTTTTGTGGTATAGAACTAGTATCACTTGAGCTATCTACCGCTGGATGCAGTGGGATATTCAAATCTCCTCCCATTATCAATGGGCCTTTAGAGATGGTCATAATTTTCTGCGTAATCTGTTTAATAAAGACGTCTTGACGTAGGATAGGGACATATAAATTAACTATGGTTATTGGCTTGCCATATAGCAATCCAACTATACATAAAAACCTACCCTCGGTGTCTCTATCAGTGTGGAGCACCTTAAATGGGATGGATCTATGAATAAGAATGCTAACCCCATTTATTTTTTTATGTTGGTGTACACTATGATAATGTTGGGGAAACTGAGCAGAAAAATATCTTGGCGTGCTATTTTGTTTAAAATGGGTTTCCTGCAAGAAAAGAATCTTACCTCCCCTTTTGTGTAAATCTAGCAGAGCCATATTTCTTTTATTAGGAATGTTGAATCCCTTAACATTTTGGGTGAGTATATGCAACAATTGAGCTTTACCTTGTGTAGTCATCAAATTGAGTCAAGCGACACCTCAGCTGTTAACAGATGTGTTTGTATAATTACAAGAGCCTCACGAGCAAACCCCGGGCACAGCATCAAGAAAACAATCAGAAAAAAGATGACATTAGAACAATTTTGTTCAAAACTCATTTAACTCTTTCCGTATAAGCTTATCAGACAAATACGATTAAAATTAAAGAAAATTAAAGAAAAGGGGGGGAAGGTGCCATGTTAGGCCAAGCACCTGTAAAATCATTAGTATTTTGGGGGTATACCGAATTGCGGTGTATACTGATCAAACATTCAAACTTCAGATCAAATATAAAGTTATTCAACAACCCTGCATCTAAGAGGTATACATAAATAAGTATGTATCTTAACTATTTCTAGAGCCTAATGGACAGTAAACATTTTAAAGACTGTTAATATCTTGCTAAACATGATGGTGTCTATACTAATTCTTACCATCCAAGGAGTATATTCTCAGAATACAACGGAATGGATCGCAGACTCCCAGTGTTAATCTCACTGGTTGCAAATAATATCCACTCATGCTTTATGTAACTTCTTGCCTTGGTGCACTAGTATTGTTGTGTGAGGGAGTGTTCATGTTACCCTTCCGATGTGGTATCTTCTGCCACTCCGTTCTTTGAGGGAGAGGAGGTTCCCTGTTAATAAGCTTCCCTGGAGAACTTTTCGAACCCTCGGACATCTTGATCGGGTCAAGTCTCAATTCTTTGCAAACTGATGTAATCTCTTCCGGTGATTGGCAAAAAACTCTTTTTCCTTTCCACTGGATTTGCAGACTAAACGGGTGACCCCACCTATAAGGTATGTTTTGCTGGTAAGCTTGGTTGTAAGTGGCCACAGTTCTCTTCTTTTCTGCAGGGTCCTTGCTGATAGATCTTCGAATAGCTGGAGGTTGCTATCTCTAAATTTTACTGGATGTTTCTGCCTTGCCTTTTTCATTAACATTTCCTTTATAGGATAGCTGGATATTTTGGTGATGACATCTCTTGGGGGTTGTCCTTCTGGTGGTTTGGAGCGTAAAGCTCTATGAATCCTATCCAAAGCGAAGGTAGAATCGTTCCCCTCCTCTGTCAGAAAGGCAAATAATTCTTGAACATAGGTCTCTAATTCTTGGGAGGCCACCTCTTCTGGTATGCCCCTAATCCTGATGTTTTGGCGGCGGCTCCTATTCTCTAAATCATCAACTTTGTTTTCAAGTTGTAGAATAATTAAATCTTGTTGTGACATCTTTTCAGAGAAGGTGTGTAAAGATTTTCCCTGTATATCTGAGTCACCTTCCAGCTTTTCCACTCTCTGGCCAATCTCTGTAAGATCTTTCTTTATATCTGCTACACTGCTTCACCTGCTGCACTAAAGATGTAAAATCTTTTTTAGAAGGTAGTGAGTCCAGTAATGCTTTTGGTATTGTGACTGCTTGACCAATACTCTCTGTATCAGACTCTGAAGACGTAGAATCGTTCCCCAAGCTAGGTTCTATATCAAGAGTATTCTGATTTTGTGGAGGATCAATGCTTTTAAAAAACTTATTCACTGATGGAAGGACATTAGATTTTTTCTTCATAGGCTTATCCCCTTTGGAACCTTTTTTGGGCGACATGGTAATAGGATTTTCTCGTATATATAATTACAGGGTTAATATTCTTTATCCAACTGTGTATGCAGCCTCAATCAACCTATTTGCTCAGAGTTTTATGAGTCGGTATATGGCTTTAAAGAATAACAATGTACTTTGTGAGCACTTAAAACCGAAAGGTTCATGTAATAGTATCAGTAATATTCAGCAACAAACCAGAGCGAGTTCAAATAAATCCCGGATGGCAGGGAGCAAGTAATTCTGAACCGTTTTTAAAGGTGCAGTTTGAGGGTCTCCGTATAGGTATTACAGCTAATATATAGGAAAGTCAACATATTAACATTTTCGTTATGTCCTCTTGTAATTAACTTCCTTCTTTCTATATTATGGCAGGTATCCTGTTTTCCCCCTCACATAACCCTAAAACAAGCGTAGTCTGTAAGGCTGCATGGGTCCCACAGTAGGCCTCTGTACCTCCGTGCTGCACTTACTGAGTGACGCACTTTCTATTTATCAAGGCAGTGTTAATATATTTCTTGCATCCACCTCAGTTCATGCTTCTAAACTATATTTCACTTGTTTAATTTAGCTTCACAGTACTTGCAAACATGTCCACAGAGTTCCTATTATTCCCTCATAAGTTTGGGGATCGCCTAAAGTCTGTGCGGGTGTATTATGCAGTTATGCTATATTGCTGTAATTATCCGGGCTTAACCGCATCAGTAAATTTTTCTCACCTCGCTGATCGCCTGTTTGGCGGTTTGTGGCTCACAGTATAATACCTCTGTCTAGGTCCGCTTCATCTTATCACTCAGAGAGCCATTACTCCGGTGAATGTCTATGTCGCTGCTAGGCCTCGCAAGGCGTGTATATGGAGGGTCCGAGTCTCCTCTATTTCACCCCTTGTTCCCTCTTAGCCTCGCTGATCACCACATCATCTAGTAAATCTCTCTTCAGTATCGATCATAAGTGATCCTCCGGTATATATATGATCGGCATGCCCCTATATTGTCTGCTTGGCCCACTTTAGGACACGGAGCTCACTATGGTGCAGCCATCTCGGATGAGCGCTGGCTCCGCCCCCAATGATGCAATTTTAACCTTTTTTTGAAGGGACTAAAGGGGTCATTGTGGCTTGTTTTTTTTTTTTTTTAGCCCACATGGTTAATTAAGAGACACTCTGGTGTTTTTCTGCTAGGCCTCAAAACATCGAGCTAGGTGGGAGGGGCCTATTTTCGCGCCTCAGTTGCGCAGTTTCTTTTCCTCAGAGACATCTAACTGCTTCTCTAGAGGTTCCTGCTATGTTTGAGGGCTGTAAAAGAAGTTTTTTCCCCCCACAAATCGTTCTGAAGGGCAGGTAGGCACCACAGCAGAGCTGTGGCAAGGTGTTGAAAGTCTTTTTTACCGGTTTTGACGTTTTTTCAATCCGGTTTTGCCATTAAGCGGTTAATTAATTTACTTTACAAGACATGGCCACAGTTATGAAACAACCCTCACAGATGTTTTATCCAAATTGCCTGGTTTACAAGGAAAGCGGGACAGCTCTGGGTTAAGGAAAAATGCTGAGCCGTCTGACGCTTTAGTAGCCGTATCTGATGTGCCCTCACAATGCTCTGAAGTAGGGGTGAGGGATTTGTTATCTGAGGGAGAAATTTCTGATTCAGGAAAGACGCTTCCTCAGACAGATTCTGATATGACGGCCTTTAAATTTAAGCTTGAACACCTCCGCTTATTGCTCAGGGAGGTATTAGCAACTCTAGATGATTGTGACCCTATAGTGGTCCCAGAGAAATTGTGTAAAATGGATAAATACTTAGAGGTTCCTGTTTACACTGATGTTTTTCCAGTCCCTAAGAGGATTGTGAATATTTTTGCTAAGGAGTGGGATAGACCAGGTATTCCGTTCACTCCCCCTCCTGTTTTTAAGAAAATGTTTCCCATATCTGACACCATGCGGGACTCGTGGCAGACAGTTCCTAAGGTGGAGGGAGCTATTTCTACTCTGTCTAAGCGTACAACTATACCTATCGAAGACAGTTGTGCTTTCAAAGATCCTATGGATAAAAAATTAGAGGGTCTCCTGAAGAAAATTTTTGTTCATCAAGGTTTTTCTCTCCAACCTATTGCTTCCATTGTTCCTGTAACTACTGTAGCTGCTTTCTGGTTTGAGGCTCTAGAAGAGGCTCTTCAGATGTAGACTCCATTAGAGGAGATTATGGACAGAATTAAGGCCCTTAAGTTGGCTAATTCTTTTATTACAGATGCCGCATTTCAACTGGCTAAATTAGCGGCAAAGAATTCAGGTTTTGCCATTTTAGCACGCAGGGCGTTATGGCTTAAGTCCTTGTCTGATGATGTGTCATCTAAATCTAAACTTTTGAACATCCCTTTCAAAGGAAAGACCCTATTCGGGCCTGAACTGAAAGAGATCATTTCAGACATCACTGGAGGGAAAGGTCATGCCCTCCCTCAGGATAGATCTAATAAGATGAGGACCAAACAAAATAATTTTCGTTCCTTTTGGAACTTTAAGAGTGGTCCCGCTTCAGCTTCCTCTGCTGCAAAGCAAGAGGGGAATTTTGCCCAATCCAAGTCAGTCTGGAGACCTAACCAGGCTTAGAACAAGGGTAAACAGGCCAAGAAGCCTGCAGCTGCCTCTAAGACAGCATGAAGGGGAAGCCCCCGATCCGGGACCGGATCTAGTAGGGGCAGACTCTCTCTCTTCACTCAGGCTTGGGCAAGAGATGTTCACGATCCCTGGGCTTTAGAAATTGTGTCCCAGGGATATCTTATGGAATTCAAAGACTCCCTTCCAAGGGGGAGATTTCACATTTCTCGATTGTCTGCAAACCAGACAGAGAGAGGCGTTCTTACACTGTGTAGAAGACCTTCATACCATGGGGGTGATCCGCCCAGTCCCAACAGAGGAACAGGGGCTAGGGTTTTACTCAAACCTGTTTGTGGTTCCCAAAAAAGAGGGAACTTTCATACCCGCACAAGCAAAAATAGGCAGGCACTCTCCAAACCGCAAAGTGTTTAAAAGCAATAACACTTTATTAGAACATTTAAAAGAATGTATGCAGACAAGGCAGTGAAGGTAACAGACAGCCTAACATGTTTCACGCCACAACAGGCGCTTACTCATAGACTTTAGTCTATGAGTAAGCGCCTGTTGTGGCGTGAAACATGTTAGGCTGTCTGTTACCTTCACTGCCTTGTCTGCATACATTCTTTTAAATGTTCTAATAAAGTGTTATTGCTTTTAAACACTTCGCGGTTTGGAGAGTGCCTGCCTATTTTTGCTTTTATCTACGGTTTTATCCTCCGCTACAGGCTACGGCACTCCAGGAGTTCAAACGCCCCATACAGATTCAGGGGTTTCCGGGTCAGGAGCCGCTTGCCAAGGTTGCGGTAACCTCTACATTGCAGGAACTTTCATACCAATCTTGGATCTCAGAATTCTAAACAAGTTCCTCGAAGTTCCATCATTCAAGATGGAGACTATTCGGACTATTCTACCTCTGATCCAGGAGGGTCAATATATGACTACTGTGGACCTAAAGGATGCGTATCTACACATCCCTATTCACAGAGATCATCATCAATTTCTCAGATTCGCCTTTCTAAACATGCATTACCAGTTTGTGGCCCTTCCCTTCGGGTTGGCCACGGCTCCCAGAATTTTCACAAAGGTGCTAGGGTCCCTTCTGGCGGTTCTACGACCACGGGGCATAGCAGTGGCGCCTTATCTAGACAACATCATGTTGGCTTTTCTGAGATCTCACGGGTGGAAGGTGAACATAAAAAAGAGTTCTCTCTTCCCTCTTACAAGAGTTTCCTTCCTAGGGACTCTGATAGACTCAGTGGAAATGAAAATATTTCTGACGGAGGTCAGAAAATCAAAACTCTTAACTACTTGCCAAGCTCTTCATTCCATTCCTCGGCCATCAGTGGCTCAGTGTATGGAGGTAATCGGACTCATGGTAGCGGCAATGGACATAGTTCCTTTTGCCGCCTACACCTCAGACCACTGCAACTATGCATGCTCAAACAGTGGAATGGGGATTATGCAGATTTATCTCCTCAACTGCATCTGGACCAGGAGACCAGAGATTCTCTTCTCTGGTGGTTATCTCCGGACCACCTGTCTCAGGGAATGTATTTCCGCAGGCCAGAGTGGCTCATTGTAACGGCAGATGCCAGCCTGCTAGGTCTGGAACTCCCTGAAAGCACAGGGCTTATGGTCTCGGGAGGAATATCTTCTTCCGATAAACATTCTAGAACTGAGAGCGATATTCAATGCGCTTCAGGCGTGGCCTCAGCTTGCTGCGGCCAAATTCATCAGGTTTCAGTCGGACAACATCACGACTGTAGCTTATATCAATCATCAAGGAGGAACAAGGAGTTCTCTAGCTATGATGGAGTTAACCAAGATAATCCGATGGGCAGAGGATCACTCCTGCCATCTCTCAGCAATCCACATCCCAGGAGTGGAGAATTGGGAGGCGGATTTCCTAAGTCGCCAGACTTTTCATCTGGGGGAGTGGGAACTCCATCCGGAGGTATTTGCTCAGCTTATTCAGCTATGGGGCACACCAGAATTGGATCTAATGGCGTCCCGTCAGAATGCCAAATTTCCTCGTTACGGGTCTAGGTCCCGGGATCCCAAGGCGGTACTGATAGATGCTCTAGCAGTGCCTTGGTCCTTCAATCTGGCCTATGTATTTCCACTGTTTCCTCTCCTCCCACGTCTGGTTGCCAGAATTAAGCAGGAGAGAGCTTTGGTGATTCTGATAGCACCTGCGTGGCCGCGCAGGACTTGGTATGCAGACCTAGTGGACATGTCCTCGGTTCCACCGTGGACTCTGCCAATGAGGCGGGACCTTCTAATCCAAGGTCCGTTTACGCATCCAAATCTAATTTCTCTGCGTCTGACTGCTTAAAGATTGAACGCCTGATTCTATCAAAGCGTGGTTTCTCTGAGTTGGTCATTGATACCCTGATTCAGGCTAGAAAGCCTGTCACCAGAAAGATCTATCATAAGATTTGGCGCAAATATCTTTATTGGTGTGAATCCAAAGATTACTCATGGAGTAAGATTAGGATTCCTAGAATATTGTCTTTTCTCCAAGAAGGTTTGGAGAAGGGATTATCAGCTAGTTCCTTAAAGGGACAAATATCTGCTTTGCCTATTCTACTACACAAACGTCTGGCAGATGTCCCAGACGTTCAAGCATTTAGTCAGGCTTTGGTCAGAACCAAGCCTGTATTTAAACCTGTTGCTCCGCCATGGAGCCTAAACTTAGTTCTTAAAGTTCTTCAAGGGGTTCCCACTGCACCCTATAGTTTCTCCTTTTTCTTCCTAGCCTTTGGTCGAATGACTGGGGGTTGGAGCTAAGGGAGGAGCTATATAGACAGCTCTGCTGTGGGTGCTCTCTTTGCCACTTCCTGTAGGGAAGGAGAATATACCACAAGTAAGGATGAATCCGTGGACTCGATACATCACAAGAGAAATAAATTTATCAGGTAAGCATAAATTATGTTTTTGCTTTGTTCTCTTGGTATTCTTAGTTGAAAGCTAAACCTAGGAGGTTTATATGCTAATTTTAGACCCTGAAGGCCGCCTCTGCATTTGAAAGTTTTTCACCACTAGAGGGTGTTAGTTCATGTGTTTCATATAGATAACATTGAGCTCATGCACGTGAATTTACAGAGGAGTGAGCAATGATAGGCTAAAATGCAATTCTGTCAAAAGAACTGAAATAAGGGGGCAGTCTGTAGCCTGGTCAGGCTTTGGTCAGAATCAAGCCTGTATTTAAACCTGTTGCTCCGCCATGGAGCCTAAACTTAGTTCTTAAAGTTTTTCAAGGGGTTCCGTTTGAACCTATGCATTCCATAAATATTGAGCTTCTATCTTGGAAAGTTTTGTTTTTAGTAGCTATCTCTTCGGCTCGAAGAGTTTCTGAGCTATCTGCTTTACAATGTGATTCCCCTTACCTTGTTTTGCGTACCAAACCTGGGTTTCTTCCTAAGGTTGTTTCTAATAAGAATATCAATCAAGAGATTGTTGTTCCTTCTCTGTGTCCTAATCCTTCATCAAAGAAGGAACGTCTATTACACAATCTTTATGTGGTTCGAGCTTTAAAGTTCTACTTACAAGCAACTAAACATTTCCGTCAAACATCTTCATTGTTTGTTGTTTATTCTGGTAAACTGAGAGGTCAAAGGGCTACGGCTACCTCTCTTTCCTTTTGGCTGAAAGCCTTATCTGTTTGGCCTATGAGACTGCTGGACAGCAGCCTCCTGAAAGAATTACTGCTCATTCTACTAAAGCTGTGGCTTCCACATGGGTTTTTAAAAATGAGGCTTCTGTTGAACAGATTTGTAAGGCGGCGACTTAGTCTTCGCTTCATACTTTTTCCAAATTTTACAAATTCGATACTTTTGCTTCTTCAGAGGCTATTTTTGGGAGAAAGGTTCTACAAGCAGTGGTGCCTTCCGTTTAAGGTCCCTGTTTTGTCCCTCCCTTCATCCGTGTCCTAAAGCTTTGGTATTGGTATCCCACAAGTTAGGATGAATCCGTGGACTCGATACATCTTACAAGAGAAAACATAATTTATGCTTACCTGATAAATGTATTTCTCTTGTGATGTATCTAGTCCACGGCCCGCCCTGTTTTTTAAGACAGGCATATATATTTTTATTTTAAAACTCTCAGTCACCACTGCACCCTATAGTTTCTCCTTTTTCTTCCTAGCCTTTGGTCGAATGACTGGGGGTTGGAGCTAAGGGAGGAGCTATATAGACAGCTCTGCTGTGGGTGCTCTCTTTGCCACTTCCTGTAGGGAAGGAGAATATACCACAAGTAAGGATGAATCCGTGGACTCGATACATCACAAGAGAAATAAATTTATCAGGTAAGCA